>NC_080084.1:20301608-20607712 GCF_949987535.1 Balaenoptera acutorostrata | reverse complement strand
AGTAGTAGTTGTTGTCTTGAATGCATTTTACTTTTTTATTTTTTTATTTTATTTTGGAGTATGTTTGATTTACAATGTTGTGTTAGTTTCAGGTACAGCAAAGTGATTTAGTTATACATATACATATGTCTGTTCTTTTTCAGATTCTTTTCCCATATTGGTTATTACAGTGTATATCGAGTAGAGTTCCCTGTGCTATACAGTAGGTCCTTGTTGAATGTGTTTTTAAATATACTTTATTAATCCAACAGGTACCTGGAGATAAAGACGTACTTTATTTACTGCAGAGATGGTAAATAAGTTATCATTCCGGTCAAAGTCCAGATGTCTGGTTAAACAGATCTCAGATTTTGAAGGATGTCTTCCAAATGCTAAGATGCATAGCATATCAGACTGTCTTCCTAACAAGCCCTAACCTTACTTTCTACACTTTGCATACATTTATCCACTTCATCTCTTATCATAATGAATAAAACAAGTAGGTGACAGTTCAATTATGGGATATAATAGGGCCAAAGAGGGGTAGTTTGTAATCACATTGGAAAGTTCTTTTTTCTGACATTTGATAACATCCTGAACTCACTTGCTTGCTGATTGCCAACCACTTTTCCAACTTAAGCCATATTTCTCTCAATAAATAGTAGAGAAAATGAAAATATCAGGAGAGAATTAAACTTCGGTTACTGCAAAGGTTTTCTGTCAGTTCTCATAAGCATCTAAGAAAGGAAGCAAAATTTAACCAGTCTCTAGTTTTCTTGGAGAGAATACATGTGTTGTTCAGAAGTGCTTTAAATGTGTCTCTTTGGATTAAGTGTTCATATATATATATATATATATATATATACATATACACACACACACACACACACACACACATATATGTATAAAATATTAGTACATTTTTTCTTTGATAGAATCAGAGCAATTGATCTAATTCAGGGCAGGAATCATAGTAATTATAACCAGAGTATATTTGGAAGGAGCTGATTGATTAACGTCAACACAAGTGTAGTTCCGTAGTTTACGATCAGCCACCAGGCCTCCCTCTGTCAGTTGTGTTAAAATTACTTGTACATATTTTTATTTTGAGCTCAACTTAAGTGGTCTGAGGGTGGTAGGGAAAAGGGACAAGAAAATAAGGGAATGAAACATTTACCAAGCTTACCACTATGTGTCAGTTACTGTATTAAGTGTTCACATGTACTTTCATATTTATCTGCCATAATTAATTTATGAGCATGTTTATTAATCCCATTTTGTAGATGAGAAAAATAAAATATAGACAGAATAGGAACTTTCTCAAGGGGCTTAATTGTTAGAGAAGCATCTGTGTTGCCCAAATCAGCCTGGTTCCAAAGACTTTTCCCTTTGTGCTCTATCACACCTGGCGTTGGTTTAAACTGTTACTTCCTCAGGAGTTATGCAGCCATTTATTTTGAGCAAGAGCTCTTAAAAACAAGGTACGGACTGCAGGAAGAAAGAGGAAATGCTCTCCTCAGCAAGGGTATAGGAACCAAATTTACCTCCTTTTGGAAAGTGAAATAAAAACCCAGAACTTGGTAGATTTGGAGCTGGCATGGTGAAAAATGACACCACTGCAGCTTCTGGGCAGGGCTCTTGTGGGCTCTGGGGGCTTCTTGGAGTGTATTTTTTAAATAACATTGTTTCCATGCTGAGGAATAAGTGAGTAGTTGACTAGAGCAGAACAAGAGAAAAACTCTTGGTAGATATGCTTTTGGGTTGGTGATGGTGATGCAGGGACTTCAGGAATTTGGACAGCGGCAGAAAGCTGAGAGGGTACTAACGAGCAGTCAAAATAACTGAGCCCTGTGGAGAAAAGCAATGAAGAAGCACTTTTGTCACAAGGTGAACTTGCCAGGAAGCCACTGTGGGCTAGGCCCAAGCGTCAAGCAGAGCTTCTCTGGGCCTCACTGAAATCTTGGGTCTTTGGATTAAATGTATATACTTTAGAAGGAGTCTGAGTAACCCGTCAGTATATACGAACCTGGAGGTACGTGGGCTGTGGAAGAGAAAGCAGTTTGTGAATCACTGCTGGAATCTCCCCACCCACTGTAAGTATTTAAATGGTTTTGAATTCTAGCCAACCTGAAGTAAGGGGACCAAATGTAAGAAATACAGCTTCATTAGTCATTAGTGGATACACGCACGCACGCACACACACACACACACACACACACACACACACCACTCTCTCCCATCTAAAAGGATTTTGCTTTCGAACTCCCAATCTCCTGTAGGGGGAAAAAGGAATGAATGAAAAAGTGACCCAATCTCTGTTGGAGAAAAAGCATCACTCATCTCCATTTCGTCCTTGCTGCCTAATTGGGCGGTGTGTGAGGAGGTAGGAATAAAGAGAATACGGGCCCCAAATGGTCAGGTCACTTCCTTTGGAATATCCTGCTTATCATGATGCCTTTTAAATTCTAGTTCTCCAGGAAACCACTGTATACTGAATACACCAAATTAGTTACTTTGAGATTTCCTTTTCCGAGCAATTTGAAATGATCTCATTCCTCATCGTATCTTTGAGGATTTCATATATTTCCCCTGTCTCTCTAGTTTTCTTTTTTTCTTTTTTTTTTTTTTTACAGGAAACCCATAAAAAAATAAGTGAAATTGTTATGGGAAATATTTAAGAGTAATTGTTTCTGTGACTCTGTATATTCAAATCATCTCTCAGTCTGCAATAGAAGATTAGGGCAGCAACGCAGCTAACTCTACTTGGCTCAACAATTTCACAAAAGTGAATGACTCAAAATAAAAGGAAATAGAAAAGAATTTAATCAGTAGGCACATTTCCTGAGTGCCTTTTTCCTCCAGTTTATTGGACCCAGCAAATACTGTGTACGGAAGGATAATATACAATGCAACCAGAACAACTGAACCTTAAAGCTGGATATTTTTACCCTGTAGGAATAAATACTTTTTTATTTCCAAAGTAAGAAAACTAAATATTTAAGCAGTTTTCTTCAAGACAGAATAATTGCTCTTACTATTAGCAGGAGGAAAATTTGCTTCCAGGAAATCATAAAGCCTCAAACATGATCTGGGGAAATGGATAACACCAGCCATGCTTTATAATGCCGTGAGCTCCCTCTTGGCATGGTCATTCTTCAGTCTTAATCACTTGCAGATCCATTGTTCAAAGCAAAAGGCAACACAAATCCTATTTCCATTTCCTCATAACAGAGGAAAGTTGGGTGTCTGATTTGGAAAATAGAAATCTTATTGGTGGATCTTGAGCTTGGACTTGGTGAATGACTAGAGAATGCTACACGTTCCATCAATCAAATGAGCTTCTTTCAAAGTGTTATGAAGTGGGCACATAGTTCATTCCTGCAGACATAGTGACACTGAACCCCAAATAAATCCTGGTAAACCAAAGACTAGCTTATTAGAGAACACAGGAACAGGCAGGGGATTCTGTATCACTCAAAGTGTGGAGTCACACACACGGGTCCTAAAACTAAAATCTGTGGGTTAAGGAAAAGGATTCGCTAAGTATCCACTAGTTTGTCCTTTCCTGCTGCCTCTTAGCTCCAGACTCCATTCTTTGAAGTTTAGATTAGCTGAGAACTCTTGGGGAAACCCTGAGGGAGATTTTTGTATCTTTGTACACAATAACTGATGGCTTCCAGAATTTTCTTCCCAGGGGAGGACTTAGGCTTCAAGGTCTTGATCCTTATAAGCAGAGAATAACCATCTTACAAACTTATTTATCATATTTTCATCTGTTCAAAAAAGAAATACTATTTGGTCACTAACAAATAAATAGTTAGTGCAGTATGTCTGGATCTGTGCTGATCCTTAGCCTTGCCCTTGACGGTTTTATATGCTTTCATCTTTGCAAAACTTTGAGCAGATAATCCACTGAATGTAGTATAAGGCAACTGGCACAACAGAGCGTAAATAGTCTCTTAGGAAAACGAGATTCAAGAAACACTGCACAGAAGAGGTGACATTTGAATTCTGAGTAGAGATTTGCTGGGTGGGGATTGGAGTGCACAGATGGGAAATGCATTACAGAAAGGGAAATCAGCATTTGCAAATTAGTTGGCGTATGTTTGAGAAATGATAAGCAGTTTAGTTTGGTTACAATATGGCAGTCATAGACAGGAATGGGCAGAAAATGGGGCTAGAGATGCATGTAAGACCCCCAGGGTATGAAGGACCCCGGCAACCATTTGATGCAGCACAATGACTGGTTTCCATGGGGACAAAGTCACCATCTCTCCCCTGCTGTCTACACTTTGTTTCTCCCTCCATTTTCTCTATGTCCATTCAGACACTTCATTTCCATTATTCAATAGAGCCAGATTTAGAATGGATAAGCAGAGATGCATAACATCTTTGGAGATAAAAATCTCATCCTTAAAGTGCTAAGGGCATAAACAGCAGAATTCATGGAAGTTATCTGCACTATGGATCATTGTTTATAAGCAGACTAAATTTTATTGAAGTACCAGAAACATAGTCTAACAGATGAAGATAAATTCTTAACTTCATACACAAAGAACTGAAAATTTTGCTTCCATTTAGTATGTAAAAACACAAAAGGAAAGTTACTCCCTGTCAACCATGGGGAAAAAAAGCCACATAAAATACATAGCCACATAAAATACTCATAAAATAAGTTTTTATGAGCCCATCACAGAGATAAGGTCACATGGCAAACTCACAACCTGAATTTCAAAGAGAGACAAGCCTTTCCCAGCATATGAACTGTATCTATCACCTATGGTAGATCACAAGGAAAGGATCTAAACCCCATAAACATAAGAAAGGAGAAATCAGCAGAATTTTAACAAATCGTTAAAGGATAAGTGTATATTAATGTGTCAGTTTGGAATAGCTGGAGGCCCCAGACACAAGGGAAGTTCATACTCACCCCTGGCAACCACCACTCTGTTCTCTGTTTCTATGAGTTTGGTATTTCATGTTCCACATATAAGTGAGGTCATACTGTAGTCATCTTTCTCTGTCTGACTTCTTTTACTTAGCATATCTCTAAGATTCATCCACGTTGTCACAAATGGCAGAATTTCATTCTTTTTTATAGCTGAATAAGAGTCCTGTGTGTGTGTGTGTGTGTGTGCATGTGCACGCGTGTGTGTGCATATCTATATACATATCTTTTTTACTCATTCATCTGTCAGTGGACACTTAGGTTGTTTCCATGTCTTGGAAATAATGCTGCAAGAACATAGGGGTGCAGATATCTCTTCAAGGTAATGATTTCATTTCCTTCAGATATATAGCCAAAAGTAGAATTGCTGAATCATATGGTAGTTCTATTTTTAATTTTTTGAGGAATTACCGTTCTGTTTTCCATAGTGGCTGCACCAATTTACATTCCCAGCAACAGTGCACAAGGGTTCCCTTTTCTCCACAGCCTCACTGGCACTTGCTATCTCTTCTTTTTGATAACAGCCATTCTAACATGTTTGAGGTGATATCTCTGTGATTTTTCATTTCCCTGATGATTGATAAGGTTTGCACCTTTTCATGTACTTGTTGGCCATTGGAATACCATCTCTGGCAAAATTTTCTTTGTATGAGTACCAAAACATATTTTGAATGTTAACCCCTTATTGGATATGTGGTTTGCAAATATTTTCTCCCATTTAGTAAGTTGCTTTTTCATTTTGTTGATTGTAACTTTTGCTGTGCAGAGCTTTTTAGTCTGACAAAAATCTCATCTCATTTGTTTATTTTTTTCTTTTGTTGCCTGTGTTTTGGGTGCCATATCCATAAAATGATTGCCAAGACCAAAGTCAAGGAGTTTTTGCCCTATGTTTTCCTCAAGGAGTTATATAGTTTTAGGTCTTACAGTTAAGTCTTTAATCCATTTCAAGTTAATTTTTGTGAGTGATGAAAGATAGAGGTACAGTTTCATTGTCTTATATGTGAATATCCAGTTTTCCCAGCACCAGTTATTGAAGAGATTATCTTTTCTCCACTGAATATTATTATCTCCTCTGTCAAATATTAGACTGACAAATATTATGACTGTATGTGCATGGGTTTTTTCCTTGGCTCTTGGTTCTGTTCAATTGGTCTATGTGTCTGTTTTTATGCCATTACCATACTGTTTGATTACTGTAACTTAGTAATATAGTTTGAAATCAGGAAGTACTATCCCTCCAGTTTTGTTCTTTTTCCTTAGGATTGCTTTGGCTAGCAAGGGGTCATTTGTGGCTCTATACAGATTTTAGAATTGTTTTTTTCTATTTTTTGTAAAAAATGCCATTGGAGTCTTGATAGGAATTGCATTGACTCTACAGATGGCTTTGGGCTGTTTGGACATTTTAATAATAATAATTATTCTGATCCATGAACATGGGATATCTTTCCATGATTATCTTTCCATGTATTTGTGTTTTCTTTAACTTTTTTCATCAAAGTCCCAAAGTTTTCACTGTAGAGGTATTTTACCTTTTTGGTTAAATTAATTCATAAATATTTTGTCTTCAATGCTATTGTAAATGACATTGTTTACTTTATTTCTCTTTGGATAATTTGTTATTAGTGTACAGGAAGACAACTGATTTTTGTATATTGACTTTGTATCCTGCAACTTTACTGAATTCATGATTATTTCTAACAATTTTTTGGTGGAATCTTTAGGATTTTCTGTATATAAGTTCATGCCATCTGCAAACAAAGACAATTTTCTTCTTCCTTTCTGAATCAGATGCTTTTTATTTCTTTTACTTGCCTGATTGCTTTGGCTAGGACTTGCAGTATATGTTAATTAGGAGTGGTGAGAATGGCACCCTTGTCTTATTTCTAATGTTAGAGCAAAATCTTTCAACCTTCCACTCTTGAGTATAATGTTAGCTGTGGGCTTGTCATATAAGGCCTTTATTATGTTGAGGTATGTTCCCTCTATACCCAATTTGTTGAGAGTTTTTATATGTCAAATGCTTTTTCTGCATCTGTTGAGATGATCATGTGATTTTTATCTTTCATTCTTTTAATATGATGTATCACATTTATTAATTTGCATATGTCATGATAAAATTTTAAGAGGTGTGCTTAAACAGACTTAGAGATATACTGCAATTCCATTGTAAACCCCAAGCATATTTTACACAGATACAAGACAAAGCAGTTCCAAAGTTATTTGGGAAAATAAGTGTGAGAAAAGCCAAGGAATTTTTGGACTTGCACTACCAGATATCAGCACATGTTGTAAAGGAATAATTAAAGAGTGTGAAACTAATATAAGAATAAAGTGTTCCAGAAAAGAAACCAGAAAGTTTGGGAACATATTTCATTATATAAAATACTATAGTTTAAGGTAAAGGTAACATTTCAAAGCAGTAATGAAAAGGTAAATTATTCAACAAATGATAATATGTCATTTGTTTATCAGGGGAAGAATAGAGTATGACTTTATGTGAGCTCACAATATAAAATGCAGATAAATTGGATTTAATTTCTATACAATGAAACCATAACTGATTTATAAGAAAGTAAACATATGTATCTGATTTCAGGATGCAGCATATTTGCAAGATAAATGTCTAATATTAGCAATATGTTAGTTAAAATGTCTAATATTAGCAATATGTTAGCTAAAAATACAGGTAATAGAAAACAAATAAGAATAAAATGACTGTCCCAATTAACTTGGAGAAGGGTTTATGTAGACAAAACAATAAGAAAAAAACAAAAATCCAATAAACTTGATATTAAGAGAATCAGATTTATTACCATATTCACATTCATTAGATATCAAAATCAAATTAATACAGTAGTGAACTAAAAGTTTCCTAATACCTAAACAGTATTTTTAAAATTATAAACTCTCCACTTGCCAAACAGGTGATAGAAAGTACCCGCCTATATTTTATTTTATTTTATTTTTTTTTTTCTTTTATTTTTTATTTTTTATTTTTTTTTATTTTTTTTATTTTTTTTTATTTTTATTTTTTTTTCCACACACACACAGTGTATTTTATTTTTACAAGAGATAAATAGACTGACACCAAGCATTGTACATGGATGACCACAACAAAAGCAACAATGATTGCAATTACCAAACATGAAACACACTCATACTATGTCATAATATTGACATTCAGTCCAGTATTCCTCCACTGTAACAGCTCCTTTACTTTGCAGTGAAAATTGATTTGTATATTCTTTTCCTCTGAGTCCTTGTGGGATTTTTTTTTTTTTAATTCAGACAGAAAGTCACAAAAATTATACTCATCCTCATCAGTTCACTCAGTCCCATGTAATTAATTTCTTTTTTTCATCTTGATCTTTTGTTAGCACTTTTATGAGTTCATCAGTTTTTCATTAGAGTTCTGAAAATGCTTATTCATTCAGTTCAGCAGTACAGTCAGTTACCAGAAACCTGTACTTGTCAGAGTCTTTTCCATGAATTTCTTGAAGATGAAACCCTTTTATAGGAACATATTTGCAAAATCATCAGAGTACACCCAGAACTGTCTGTAAATGACAAAAGACTTAAAAATGACCATGGTTAAAGATTTGATGAAAGTTCATAATAACGCAGTTGACAAGAAAATTAGTTATTTCTGAGATATACATTTTAAAGTAATAACTAGGATTATTACTTATAACATTATACCAGAACATATAAGATTTTTAGAAGTTTCCTGTAATGTCTGAAACATTTATATTAACATATTTCCATACATATTTCCATACAAATACAAATATAAGATTTTTAGAAATTTCATGTAATGTCTGAAACATTTATATTAACATATTTCCATACATATTTCCATACAAATACAAATATAAGATTTTTAGAAATTTCATGTAATGTCTGAAACATTTATATTAACATATTTCCATACATATTTCCATACAACTACAAATATAAGATTTTTAGAAATTTCATGTAATGTCTGAAACATTTATATTAACATATTTCCATACATATTTCCATACAAATACAAATATAAGATTTTTAGAAATTTCATGTAATGTCTGAAACATTTATATTAACATATTTCCATACATATTTCCATACAAATACAAATATAAGATTTTTAGAAATTTCATGTAATGTCTGAAACATTTATATTAACATATTTCCATACGTATTTCCATACACATATAAGATTTTTAGAAATTTCATGTAATGTCTGAAACATTTATATTAACATATTTCCATAAAAATAACCCAATGAAAGTTTAGTATTAGTTGTTTTGTTTGTTTTTTTATACTGCAGGTTCTTATTAGGCATCAGTTTTATACACATCAGTGTATACATGTCAATCCCAATCGCCCAAAACAGCACACCACCATCCCCACCTCATCGCAGTTTTCCCCCCTTGGTGTCCATATGTCCATTCTCTACATCTGTGTCTCAACTTCTGCCCTGCAAACTGGCTCATCTGTACCATTTTTCTAGGTTCCACATACATGCATTAATATACAATATTTGTTTTTCTCTTTCTGACTTACTTCACTCTGTATGACAGTCTCTAGATCCATCCACTTCTCAACAAATGACTCAATTTCGTTCCTTTTTATGGCTGAGTAATATTCCATTGTATATATGTACCACAACTTCTTTATCCATTCGTCTGTTGATGGGCATTTAGGTTGCTTCCATGACCTGGCTATTGTAAATAGTGCTGCAATGAACATTCGGGTGCACGTGTCTTTTTGAATTACGGTTTTCTCTGGGTATATGCCCAGTAGTGGGATTGCTGGGTCATATGGTAATTCTATTTTTAGTTTTTTAAGGAACCTCCATATTGTTCTCCATAGTGGCTGTATCAATTTACATTCCCACCAACAGTGCAAGAGGGTTCCCTTTTCTCCACACCCTCTCCAGCATTTGTTGTTTGTAGATTTTCTGATGATGCCCATTCTAACAGGAGTGAGGTGATACCTCATTGTAGTTTTGATTTGCATTTCTCTAATAATTAGTGATGTTGAGCATCTTTTCATGTGCTTCGTGGCCGTCTGTATGTCTTCTTTGGAGAAATGTCTATTTAGGTCTTCTGCCCATTTTTGGATTGGGGTGTTTGTTTCTTTGATATTGAGCTGAATGAGCTGTTTATATATTTTGGAGATTAATCCTTTGTCCGTTGATTCATTTGCAAATATTTTCTCCCATTCTGAGGGTTGTCTTTTCGTCTTGTTTATGGTTTCCTTTGCTGTGCAAAAGCTTTGAAGTTTCATTAGGTCCCACTTGTTTATTTTTGTTTTTATTTCCATTACTCTAGGAGGTGGATCGAAAAAGATCTTGCTGTGATTTATGTCAAAGAGTGTTCTTCCTATGTTTTCCTCTAAGAGTTTTATAGTGGCCAGTCTTATATTTAGGTCTCTAATCCATTTTGAGTTTATTTTTTTGTATGGTGTTAGGGAGTATTCTAATTTCATTCTTTTACATGTGGCTGTCCAGTTTTCCCAGCACCACTTATTGAAGAGACTGTCTTTTCTCCATTGTATATCTTTGCCTCCTTTGTCATAGATTAGTTGACCATAGGTGCGTGGGTTAATCTCTGGGCTTTCTATCTTGTTCCATTGATCTATGTTTCTGTTTTTGTGCCAGTACCATATTGTCTTGATTACTGTAGCTTTGTAGTATAGTCTGAAGTCAGGGAGTCTGATTCCTCCAGCTCCATTTTTTTGCCTCAAGACTGCTTTGGCTATTCGGGGTCTTTTGTGTCTCCATACAAATTTTAAGATGATTTGTTCTAGCTCCGTAAAAAATGCCATTGGTAATTTGATAGGGATTGCATTGAATCTGTAGATTGCTTTGGATAGTATACTCATTTTCACAATGTTGATTCTTCCAATCCAAGAACATGGTATATCTCTCCATCTGTTGGTATCATCTTTGATTTCTTTCATCAGTGTCTTATAGTTTTCTGCATACAGGTCTTTTGTCTCCCTAGGTAGGTTTATTCCTAGGTATTTTATTCTTTTTGTTGCAATGGTAAATGGGAGTGTTTCCATAATTTCTCTTTCAGATTTTTCATCATTAGTGTATAGGAATGCAAGAGATTTCTGTGCATTAATTTTGTAACCTGCAACTTTACCATATTCATTAATCAGCTCTAGCAGTTTTCTGGTGGCAGTTTTAGGATTCTCTATGTATAGTATCATGTCATCCGCAAACAGTGACAGTTTTACTTCTTCTTTTCCAATTTGTATTCCTTTAATTTCTTTTTCTTCTCTGATTGCCGTGGCTAGGACTTCCAGAACTATGTTGAATAATAGTGGTGAGAGTGGACATCCTTGTCTCGTTCCTGATCTTAGAGGAAATGCTTTCAGTTTTTCACCATTGAGAATGATGTTTGCTGTGGGTTTGTCATATATGGCCTTTATTATGTTGAGGTAGGTTCCCTCTATGCCCACTTTCTGGAGAGTTTTTATCAGAAATGGGTGTTGAATTTTGTCAAAAGCTTTTTCTGCATCTACTGAGATGATCATATGGTTTTTCTTCTTCAATTTGTTAATATGGTGTATCACATTGATTGATTTGCGTATATTGAAGAATCCTTGCATCCCTGGGATAAATCCCACTTGATCGTGGTGTATGATCCTTTTAATGTGTTGTTGGATTCTGTTTGCTAGTATTTTGTTGAGGATTTTTGCATCTATATTCATCAGTGATATTGGTCTGTAATTTTCTTTTTTTGTAGTGTCTTTGTCTGGTTTTGGTATCAGGGTGATGGTGGCCTCATAGAATGAGTTTGGGAGAGTTCCTTCCTCTGCAATTTTTTGGAAGAGTTTGAGAAGGATGGGTGTTAGCTCTTCTCTAAATGTTTGATAGAATTCACCTGTGAAGCCATCTGGTCCTGGACTTTTGTTTGTTGGAAGATTTTTAATCACAGTTTCAATTTCATTACTTGTGATTGGTCTGTTGATATTTTCTGTTTCTTCCTGATTCAGTCTTGGAAGGTTATACCTTTCTAAGAATTTGTCCATTTCTTCCAGGTTGTCCAATTTATTGGCATAAAGTTGCTTGTAGTAGTCTCTTAGGATGTTTTGTATTTCTGCGGTGTCTGTTGTAACTTCTCCTTTTTCATTTCTGATTTTATTGATTTGAGTCCTCTCCCTCTTTTTCTTGATGAGTCTGGCTAATGGCTTATCAATTTTGTTTATCTTCTCAAAGAACCAACTTTTAGTTTTATTGATCTTTGCTATTGTTTTCTTTGTTTCTATTTCATTTATTTCTGCTCTGATCTTTATGATTTCTTTCCTTCTGCTAACTTTGGATTTTGTTTGTTCTTCTTTCTCTAGTTTCTTTAGGTGTAATGTTAGATTGTTTACTTGAGATTTTTCTTGTTTCTTTAGGTAGGCTTGTATAGCTATAAACTTCCCTCTTAGAACCGCTTTTGCTGCATCCCATAGGTTTTGGGTCGTCGTGTTTTCATTGTCATTTGTCTCTAGGTATTTTTTTATTTCCTGTTTGATTTCTTCAGTGATCTCTTGGTTATTTAATAACGTATTGTTTAGCCTCCATGTGTTTGTCTTTTTTACGTTTTTTTCCCTGTAATTCATTTCTAATCTCATAGCATTGTGGTCAGAAAAGATGCTTGATATGATTTCAATTTTCTTAAATTTACTGAGGCTTGATTTGTGACCCAAGATGTGATCTATCCTGGAGAATGTTCCGTGCGCACTTGAGAAGAACGTGTAATCTGCCGTTTTTGGATGGAATGTCCTATATATATCAATTAAATCTATCTGGTCTATTGTGTCATTTAAAGCTTCTGTTTCCTTATTTATTTTCATTTTGGATGATCTGTCCATTGGTGTAAGTGAGGTGTTAAAGTCCCCCACTATTATTGTGTTACTGTCGATTTCCTCTTTTATAGCTGTTAGCAGTTGCCTTATGTATTGAGGTGCTCCTATGTTGGGTGCATATATATTTATAATTGTTATATCTTCTTCTTGGATTGATCCCTGGATCATTATGTAGTGTCCTTCCTTGTCTCTTGTAACATTCTTTATTTTAAAGCCTATTTTATCTGATATGAGTATAGCTACTCCAGCTTTCTTTTGATTTCCATTTGCATGGAATATCTTTTTCCATCCCCTCACTTTCAGTCTGTATGTGTCCCTAGGTCTGAAGTGGGTCTCTTGTAGACAGCATATATATGGGTCTTGTTTTTGTATCCATTCAGCCAGTCTATGTCTTTTGGTTGGGGCATTTAATCCATTCACGTTTAAGGTAATTATCGATATGTATGTTCCTATGACCATTTTCTTAATTGTCTTGGGTTTGTTTTTGTAGGTCCTTTTCTTCTCTTGTGTTTCCCACTTAGAGAAGTTCCTTTAGCATTTGTTGTAGAGCTGGTTTGGTGGTGCTGAATTCTCTTAGCTTTTGCTTGTCTGTAAAGCTTTTGATTTCTCCATCAAATCTAAATGAGATCCTTGCTGGGTAGAGTAATCTTGGTTGTAGGTTCTTCCCTTTCATCACTTTAAGTATTTCATGCCACTCCCTTCTGGCTTGCAGAGTTTCTGCTGAGAAATCAGCTGTTAACCTTATGGGAGTTCCCTTGTATGTTATTTGTCGTTTTTCCCTTGCTGCTTTCAGTAATTTTTCTTTGTCTTTAATTTTTGCCACTTTGATTACTATGTGTCTCGGCGTGTTTCTCCTTGGGTTTATTCTGTATGGGACTCTCTGCGCTTCCTGGACTTGGGTGGCTATTTCCTTTCCCATGTTAGGGAAGTTTTCGACTATAATCTCTTCAAATATTTTCTCTGGTCCTTTCTCTCTCTCTTCTCCTTCTGGGACCCCTATAATGCGAATGTTGTTGCGTTTAATGTTGTCCCAGAGGTCTCTTATGCTGTCTTCATTTCTTTTCATTCTTTTTTCTTTAGTCTGTTCTGCAGCAGTGAATTCCACCATTCTGTCTTCCAGGTCACTTATCCGTTCTTCTGCCTCAGTTATTCTGCTATTGATTCCTTCTAGTGTAGTTTTCATTTCAGTTATTGTATTGGTCATCTCTGTTTGTTTGTTCTTTAATTCTTCTAGGTCTTTGTTAATCATTTCTTGCATCTTCTCAATCTTTGCCTCCATTCTTATTCCGAGGTCCTGGATCATCTTCACTATCATTATTCTGAATTCTTTTTCTGGAAGGTTGCCTATCTCCACTTCATTTAGTTGTTTTTCTGGGGTTTTTTCTTGTTCCTTCATCTGGTACATAGCCCTCTGCCTTTTCATCTTCTCTTTCTTTCTGTAACTGTGGTTTTTGGTCCACAGGCTGCAGGATTGTAGTTTTTCTTGCTTCTGTTGTCTGCCCTCTGGTGGTTGAGGCTATCTAAGAGGCTTGATGGGAGGCTCTCGTGGTGGGTAGAGCTGACTGTTGCTGTGGCGGTCAGAGCTCAGTAAAACCTTAATCCACTTGACTGTTGATGGGTGGGGCTGGGTTCCCTCCCTGTTGCTGTGGCGATCAGAGCTCAGTAAAACCTTAATCCACTTGACTGTTGATGGGTGGGGCTGGGTTCCCTCCCTGTTGGTTGTTTTGCCTGAGGCAACCCAACACTGGAGCCTACCGGTGCTCTTTGGTGGGGTTAATGGCAGACTCTGGGAGGGCTCACGCCAAGGAGAACTTCCCAGGACCTCTGCTGCCAGTGTCCTTATCCCCACGGTGAAACAGAGCCACCACTCGCCTCTGCAGGAGACCCCCCAACACCAGCAAGTACGTCTGGTTCAGTCTCCCCCAGGGTCACTGCTCCTTCCCCTGGGTCCCGATGCACACATTACTTTGTGTGTGCCCTCCAAGAGTGGGGTCTCTGTTTCCCCTAGTCCTGTCACAGTCCTGCAATCAATTCCCACTAGACTTCAAAGTCTGATTCTCTAGGAATTCCTCCTCCCTTTGCCGGACCCCCAGGTTGGGAAGCCTGACGTGGGGCTCAGAAACTTCACTCCAGTGGGTGGACTTCTGTGGTATAAGTGTTCGCCAGTCTGTGAGTCACCCACCCAGCAGTTATGGGATTTGATTTTACTCTGATTGCGCCCCTCCTACCGTCTCACTGTGGCTTCTCCTCTGTCCTTGGACGTGGGGTATCCTCCTTGGTGAAGTCCAGGGTCTTCCTGTCAATGATTGTCCAGCAGCCAGTTGTGATTCTGGTGCTCTCGCAAGAGGGAGTGAGAGCACGTCCTTCTACTCCGCCATCATCAATAAAAGAGTTTTTAAGGAGTAAAAAAAACAAAAAAGATGGGGGCAGGGTTTAGAGAGACAACACAAGAGATGGTGCAGTATTCCAGGGCTAGCACCCGCAGGGAGCCATCACCCCTAGATTTAGAGGGAATGGTTTATGGGAACCAGAAAGAGAGCTGCATGGGGAGAGCCATGCGACAGCAGCTGTGACTTCTTAGAGGGACACAGAAACCCACGGTGAACCCAGACACAGGGGGAGATGGGGGACTAGACACTCCAACTGCAACTCTCCTGCCCACTGACCAAACCCACCCGGAGAACAAGGTAGCCTAACAGATGCTGTCCGTGGGGGAGAGCCTGCCAGGGCCCAGTGCAGGGAGGGGGGCAGAGGGACGATACCTAGCTCACCATCTCATTAAGTTTCTGAGGTACAATAACATCAGCACGCCCTCCTGCTGTGACATGAGTAGTTTAACAAAGAATTAATTAGGGAAAAATACCTTCTGCGAACATGGAATTAGGTGGCTAATTTTATGCCAATGGCAGAAATTAGCATTGTAAATTCCTCATTGTGTTTTATGAGTCAGAACCGGATGCACCTAAGAGTCTTAGGAATATGAACCTCAAAACAGGCCCTCTGATAACTTGCAAAGGAGCCCGCCTATATTTTAATGAGAAGGGTTTAAGTTGATTCTGCCTTTCAAGAAAGCAAATTAGGAAAATATATCAAAAACAGTAATGCTCACACCTCTTGATCTTGTAATTCTATGCGTGGATTTATCCTAATGAAATACAGTAAGAGATGTTTACCAGGATTTATGTACAATGAAATTTGTTGTGGTCTTATTTATAACAAATAGGGAAACAATCCAATACTAAAGGATAAGTTAAATCAATATAAATATAGCAGTTGAAATGGACTGCTATAAATAAATAAAAGTATAATCAAAGGATCATTCATTTTCCCATATCTTACTTATGTAAAATAATAACTCAGGGAATGTTTATGGTACAAATTTCTTTAACAATATACACACACATAAGCAAAATACATTAAAATAACCATTCTTATTACTAAGAAGAGGTTAAATTTTTAAATGCTTTTTGTTGATTTTGTATATATTCTAAGTCTTCAAGTAATTGACTAAATTTAGACTCTCCAATGCCACTCCGTCCCTTCTACTATACTCCAATCAAGCTTTTGCCTGTATGCAGCTTTCAACCCAGTTGATCACTCCCTCTTCCTTGATATACTTTCTTCACTAGGCTTACAGGATGCTACATCCTCTTAGTTTTCTTCCAAACTGTCTTCCCATTCTCACTCACCTTTGCTGATCCCATCTCTTCTCCCTGAGTGCCCCACAGCTCAGTTCTTAGTCTTTTTCCCAATCCACTTACATCAACATCCTTGGTGATGTGACGCAGTCTTACTGAAATACCATGTACAAACTCATAACAGTCAAATGTACATCTGTAGCCTAGACCTCTGTTCTGTACTTCACAATCATATATTCCACTGTTTAAATCTATGCCAACTACTTCAACATTAAATAGTAGACATCTCAAAACAACAAATCTAAAACTGGACTTCGGAATTGCCCATCCCCCAAAATCTGCTCTACCCACCTTTTATTCTCCTTTATTCCCTTTTTTCTCACTCTTCATCTCTAATTTTACAGAATAAATCTAGCTGACTCTATCCTATCAACTATTTCTCATCTAGTCCACATCCTACCGTGATGTGTTGCCTGCATAACTGTAATAGCCCACTAATTAGTCTCCCAGATTCCTCCATTGCTTCTGAAGAGTCTATCATCAAGACTGGTGTCAGAGTGAACTTTGGAAATTCAGGGTGGACCATTTTACTCGTGTGACCTACAAAAGGTTACCTATTTCATTTAGTAAAAGGAAAGTCCTCCAATGGCATATGAGTTCCTTGTACATAGGCATGATGTACATATGACATCCTCACTCCCATTATTTCTCTGAGCTCATCTTCTATCCTTCTCCCTGTCACTCACTCTGTTCCATTGTACATTGCCCTGCCCTACGCTTTACGTTTAGAAGACACCACTCTGACCTGTCTCCAGCTGATCCCTCCTCATGGGGTGAGGAGGATTCCATGAGCCTAAAAGACATGCCCACATGGAAGCACAAACCTTCCCCCTCTAGACTAAGATCCAAATAGCAGGAATCCAGAAATTTCTCACCAATTATCCTTTGAGATCCTATTCCCTGCACATGTCCCCAGGATATCCTATGACACTGGTGTGTGTATCCCTGGGGGCGAAGTGGCCAAGGGGAAACTGCTGAGGGAGGGATTTGAATGCAGTGTGGAATATGTAAACCAGAGTGTACACAGTGTATCTCATAGATGTGCATAAAACCTTCTCACAGTAGGATGAAACAGGGTGGGAAGAAAAGAAGGCTGGCCCAGCTCTTCACTTGCTTCCACTGTCTTGACATGAAATGGTTGAGGATTATAAGTTGGCTTTTGGAAATCAAACATGTAATGCAGCAAATCTGCAGTCCATTCTTTCCCTTTAGAAAGTAGTTGGAAAATTCTTGGTGAAAAAAAAGTAAGCTTGCTTATTTCAAGATTCACAACTGTGTTTTGCTTTCATTTAGAGCTTTCTTTTTTTCCTTTCTACTAAGCCAATAACAATAGTCAAATATACACAGATCCATTTTGACAAGAAAGGCATTGTCATATGTTACTGTTGAGCATTATCTGGAAGATAATTTGTCAATAAGTATCAAAATTCTTAAAAATGAATAGTTTTTTTCTATCGTAAAATACCACTTCTAGAAATGTACCCAAAGAAAAGAGGCATAGTTGACATTAATGTTTTCTGAAAAGGAGACTCACACCGGTGGTGTATCACAGAAATATTATATACACTATTGTATTGATAAAGTAACTTGTTTAATAGTTCATGATAAATCTACACAATATAAGATCATACAGTTCCTAAATATAATAGCATAATAGTTTATGACCCAGAAGATTATTTATGCTATATTTAGTGGAAGAGAATAGGTTAAAAACAAATTGAATGTAATCCTTTTTCAAAAGAAGATAGTTGTAGAAATATTTGTGCATGTGTAGAAACATTTCTATTAAATATATGTCTACATATAACAGTGGTTGCCTCCAAGTGGAAATAACACAAAAGAATTTTTTAGTTTTTAAAGTCAACATGTTTTGATAATAAAGTGAATTAAAATACTAAAATTTTTATAAGAAAGCATCTCAGCAGTCATTTTTTTACTTTTAAAATTTATTTTATTTTATTAGGTTTTCTGGTTTTATTGAGAAATAATTGACATACATCACTGTGTAAGTTTAAGGCATACAGCATGACAGTTTGATTTACACATATTGTGAAATGATTACCACAGTAGGTTTAGCTAACATCCATCTTCTCATCCATCTATTTTCTTTAGACGATGAATTTTGTGTTGAGTACTTCGTAAGGTTTTAGAAGACTCAAGTCTCTCTAGTTGAGCTGTGCTCACTGTAATGCCTTTAAACAGTATTTTAACAGTTTTCTTATTTTCTTTGACCTTGGCTTTGTATTATACGTATTGTTAGTTTTTATGATAAAATCCACATTGCCTCATCTATAAAATGATAGTCCCTATTCACATGGTTGTTGTGAGGACTGAATGACATAATACATGAGCATAGCCAAATAATGAAGATTATTATTTTTAATTTAATTCTTAATTTTTAATTAGCAAATAAGATATTTGAATGCTTTCTAATAGAGTACATACTTAGATTTGTTCAATAATAAGAATAATTTATAATTCTGATTTTATATGCACTTTGATGGTTCTAAAAATAAATGAAGTATCTTAGAAATGCTCTAAATGTTTAATGTCCTGGCATTTAAAATTCATGCTATTTAAACTATTTTACCATAAGCATCACTTTTTAAAAACTTTGTTTCCTGCCATCGATCTTGAAATAGTCATAATATTGCTAAGCATTTTTGGACTCACTTCATCAAAAAATGGAGTAGATAATACTTAATTGCCAAGAAAAGAGCTATTTCCTTTGAAATATTTTGAAACCCATCATAATATTTTACCAGTGTAGGAACAAGTTTTCAAGACAGTTTTTCAGAATCAATATAAATAATTTATGTTCAAAGAAAATCTGCTTTGCAGGAATTATAAAAACAAATGCCAGAATGCCTATTTTAAAAATGCCTTATCATTTCATGGGTAGATTCGAACATTTTGGCTGTGTCTCTTATTTAATATGGAAGGCTTTTTTCTCTCTGAAAGATAAACTACCATCATCATAGGAAATACCTACGGAATGGACGTTAACAATACTCTACTCAGGACCAGTACCATTTGCACACAAAACACTCAAAAGAGAGAGAATTGTATACCAATAAATATTACTAGTCCACAAAACTCCCATGAGGAAGTCTCTAATACAAAATTCAACGAAATAAAACCTCATCAGCTATGAGTTTTCAATAAGATCTGTTACACTCAACTCCATTCATCATCTTTGAAAGCAACATTTTATTATAAAATAATGTGTTTTATTAAAGAAAATCTGGAAAAGTAGAATCAAAGGATCATTCATTTCCCCAAGGTCAGGAATTCTTTGAGTTTTTCAGTGTCCTAATCACTCCCAAATCCAGGCGAACATTTAGTGTAAGTAGACCACAATGGAGGATAATATTCAGGATTAAATTATCTAGTATTTGATCTACATAAAAGATCCTCTCTCCTGTTCCTTTATGGGAAAGGAAGAAAGGGATAGTTCTCTTGACCATATAGATTTCCACTGGCATCCAGTGTCTTACAAACCTAATATTATTTTAAAGGTACGTTACTCTATCCAGGTTTCTAAGCGCAGGCTTAACTGCTAACGTTTGCCCAAAATGCAAATTGTTCTAGCTTGGTAAAAGTACCTAAATTCTAGTCCTGGTTTTGGCTCTCTAATTTTGAACAAGTCACTTTAGTATTCAGAACCTTGAGTCCCTCCTCTGTCATATGAGAGGATTAAACTAGATATTCTTTAGGGTTTCTTTCCAGCTCAAGTTCTTATGGACTTATTCTAGGTCACAGGATATAGCTGAGCACTCCAGAAAAGACTAAGTCTAATCTTGACCACTCATTATTGACTATGAAGTCTTGGGCTACAGTTGCCAGAGATGTTAGAGCATGTTGAAAAGAAAATATTTCTCTACAAATGGAAGATTCCATTTTCAATCTAGAAGGTTTCACTTCTAAGCCTCCCAAATCCCCACACAATTCATGTTCATTGCTCCTGTTATAAAGAAGGCAACTGTCACAAGAATCTCTTAGGAACTTATACACCAGAAAGGACTTGAAGGATGTGGAGGAATTTCAAATATTTTCAAGTGAAAAATCTTTACCAAAGTCAAGACCTTCAAAGAAATGAGGCTCCTTTTCAGGAATATTTGGCAATAAGCAATTAATGCAATTGTGAAATGTGAAGAAATTTTCCATGCACGTTTTATCATAATTTAAATGAATGAGTTGTTCTTTAAAAATGTAAACCTGAGGGACTTCTGATTCAGGCTGTGATGGAGTAATGAATAAGTAGCAGACTTACCCTCCCATCAAAAACTATGAAACTGAAACTGGACAAAATATATGTTCAGGCATCGGACAACAGAGAGTGTAGCTCTTGAATCCATGAAAAGGAAGCGTGGAGGGGGAGCTCCACATTGACCCTGGCTTTCTTCCTGGAGGCATTTTCAAATCCCTGACACAGTCGTGGGGCCTAAATAGTGAACAGTGTCCTCACTGGGTACAGGAAACAGAGGCAGGAGTTTGGGGCTGCGGACATAGCTAGAATTTGCAGGCAGCCTACTGGAGAGGAAAGAATTCCATAAATCTGCAGAGGGATGGCCTTGAGTCTTTGAATGGTTACTAGTTCTGCTTACACAGAGGGAAGTCAGGCAGAGGACAGTTAAGCGGGGGCTGGAAGCTGAATGAAGGTTGCCCTGTGCTGGAAGAAACTGGCAGCCCAACCAATGCAAGTCACATGACCTTGCTGAACACTCTGGGAGTTCAGTTAAGAGTCCACACCTTAGAAGTGAAGATGTCAATATTTTAGTTCCAGACTCAACGTGATAAAGCCTAGAACTGTGTCTTAACAAGATCAAGTCGATCTGGCAGTACGTTAACTCCCTACCAGAATGAAAATGCACATTGGACTGAATGTATAACACATAATGCCCAGCATATTTCAGATGGAGAACGCTACCATGCCACGACTAGGCATACCCTGGGGAGCATTATGAATTTTGGAAGTAGGTGTAGTAGGAAGAGATGAAAATTTTGGCAGACAGGCAGCACATATGAAAAGAAAGGTATGTTGCAAAGGAAGGTAGGCAGGTGGCTGAACTCAGAAAACCCTGGTAACAGGTGAGTATTCCTACAGGAGAACAAAACGTGGAACACAGCAGTCTGTATGATGCAAGGCTGTCAATCCAGGTAAGAGGTCTATGCATTCAAGGAGGTCCGACCCCAGGAATTCGGATCTAGGTTTTCGGTTGGGAAATCAGACCATGTTTGGGAATCTGACCAAGAAAGTCAGATTGGCAAGAGGGATTGCCCAGTGATGACTAAAGCAGGGGCAGAAAGCATTAGCACCAGCAACAAGGCAGGCCTGAGGTTTTTGACATTCCACTTGAAAGAGAAAATGATTGGTTCCAGTGTTACAATGCTTGTGAACCACAGGTGAGGGACAGTCTATAATTCTAGTAGAGGACAGAGCTTAGGTCTCTAAGAAAATCAAAGTGTCAGTCTGGGATTCATCATTTACTGTGCTTGTTCTCTTAATCATCATTTGTCTCTGCTTCCAAAATATGTCCCATATCCGTCCACTTACCTCCATGTGCACACCGAGTTCCCTGTCTGAAGCCATCACCACTCATCTGGACTTCTGCAAAATGGTCTCTTCATTGTCCCCCTGCTTAATTCTTGTGCAACTTCTGTTCATTCACCACACAGAAGCCAGAAAAATTTCATTGAAATCAGATTACAGCAAGCCCTTGCTTAAACTTAGATGGCTTCTAAGTTTAGATGGCTTAGATGGCTTCTTACTTCTCTAAGAATAAAAACCAAGCCCTATTCACGGTGTATAAATCCAGACACCATTTGGCCCTGCCTAACTTTCCAACCTCATCTCTTTTCTCTCTAGTCTACACACCAGTGTATCACAGCACTGATTCAGATACACTGAATTTCTTTGTTTTCCTCTAATGAGTCAAGCTATTTTTTACATTGGGTCCTCTACAGTTGGTATTCTCTCTGTCTGGAACTTTCTTCCACCAGATCTTTGTCTATCAGCCTGATAAAAAGGCATTTGTTCACATATGTATGAAAGCAAGACTCACTTTAGTCTCAAAAGTCAATGGGAGGGACTTCCCTGGTGGCACAGTGGTTAAGAATCCGCCTGCCAATGCAGGGGACATGGGTTCGAGCCCTGGTCCGGGAAGATCTCACATGCCGTGGAGCAACTAAGCCCATGCGCCACAACTACTGAGCCTGCACTCTAGAGCCTGCGAGCCACAACTACTGAGCCCACCCGCCACAACTACTGAAGGCTGTGTGCCTAGAGCCCGCACACCGCAACAAGAGAAGCCACCGCAATGAGCAGCCCGCGCACCGCAACGAAGAGTAGCTCCCTCTCGCCGCAATTAGAGAAAGCCCATGCGCAGCAACAAAGACCCAACACAGCCAAAAATAAATAAATAAATAAATAAATAAATTTGTTTTAAAAAATAAGAAAAAAAAGTCAATGGGAAATTCTTGGTTCTGGCAACCACCCTTTTGATTTGCCCCAAACAGAAATATATATACATATATGTAAACATATGTATATATACATGCTCCATTCTAATTTAAAAATAGTTCAAGGTAGCAACTAACTTTTTAGTTCAATGAGGTTATTTAAATCTCAGCCATGATGTCTCAAGTCTTCCCAGGCCCTCCTACCTAGAATGGTTACCCACTGTCACCACTGTCACCAGCAGCAGCAGCATGTTCTGACACATGACTTTGCATGGTCTTCATATCAGAACTTTCAAAATGACCACATTTATTAGTTTTTTTGTTTATTATCTGAAAACATTATATCTCCATCCCCTAGAATAAGAGCAGACACAGTTTCTGTTATGAAAAAGCTGATTCTTTGTGCCTATGTGTGCATATTCCTCTCATCAAGACGTATAACATTTTAGCTCTAAATGTGGTTTCTAAATATTAAAAAGGTGAGCATGCTCTAAAAGTGATTTTCTGATGAATACATTAATTTGCAAATGAAGGGACCCCAACTCTATAAGGATCCCCCAAATAAAGTGCCAAACATAAAGTGTTTGAATATAGAAAGGTTGGACCATTGCCAACTTGATTTACTGTTGGAAATTCTAAAATGGCAGCCAGCTTTGAGTTCTACCAGCAAAAGTTAAAAGATCTAAGAAAATATTATGATTAAATACCTGGCTAAGGATTCAGAAATCCATGAAAAGTTTCTCAAATGAAAAAATATATTTGCATCATTTATATCCCAGCATTTACTACCAAAGCATACTTGAAAGATGAAGTGATATGGTATTTAGAATTAAAAAATTTTAAATGCTATTTAGAAAACAGGAAAGGTAGAAAAATTATTCCTGTATGACAAATTTACAACTAGGACTTTTGTAAGGAGAAAATATAATATTCTTTATTTGTAGGTAGCAATATTCTTTAGATAGTTCCACTACAACAATAAATTTTAAGGAGTGATTTAATAAACTGCCTCAATTTAAATAGCTATGTTTTCTTTTCCTTTGAAGACATCTCTCTTTTTTGATTAATGCTTAAAGAACAGTAAAACAATTTCTGCACTAATCTAGGAAACAGCAAGCGGGAGAGCATGATGCAAATTTTTAAATTAGTCCAAAGTTCAATCCTCTTTGGAACTTTTAGGCAATAAACAGGAGGTTGTTATGAAAAGAAATCAAGAAAATCTCATAAAGTGTTTTCTTTTTAAAGATCTATTAATGCACTGTGGTGTTAGTACAACTTTACAACCCAGCATATCACATTACTGGGTGAAGAGGAAAAATTCCCCCTCCACAGAGCCATGAAGTGATATTACAGAGCCTTTATTACATGATTATTAGCTCATAAAGCCATCACCACCTTATTCTTTTTTTTTAATATTTTAATTTTGTTGGAATATAGTTGATTTACAATGTTGTGTTAGTTTCAGGTGTACAGCAAAGTGATTCAGTTATACATATACATATATTCATTCTTTAGATTCTTTTCTCATATAGGTTATCACAGAATATTGGGTAGAGTTCCCTGTGCTATACAGTAGGTCCTTGTTGGTTATCTATCTTATATATAGTAGTTTGTGTGTGTTCATCCCAAGCTCCTGATTAATTCCTCCCCCGACACCCCACATTTCCCCTTTGGTAACCATAAGTTTGTTTTTGATATCTATAAGTCTGCTTCTGTTTTGTGAATAAGTTCATTTGTATCTTTTTTTAAATTAGATTCCACGTATGAGTGACATCATATGATATTTGTCTTTCCCTGTCTGACTTATTTCTCTTAGTATAACAATCTCTAGGTCCATCAATGTTGCTGCAAATGGCATTATTTCATTCTTTTTTATGGCGGAGTAATATTCCCTTGTATATATGTACCACATCTTCTTTATCCACTCCTCTGTTGATGAACAGTTAGATTGCTTCCATATCTTGGCTATTGTACATAGTGCTGCAATGAACATTGGGGTGTATGTATCCTTTCGTATTATGTTTTCTCTGGATATATGCCCAGTAGTGGGATTGCTGGATCATAGGGTAATTCTATTTTAAGTTTCTTAAGGAAACTCCATACTGTTCTGCATAGTGGTTGTACCAATTTACATTCCCACCAACGGTGTAAGATGGTTCCCTTTTCTCCACACCCTCTCCAGCATTTATTGTTTGTAGACTTTTTGATGATGGCCATTCTGACTGGTGTGAGGTGATACCTCATTGTAGTTAAGATTTGCATTTTTCTGATAATTAGAAATGTTGAGCATCTTTTCATGTGCTTTTTGACCATTTGTATGTTTCCTTTGGAGAACTGTCTACTTAGATCTTCTGCCCATTTTTTGATTGGGTTGTTTGGTTTTTTTTGACATAGAGCTGCATGAGCTGTTTGTATATTTTGGAGATTAATCCCTTGTTAGTCGCATCATTTGCAAATATTTTCTCCCATTCTGTGGGTTGTCTTTTCGTTTCAACAACACCTTATTCTTAAGTAAATAGCATGATGGTGTTACTGGCCTGAAACAAAATGATGTGTTGCCGCCCATTGGCTTTAATAAATTCACAAAGTGATGTATTAAAAGGTAACAGAATGCTAAGAAGCATTGGCATCCATAAGAGGGACATTTTTGTTTGTAAAAGCAATACCACTTTCATTCAAAGCCATGACTTAAGGAACCTAGCATGCATTCTTTGCCTATAGAATTTTTTCTGAATATACTTGATGCATGATTACAAAAAAGAAATGGCAAATTGAGTATAGGTCCTCAGTATCTGTGGATAAACTGAAAAGTTGGATAACTGACCTTTTCAGATGTTTTTCTTCTGCTCCTACTCCTCCTTTCTTTTTAATTAAATATATTTTAGTGTTCATGAAAGTTCGTGGACTGACAGCTCTGGAGATAGTAGCTCCTCAAATATCCACAGGTACTGATTAGTAATTGGCAGTATGTACTCTGCCCAGGAATGGGTTCAATCTGTGCTCAAATAGCTGTGGTTTTGCTAGTGAAGTTATTAACAAGGATGGCAGTTAGCATCAGAGAGAGGTCAATACAACAAAATTTAAGAAAATAACGTTGTGTTTAATGCATACAAATATAACCTTAGGAATATAAATCAAAATTGAGAAACAAAAGGGAGATAATTCTTCTGTTCAGGTCATATTGTAAATGGCAGACACTATGTGTCACATTGTCTTTTTTGATCTTTAAAAGTCATTTTAATACTGGTAGATAAAAAGCATGTTCAAGGGAAAAATAGAATAAATATTTTATTCTTCAGGTTAAATCAACAATTGGACTTCTGCATATCTTTTTTTCTAAAAAATTTATTTATTTTAGGCTTTGTTTGGTCTTCGTTGCTGCACGCGGGTTTTCTCTAGTTGCAGCGAGCAGGAGCTACTCTTCGTTGCGGTGCACGGGCTTCTCATTGCAGTGGCTTCTCTCGTTGCAGAGCATGGGCTCTAGGAGCGCAGGCTCAGTAGTTGTGGCTCGCGGTCTTACTTGCTCCACAGCATGTGGAATCTTCCTGGACCAGGGCTTGAACCAGTGTCCCCTGCACTGGTAGGCAGATTCTTAACCCCTGCACCACCAGGGAAACCCTACTTCTGCATATCTTTTCTCCAGCTTTCTAACTACCATAGACATATCTTTTTTAAATACACAAAATGTTAGGGAAAAGAAGTAATAAGCACGAGGCAATCAGAATCTATGGACACCATAATCAATCTGAAATGATGCTGACTGTAAACAATCAATATGGTATTCCAAAAAGTCCTCACACCAACCTATGATTATTTTATTCATAGGCTCCCATCTCCCTCATAACATTTTTGTCAACTCTCCTTTCCTACCCATATCTATCTGGTACTTTTAAAGATGTCAACTTATTAAAAATTTTGAGCCCAATAGTGGATAGTTAGGAAACTGTTGTCAGTGCGGTGTATTGAAAAGACCTCACAAACTGAAATCGTACTAAGACATGTGTTTGTTAGACCTGATCTATTCATCCTGAACAAATGATCTTGGACAAAGTATCCCACCTCCATAAGCATCTCTTTTCCTAGATGGAAAATGAAAATAAAATAATATACAGTTTTTAAAAAAGCAAATAGCTGTAGAAAGTGTAGTCATCCAATAGAGGGGTTTCTAAATATTAAAACTATAATGTGCAATCTAATCAAAGTCTTGTGTAGGCAGCATATACTAATAATAATGAGTTAAATCTTTGTATCTAATCAAATAATGATTTTAAATTTGACTACATCAAAACTAGGAGAAGGGGAGTCATAAGACAGGCCAGAAAAGTTAGAGGACAATTGTGTCCCTTTAGCTTTTCAAAGTACCACGTATTACCTCTATTCAAAGGTGGTTATGCAGTGGTTATGATATCTTGGTGGATTTTCTTTAGGAAATTTTGGGTTACCATCAGATAATGTATGATATGAGTCAGTAAGCTAACTATAGGGCATGATAGATATATATGATGTAAGAAATGTTGGTTTCAATACCTTCAGCTTTACTCTGATGATCCTGTAATCAAATGATATACAATCCCTTGCTAGCTTCACCTCAGAACCTGAGCAATAATTTTGCTCTGCCCAAAGGGCCAACTGTGCTCTTTTTCTCCCCCGGTAGAACTTGTTGAACAAGTCATTGTATAAACTTCTTTGGTGATTGTTAAGAGATGTCTCACTGGCTTAGACTGAGACCAATAGGCATGGTATAGAAATTGTGCTATACAAACATTTTTTGAGAAATGCTGCATTAGTGAAAATTATATAGCATTTGTATTGGTGGCTTTATTGCCAATACTAATATTTAATTTTTATGGTTTTACTTGAATTTTAGACATTGAATGACATGGAAAAAGAGAGAAGTCCTTTGCAGTAACTCTAAAATAATATGAAATTTGAGGTCCATCCCGTTTATAAAATTATCCTGATTAGTTATGCCCACTTAATAACATTGAACCCTCATTATACTGAAATTAACAATCCTTTCTTTTAGCTCTTTGAATTATTGAAAGCAATTCAGCAGCATGATCATGAGCCTTAAAGATACTCATTATCATTAACACAATAATTATACTTCTAAACAGCTTTACAAAGGAAATAATCTAAAATATAGAAACAAAGAATCTTTATGCCAATATATTTATCCCAGAGCATTTATGGTGGAAACAATATAAATGTCCAGCAATAGATAAATAGTAATATAAAATCAGTCTTATTTGTAATATGGGAAATTATACAGCCAATAAAATGTTTACAGAATTTTATAGCACAGAATATGCTGATATTACAGTGTTAAGTGAAAAGTCACAAGAGAAATTTTTATATATACCATTTTTCAACTGTGAAAAATATTCAGAGACAGAAGGTTGAAAGAAACACATCAAAATACATCAAAATGTTGATTTCTTATGTAAAGAGAAGTTGTTCTACCTGTTCTTTGAACTTTCATGTACTTATTACTATAACATATATTCCCTTCATAATCAGAAAACAACTTATAAAAAATAATATAGGCATAATTTAATCTCAGACGAATTGACACCTTAGGGAAATTTTTTAAACTTTTGTCATTTAAAGATTAGATCTCAGAAAAAAGTAAACTTTCTAATACTGAAACTAAAGTCTTAGCAATGAATCAAAAAGATTTTTTTTTGGCTGAGTTATTCCTCCTATATACCAGTTGATCTGATAATAAGACTCTGAAAGTCTTTGAAACTTCTATATCAAAAGCATCTTTGCACTTCCTAAATCAACCTGAAATTTGAAGAAAACATGTTGGTGATTTTTAAAAAATGTACCGAAGTATGTATGACCTTTAAAATGCTTGCTATGGGCATCTGACATTTGAGTAATATATCACTGTGATGTGTCATCCAGAGAAGTCATCCTTGAGAGATCACTTACAAAACATTGAGTAGCTTCTCTAATAATATGCTGCTTGAATATATCCTTCAGAAAACTGATAGCTAGAGAAGGAATTTTCCAGAAGAACCTCTAAGAATCTCATGAGGAAAAAAAAAAACACGGTGTAATTTTAAATTATAAATTATCTTAAGAGGGAGGGATGAGACATTGGCATGAATGTGTATAGCGTATAGGGGATACTTGATAATATAAAGAATGTCCACCACGGAAGCATGGCTCTGAAAAGGGAACTTAAGGCATGACTCTCAACTGAGTAGAAAGTATTCCAAGTAGAGGAGAAACAGTTATGAATAGAAAGGAACTGCATTGCTACCTAACCCATTTTAGTCTGACTATACCCAGTTGACAGAAGTTATTCCTTAAAAAAAAGGCAGTTGGTTTTGCATCTTGATCCACACTGTTTCTCAGGCAGGACAATAAATATACTGCAATGACTGAGAAATAATATCTTTTTCTAAGTGGATTAAATGTGGGGAAAATAACTTCCAAAGTTAATATAGATAATATTTATAAGATCATATGTCATAAGTGGGAAACCAATTTGACTACATAAACTATTCTTAGAAACAACAAATCAATTAGTGTAGATAATTTTTAATATGAGAACTGATATATATCTATATTATAATATTTATATATATAATGTATATAAAATATGTATAAGCATATATAAAACATAAATTTATATAGCTCTATATACATAAACATATATAAAATATATAAAAATATAAATATTATATGTAATGTTTTTAGATACATACGTGTATAATATATGTATATATTATATGTGTGTTGCCCCCCCCCCAATCTCATGTCCTGAGAAGTGACAAGCTAGCAGAATCCAACAATTCATGTAACTATTTGTAGCTCCACTAATAGCTGTCTATCAACAAGGACACAATGGGAAGAAAAGAGGAGGCCTTTTCCTTTTCCAGAGGTACCTGGAAAGAATCCCAGTCATTGCCAAGACTCTTGTCTCTGCTTCTTTCTGCCTGGGTTCCTTTCTGACTGCAGACTGGCTTCCTCACATTGTGGACAGCACGGAATCCAGTCGTCCCCAAGCCTCCCCCAGATGTCCCACTGCCAGGTTTAATCTCCCCTCTTAGTTTTTTTTTTTTTTTTTTTTTTTATGGCTGTGTTGGGTCTTCGTTTCTGTGCGAGGGCTTTCTCTAGTTGTGGCAAGTGGGGGCCACTCATCGCGGTGCGCGGGCCTCTCACTGTCGCGGCCTCTCTTGTTGCGGAGCACAGGCTCCAGACGCGCAGGCTCAGTAATTGTGGCTCACGGGCCCAGTTGCTCCGCGGCATGTGGGATCTTCCCAGACCAGGGCTCGAACCCGTGTCCCCTGAATTGGCAGGCAGACTCTCAACCACTGCACCACCAGGGAAGCCCTCCCCCCTTAGTTTTAATATTCAAATTCATGGGAAGGATTCATACTGGCCCAAATATTGTCACATATCCCTCTCTGAATTCATCATCTGTGGTATCTGAACCAAACTGGCCCAAAATAAGGCTCTGGAATATTTTATTTGTAAATAAAACCAAACTAAGTATTGTAAACACCAAAGGAAACATAACAAGTGTTTCTGTTGAGAGTTCTTGCCCATCCCATTCAAATATTATGGTTTTTCAGAGCTCGTGTGGCTTTCATAATAGCCTCTTCACCTGTAAAAGCCAGATCCCAAAAGTATGTTACAGCCCAAATTGAGTGCACATTTCGCTAAAAATTGAGGCTCAAGAGAGACGTTACTGGACTTTCTGCCGTATTCTTGTTACATACCTTATGATTAAAGTTTTTATTTTGAGATTATTATAGAGTCATATGCGTTTGTCAGAAATGATACAGAAAGATCACATGGGCACTTTATCCAGATACCCAGTGAAACTCTTGCAGCCCTCGGTACTACAATATCGCAATCGTTGACACAGTCAAAACACAGCACTTTCATCACCACCAGCCCTTTCAAAGCCACTTCCTCTCCCCCAGCAACACCTGGCAATTACTGGACTCTTCATCATTTCTGTATCTTTGTTGTTTCAAGAATGTTATATAAGTGGAATCACATGCTATGTAACTTTGGGGATTGACTTTTTTCACTCAGCATAATTTTCTTGAGACTCCTCCAAGTTTTTGCATATATTACTATTTGTTCCCTTTTACTGTTGAGTAGTGTTCCATGGTGTGGATACTCCACACTTTGTTTAGCAATTTAACCAATGAAGGACGTTTGGGTAGTTTCCAGTTTGTATATATTACAGATAAAGCTTCTATAAACATTTGTGCAGTTTTTTATGTGAACACAAGTTTTTCATTTCCCTGGGATAAATGCCCAAGTGTACAAAAGCTGGATCATATGGTACCTGCCTATTTACTTTTATAAGAAACTGCCAAACTATTTTCCAAAGTGACAGTAGCATTTTATTTTCCCTCTAGCAGTGTACGAGTGATCCAGTTTTTCTGCATCTCTATCAGCATTTGTTATCTTCTTTCTTAAATTTTAGTCATTCTGATAGGTACACAGTCAATGAGGAGTATTTCATTGTCATTCCAATTTGTATTTCTCTAATGACTAATGATGTTAACTATATTTCCATGTGCTTATTTGCCATCTGTATATCTTCTTGGGTGAAATGAATCTCATGTCTTTTACTCAGTCTCTAATTGAATTTAGTTTTAAGTGTTGCGTTTTGAGAGTCCTTTATATATTCTAGGAATTAGTCCTTTGCTAGATGTGTCATTTGCAAATATTTTCTCCCAGTCTGTAATTTGTCTTTTCATTCTTTTAACAGAGTCTTTCACAGAGCAAAGGTTCTTAATCTTGATCAAGTCCAATTTGTCAATTTTCCCTCATGCTTTTTGTGTCAAATCTAAGAACTTTTTGACTGAACCCAATAACTTTTCCCTGTTTTTTTCCTAAATGTTTTATAGCTTTACACTTTTCATTTAAGTCCATAATCTATCCTGAGTTAATGAGTTAATTTTTGTATATGGTGTGAGGTTTAGGTTGGGTTCTTTTATTTATTTATTTTTGCCTATGGATGCCCAATTGCTCTAGCAGCATTTGTTACACAGGCTATTCTTCCTCCATCAAATTGCTGTTGCCCTTTTGTCAAAAATCAGTTGAGCATATTTGTGTGGATCTAGTTCAAGATTCTCAGTTCTGTTTCATTCATCCATGTCTGTCTAACCCTCTGCAAACACTACGCTGTCTTGATATCTGCGGTTATGCTGTAGGCCTTAATACTGGATAGAGTGATTCCTCCCACTTTCTTTCTTTTCAAGATAATTTTAGTTACTCTGTGGCTTATTTCTTTCCATACAAATTTTAGAAGAAGCTTTCCTGTGTGTCCAAAAATCTTGCTGGGATTTTGATCATGTTAATTTTTTTCAACTTATTTGGAAAAATAAACTCAGAATCTTTCCAAAAGAAGCAAAAGTGGAACACAGATGTTTTTAAATGGAAATTCGTTACCACTCTGTGTAATCAACATGCCCATCGTTAGAAATGCTTTTGTGGATTGAATGTTCCTTGCCTTAATCTCTAAATGTACGCCCTATAACAGAGGCGGGCAAACTTTGGCCCATGCAGCCTCTTTGTAATAAGACTTGTAAGCTAAGAATGGTTTTTTACATTTTGTAAGGGTTGAGAAAACCCTTAATTAAGTGTGTTAATACGTGTGAAGAGTATTGCGGTGGTTTAAAGAATAGTCTATGTAAGATGTGTATCCTGGCAATATTATTATTATTTATATGCCACAGTATTCATTGTCAACACGGTCCAAAAATTAGCAACTTATTCATATCACCAAAATCTTAAGGAACCGATTCTTTTGTCGTAGTTTGTACTTGTAACATTTAAATTAAAGAGTGTGAAGTCATTATTCCTTCTAAAGGTATGGGTTAATAAGCTAGCGTAGTGTTAAGCACTGTGAGTGGAGGTTATAGTAAAATAACAGAGATCTTACCCTCATGAGGACATTACAAAGGGTATCCTTAAAAGTTGTACAGTGGCAGACCTGCAAATATTACTCAATATCAATACAAGTAAATAATTTTCTGTAAAATCTAAAAGCTTACGTACTTATAAGCGACAATATATTTAAGTAAACATAGCAACATAATGGATTTTTATTACCTATAAAGCAGAAATTGTGAATATGTAAGCAGAAAACTAAAAATAAACTGCTTTACTAATATACAAACTTTAAAAGGTTAGGCTTCTCTTTGCAACATGAAACATTATCCCAAGCTCTGTGCTGCAGAGATAAATCATGAAACTTACTGGCACGTTATTGCATACAATTTTTATGTAATAGTAGTGAAGTGGACATGCAAAAGGATGTCTTATTTGTTCTCATTAAGTTATCTAAATTGCATTTATATAGAAAAAGACATTTATGACTCTTAGAGGCAAAGTTACACTGAACTGATAAATCACAACTGGAAGGCAACTAAAATTTTTCAGTGCAAGTTAGATTCTCAAAGGTTACCCAACTCAGGCTAAAATGTAGTTGAACACAGGAAAAAGCTTTTCTTTCTGTACTCATATCTTTAGTATAGTTGGTTGCCCCTCAAACTCAGATTTGATACCTATTTTAAGCTTAAGGTCATTACTTGAAAAAGATGAAGTGCTGTGTCTGCTTTATGTAAGAGAAAGAGAAACCTCTTCCCTCAATTTCCCTTCTTAAAACCAGTGTTATGTCTGTTCTCCAGTCTTATGTTATATTCAATGTCTTTACGCTAAACAGCTGAAAACCTTTCCTCCCCCCAAATCTTTTAATTACTAAAATGTAGGAAATACAAACATATACTAATTAAAAAAATTTTCAAATGAATTTCTCTAAAACTTCCTACAAGAGATTAACCTGTTTGTAAACCAATGAATGAAAGGGCATACCATGTTGTGATGCTATAAAATTTCTTCCATTCCAAGTAAGATAATGCATTAGAAGTACCTGAAAGACGTAAATAAAGTTCCTGAAGTGTGATTTTCTATTAATTACATATCCTTTGTCGCTATAATATGTAACTTCTAGAATAATTTGTGTGGTCAGAAGACATGAGGGTGCTGACACTAGCATATAGTCAGAGATAAATCAGTTGGAGAGGATGTATAAATGGTTGCATATTTTAAGCAGTAATACTCCACTTGAGGCACCCTTTGCTATGTGCTTCATAAATACTTCATTAGGGTATAACAGGAATCCTAACTTCTCCGTATAATAGGAAATACCTCCTTACCTACTAAACTGCTAAACAAAAGTCACTCAATCTGGTTTTGCTTAAGTACAATATATTTAATCCTATACCAGAGACACACCATGTTCACTTTCAAGGCCTCAGGGAGAATAACACATCGAGGAGTACAAATAAAACGTTTCATGGTTTAAATATGCATCACATTTCACTTTGCTTTCAAAATAGCATTGCAGGTTTCTGAACTTGTAAAATGATTTTCTGGCCCATGTCTCAAACAATTTTTAAAAGTAAATTAATATCTCCATTAGACACAGTCATTATTGAGCTGAGTTCTCAAGGTTGGTTAGACATTTAATGATGAAAGTTCATTTGACATTTGACCTTAAATGAACTACTGATGGGCATACATTTAGCTAAAAAAAATTCTGAAGATACCTCTTTTACTGGTAGAAACATCCTCTTAAACCCTGAGTCTCTAAGAGATTTTTTTCTGTCCCCAAATTGGAGGTAAAATAACTATGCAGTAATTTGTTTGTTGAAACATCTGTATACATTCAGAACCATAAATGCAGAGAAGCATAACGCACAGTAATTACAGGCCTGTATTTACATCTGCTTGTGTTAAGACAAAGCATATTGTGCAAGCCAGGGGTAACTACACAGTTTACATTTAACAAGTTATCTCTCAGGCAGCTGTCATTCTGGGTAAGAAAAGGGGGCCATGCATCAAATGTAAATTACTTTCCACCTCATCAATCAGAGTCAAAAAGAAATATGTAAAAGTAAACAAAACCACCACAGTGCTCTCCACTCCATATGATTTAAGTCAACAGTTGGCATGAATGCTGAAGGGAAGGAAGGAATTAAAAATACATTCAGCTCATACTTCATCCCTAGAGAAATAACTTTCAGAAATTTAATTCAATCAACAAAATATTTATCAAGTCCCTACTATGGAGAATGAGAGCAGAACTCCCTGTATTCACAAGGCTACAATCTATTAAGTGGGGAAGGAAATAGGCTACAGGGTAGAGAAAGGGAAAGAAGGCAGAGAGCTACTATGAGAAATCAAATAAATACATGATGAGATAACACATGCACAACGCCATGAAAATTCAAGGGAAGGAGAGGTCTTGTCCAATACTCAAAAAGTAATGGCCAAAGATATACAGCTAAATCACACCCTCAGTCTGAGTTTTAAGAAAATAAAGGTAGTGTGGTATAAAAGACTCGGCCTTTCTTGGGAAGGTCCAATCCCAACATAATTAAATCCCAAACTTCAAACAGTATCAATCAGGACTCCATGGTATGTCTGCTGACCACTGAGTTAATGATTTAGAATGAACAAAACAGGTCTTTCCATCTGGGGATAATAAAACTTACTCCCAAGGAGAGGTCCCTGGCAATTGGCTTGTTAACATTGCTTCAAGTTTTTTGGTTTTATGAAATTAAAATTATTGACTAAAAAATAGAAAAATTAGGTGGTGGTGTGATGAATTGGGAGATTGGGATTGACATATATACACTAATATGTATAAAATGGATAACTAATAAGCTTCTGTATAAAAAAATAAAATTAAAAAAAAAAGAAAAATTAATCACCCAGTCATGTATTTATGCATTTGATCATCTACAAACACTGATATAACTAGAGCAAGTTTTCATGAGGATGGAATTAAGTCCCACAATCACATCTCTGTTTAATGACTTTTAATTTCAGAATCACCTAGTACAATCCTCCTTTTACTGAAATTGGTTCTGGATTTTAAAATTCTCTTTATTGTGTGAGTTGAAGGGGTTCTTTTTTTAAAATTTTATCTTATATTGGAGTATAGTTGATTAACAATGTTGTGTTAGTTTCAGGTGTACACCAAAGTGATTCAGTTAGACGTATACATGTATCTATTCTTTTTCTGCCAGGCATCCAGCTGAAAATAACTTTCTAAAAATTACAATAAAACAACAGTTGTCTGTATCAGATGGAGTTAGGTTGAGCTACATGTAGCAGAAAGTCAAAATTACAGAGGCATCAATAAAAGAGAAGTTGATTTCTCTCTCATGTGAAATCTAGAGGTAGCAAACCAAGGCCTGGAAAGGCGGCACTGTACAGGGACCCAGGTCCTTCCAGATCATCAGCCTAGGGCCCATGTCCCTATGACCTCAGATGGCAGTGATCACCAGCCAGCATAAGTTCCAGCAAGCTCAAAGGAACAGGAATACAAGAAAGAGGCAAAGGGCATCTGTAAATTATCTTCCAGAAGCTGCCACACAGCACATTTGCATCCATCTTATTTCATCTTAGATAGAGCTGAGTCATAAGGCTACACCAGTTGAAAGAGAGCCTAAGAAAGGTAGTTTTTCTTCTGAGTGGCCCTGTGCCAGCTAGAAATCAGGGCTTCTACGAGAATGAAGGGGAAAACGGATATTGGTCTCTTCCACACTGGCTGAAAAACATCATAAAACGGCAAACTTTATAGTTCATGGCTTCTTCATAATCAGCTAAAGTGTATTGGCTAAGTTGACAGAGTATTTGGAAATTTTTATCCAGTAATTTCACTCCTGGGAATTCCTGAACAAAAGTAAAATATAGAAAATGCCAAATGCACAAAGAAGTCTGTCCCAGTGTTAAAATATGAAAAGTAGGAAAGTTAAATGACCAACAATAGACAAGTAGTTACATAAATATTGACAAATCCATGTAATGAAATAACATGCAGCAGTGATATATACACTTATGAAGTTTATGTAGACCCAAGGAATGTATTAAATGAAGAAGTATATAAAATGACTGTATACTATTGTTGTAGCAATTCAATAGGACTATATATGCATGGAAAAAGAATTGGGAAGATATACATCAAAATAATACTAACGTCTATTTTGGAGTGGTAGAATTAAGTGTAATTTTTTTCCTTTCTCTTCCAATTTTTTACTTACAGTGCAATTTAATATCAAAATAAAATACAATCCAAATAATGATTAAGGATTTTCCTATTTCTTATATTTTTTCAATCTATAATATACTACTTTTATTTGTATTTCATGATTCTCTCTAGTCATATTTATGTAACTCTCCATTTGTATGTGAAGCTTTGTCATATTAAATATTAACTTTGTCACTTGACATGACTTAAATTTATAATTATAGAACTTTGACTTATACATATTGTATTCACTACACTATTCAACCACTATTTAAAGAATTCTATTATTTAGAAATTGATTGTTCCTGATAAATATTTTGAATTTCTGTGATCAAAGGTTTTATGTTTTTAGTGAGATCTATATTTTCTTTGTCTTAAGTGCGATAAGTATACTTTGTAAACATATGAATAATAAATTTTGACAATTGATAGCATACCAACTACTTAAGTTCATGCAAATCATTCATGGGAATTGTTCTGTTTATTAGGCACTTACCATGTATTGTTCAGTATTAATGGCCATATGTATTTGGTTTGTATGGAGAAGATGTTTGTAGCCAAAGTAAATCCAGGAAGTGATGAGAACTGTTTAAATAATTCAGAGCAAATGATCACTTTCCTGCTTACTAGACTCCAGACAACCCTTTTCTGAGCTGTATGGATACTTGAATGTGTCTTCCAAAAACAGTAAGAAAAAAAAGTCACTCATCTTTTCCATCTTTTCCGAATGACCATCCAACAAAGTGTACTAAAAGTAACATGCCATCAAAGATCAACTAATATTTAATTTTACTGATTTTTTTGTAATTTTCCATGTGATAGTAATAGTATACAGAGAGCAAATTTTGTTTACATTAGAAAAACGATAAAAGAAAAACAAGCAAAAATGACTCAGTTCTAGGTTCAACTTTCTCTTTGTAAGCATGCTGACAAATTTTTATGATTCTAGGAAATTCACACATAGGAGCCTTGTCCCCTATATAAGAGTTCAGGCACTCTGAAGACAACCTACAATGTTCCTAACTACCTACAAAATCTGACCACAAAATCCTTAAATTGAGAGAAGCAGGTTTGTTAGACGAGCAGAAATTTAGGGGCAAAGTGAATCTATCTAAAAAAAAAAGATAAGCACTCATATACAATACTATATGCTTGTCACAGACTCAAACAAATAACTTACCTCTATCGAAGAAATGATTGCAAAAATCCCACAAATTTAAGAAAAAACATTCTCAGTGATGTCATTGAATTGATGTGTATTCCTATCTCAGCTGTGTAAGTAATCTCTGTAAGGGCATTTTTACATCCTATTGTTAAAACTGAGAGAAATTTCTCCAGCATTGGCACAAACATCATTAGAGTTACTCATGTAAACAGAGGGTATTCACAGGGGATTTCCTGTCCAATTAGTTAGCCATCTCACACCAAGAAGAGCATATGTGTTACATGTGGGACACAGCCTGACATTATGAATGCATCTCATTGCAGTGCGAATTTTCATGCAGTTCATTTTACAGTCACTCAAATTTTTAACCACGCATTTCAGTAGCGGACTGCTTAAAAGACTCAAGCAGGTTCATAAATGAAAGGTAAGAAGATTTTGGACTGACAGTTTTGCCAAAGGAAGAAAATCTGTAACTATCAGGGAAATATGTTCAAAAATGATACAGCAGGTTAAATTAAAAAGACAGGCTGCTATAAAGCAGATATGTGATTATTAGGATTATATTTAATGGGCAGGGAGGAAATGCAGGGAACATAATGATATCAGAAAAGTATGAGAACTGGCTTGTTAATACTTAATGAGGAAAATGGTTATATTCCCCCAAAGTCCTATTATACCCCTTTCAGGGACTCTAATTGATTGGCTGGGTTAGTTAATGAGGTACTGTGAGCTAGTAATTTGAAGCAAAGACCTCTATTCTTATTTTATGATAGCACAGATTGATTGCAGAGTATTCACCGAAGACTGGCAGATGTTTCTGGATGTTTCATGTGTTTCATTTTCTATCTAGTGGTGCTGAGATAGTGTTCTATGCTTGGAAAATTGACATTGAATGCTACTTTTAATAGCAAATGCAAAGATGTCTTGAAAATTCTAACTTTATGATAGCCGTACAGTTCCTTACAGTTCCATATTTAGTCTAAAGAGAAAAACTTTTAAGTAAACATACATTTAATAGAAGTCAGAAACTTGTACTAAGTGAGATGAAGAAAATATGGCATGTAGTATCTAAGAAAAATTAGCACAATCTATTTTCCCATTCAAAAATTATAAAACCACAAGTGATGTATTTCTCAGGCAAAGGAAAAATAAAACAGAAATATGATTCCAAGCCATGTCAAGAATTCACAGCTTGTTCAAAAGTGAAAGCTCATTGCTTATTTGTTGATTAGAATACCTCCACAAATATGTCCTAATAGCAAGTAACCTACTCAGTCTTTGTTGAATATGGCCATACTTTTAATTCACTTGGAGTCTAATAAAATCCGTTATGTCTTAGCTCAGGCTGCCATACAAAATCCCGTAGACTGAGTGGCTTAACCAACAGAAATGTATTTCTCACAGCGCTGAAGGCTGGGAAGTTTAAGATCAAGGTGCAGGCCAATTTGCATCCTGATAAGAGCTCTCTTCCTGGCTTGCAGACTGTCGCCTTCTCCCTGTGTCCTCACATGGCTTTTCCTCAATGGAAACACTAGGGAGTGGAGAGAGAGGAGGCAAGCTCTCTGGCATCTCTTCTTTTATAGCACTAATCCCTTCATGAGGGCCCCACCCTGATGACCTCATCTAACTGTAATTACCTCCCAAAGGCTCCGTTCTCCAAATATCATCACAGTGGGAGTTAAAGCTTCAAAATATGCATTTTGGGGGAATACAAACATTCAGGCCACAATATTATATATTTTCAGAAAGGTGTTTTTTTTTTTTTTAAACCTTCACAAAGGAAGGGTTCTTTTTTTGTTTTTTTTAACTTGCTCCAGTTTATTTTTTTTTATTTTTAACTTTTAATTTATTTTTGGCTGCATTGGTTCGTTCCTGCGCGCAGGCTTTCTCTAGTTGCGGCAAGCAGGGGCTACTCTTCATTGAGGTGCACGGGCCTCTCGTTGCGGTGGCTTCACAGTTGCAGAGCACGGGCCCTAGGCACATGTGCCACAACTAGTGAGCCTGTATGCTTCAGTAGTTGTGGTACACAGGCTCACTAGTTGTGGCACATGGGCTTATTTGCTCTGTGGCATGTGGGATCTTCCCAGACCAGGGATCAAACTCATGCCCCCTGCATTGGCAGGCAGATTCTCAACCACTGCACCACCAGGCAAGTCCCCAGAAAGGTGGTTTGTGACAACTTTAGTTCTAACCCCTTTAGGGTTAGAATGCCTGACTTTAAGTTATAGACTCTTTGCGCTTGCTATGTGGCCGACATATACAAGGTATTCAAAATACATTTGCTATTTAAAACCAATTGCTAATATGAACTATTAAATTTTTCAAAAGAAGAAAGTGTAACACTATTTGTACTGGACATAGAGTTGATAAAGACCAGACCTAACATATAGATTGGGTATAGACTTCATTCAGCCTCAGTGAAAACAAGAAACTTGTTTTAATAGAAGCAAGGAACGTAAAGAATAATAACTTCGCTGTCCAGATATTTTTGTTTGTTTGTTTGTTTTATAAATTATTTATTTATTTATTTTTGGCTGCATCTGGTCTTCATTGCTGCACGCAGGCTTTCTCTAGTTGTGGCGAGTGGGGGCTACTCTTTGTTGCGGTGTGCGGGCTTCTCATTGCGGTGGCTTCTCTTGTTGTGGAGCATGGGCTCTAGGTGCGAAGGCTTCAGTAGTTGTGGCGCACAGGCTCAGTAGTTGTAACCCAGGGGCTTAGCTACTCCGTGGCACGTGAGATCTTCCCGGACCAGGGCTCAAACCCGTGTCCCCTGCATTGGCAGACAGATTCTTAACCACTGCACCACCAGGGAAGTCCTCCCATATGTTTTAAACACACACATTAAGTGGCTAACTTTGTAACAATTCATCGTGCCTAAGTGTAATATATGTGTTCTTGTACAACATCATTTAGGACTGCAGATAGATATAATAATAATTTTGTTCCCCTTTATAACTGCTTCAAAAAAATAGTTATTAATCCACTTTCTTCATTACTTGAAGTCACTTGCTGTGTTTATTCTTAGCTTTTTAAATCTGCTTATAATGAAACATGATATTACAGCAATTTAAAAAAAATTTTTTTGGAGCATAGTTGATTAACAATATTGTGTTAGTTTCAGGTGTACAGCAAAGTGATTCATTTATACATATACATGTACCTATTCTTTTTCAAATTCTTTTCCCATTTAGATTATTACAGAATACTGAGCAGAGTTCCCTGTGCTATACAGTAGGTCCTTGTTGGTTACCTATTTTAAATATAGCAGTGTGTACATGTTGATCTCAAACTCCCAGTCTATCCCTCCCCACTGCCCTTCCCCCCTGGTAACCATAAGTTCATTCTCTAAGTCTTACAGCATTTAAATGTAAGTATTATCAATCATTGCTGTATTTCAAAAATACATGGGGAGATACTTTTACTTCTAGAAGTTTCAAAATAAAATGTCGTATTATCTAAGTGCCTGGTGGAGCAGAACCCTCACAGATAAGTAAGCAAATGTAGAAATAACAAGACAGCCTCAGAACCCCAGAACTCAGGTCCTAGTGTTATTGTCACCTGGCAAAACTTCTGGGCCCTGAATAGAATTCTGCTTGCTGTGATGGGACGGGGCAGGACAGTATATGTAGAGCTTCACTTTGTTCAGTGCCTTTGGGTGGGGATGCAGCTCAGCAGAATATCACCAATCAATCCCTAAGAGGCTAATACCCTCCCTTTCCCTAAAGCACTGTTCTAGAGTTTTCTGCTAAATCATTACATTCTATTTCTTCCTAGTCAAGCAGATTAGAAGTTGTCTCATACATCAGCTTCCCTTAGAAATAGATTCTGAAAATTTTCCACATAGGGCTTTATTGGTGAGTGCTCTTAGAAACACCTGTGAGTGTTGAGGGCAGCAGGATCCAGCAGAAAGAAAAGTGGACCATGGTGCAGTTGCATTGGAGGCCACAGCCAACCCCTTGTGGGGCTCTCAGCAGCGTTGCGAACTGAAGCAAGGAGGTAACCACTGACCAGAATGGGAAATACAGGAAGTGAAGCAGGGTTAGAGCTGAAGGGTAGGGATGACACTGGGGTAGTAGTAAGATGTCAAAGTGGAAATTTACAGAAAGCACCTGTAAACATAGGTTGGGAGTTTCAGGGTAAAGTCAAAATTGAAGATACTAATTTGAGAAAATGTGAAGGGATTTTTCAGGGAGAGTTTGAAGAAAAATAGAGTCAAGGGACGGTTGGAGGGCTAATAGCCAAATGGAGAGAATGACCAGGACTCATCAGAAATGGACGAGGAGACTCAGGAGGGAGTGAGGCTGTAGACATCTAGGAAGGTGATATGATAGGACCGGGAAATGGGAGAAAATGTTGTCATGTGGCAAACAGAATTAGGATTGAAATATGTTCGTTTGAACTAAAAATTTAAAAGAAATTTTGACCTCTTTGAGGACATTTTGATAGTGTCATGGTGAGTGGAATTAAGATTGTTTGGGATAAAAAAATGAAGACATGGGATAGCAAGTATTTAATTTCAAGAAATTTGGTGCCAGGGAGGAAAAAAAAATGTCTGCATATAGCAGATAAGCAGTGAGTATTTGTTGAAGAAAATAAAACAGTATATAGGCATTAAAACCCAATAGAAAATTTTAAAAGGAAGGAGTTTTCTGAAGTTGGAAAAAAGTATATCCCCTTTAGTTTTGTGTGACTAATCTATTTATCTATCTATCTATAATTTTTTTCTCTTTCTTGGGAGGCTTGGGACTAGATTGCAGTTGATTGCATTTAATTTTTGGCTATCTGGGCTATTCACTTACTGTACAAGGGGCAAAGGCAGAAAAGTGCTATTTAAAAAAACATTCTTCTTGCAAAAAACAGTATCATTTTTTTATGATGTGATGTCCTAAGAGGGATATTCCATTCTGTGGTGTTCCTGCTCAAAATGCATCCCCTGAATCTCATTATGAGGAAACACCAGACAAACCCAAATTGAGGGACATTCTATAGTATAACTAACATACACTCCTCACAAATGTCAAAGTCAGGAAAAATAAAGGTTGAGGAAACTGTTACAGGTTAAAGAAAATTAAAACAATCTGACAAATATATACAATACATGATGCGGGTTTGGATTCTTCAATGGAAAAAAAATAGCTACAAAAGTCATTTATGGTACAATTGATGATTATTTGGATATGGACTGTAAATTCAATAACATTGTTGTACCGATGCTCAAATTTCTGATTTTGAGAATTGTAGTGTGCTTATGTGAAAGTCTTTGTTCTTAAGAAACACATAATTATTTCAGGGTAAATAGGCACAACATCTCTAGTTTGCTCTCCATTGACTCAGAAAAAAATCACAGATAGATATGGGTCAATAGAGTGAGAGAATGGCAAAGTAAATTGTGCAAAATGGAAATAATTGTTGAATCTGAGTAAAGGATATATGAGATTTTCTTATACTATTCTCGTACCTTTATGTAAATTTGAAATTGTATCCAAGTAGAAAGTTACAAAAAATAATCCTGGGAAATAAAACACAACATTTTATTTCCAAAGGTAAATCTCCATATTGGGAATTCTTATTAAATTCAAAAGATCCCAATGTGCTTCAATAAAGGATACTGCAGAGCAAATGTAAAAACAATTCTGAGGAGAATGGAAAAGGGCTATTTAAAGTTGTAATGGGCAAAGGGAATGTAGAAAGGAGTACATTTCAGGTGAAGAGTGCCTGTGCAGTCTACTGAAACTGTCAAAAAGTAAATTCATGAGACACTTTGTCAGAAGGTTCATCCACATAAAAACTGTTCAAACTACCAAAAAGATGAAATGAGCTCAGCTCACTGAGTTTATGAACCCAAATGTTTATACTGATGGTCTTTTTAAGGGAGGCACAGTCAGGCATGCTTGTGTTTTCTTTGACTTTGTGGGCTTTGGAAATTGACGCTATTCAACAGTACATTAAAATATCTTAATGGTTTGAAAAGAGCTAACATGAGAAAAGACACGGAGAGAAACAGAAGAAAGTGGTGTTGAATCGCATGGGAATCTCTGTCCAAAAATAAGAAATTGACAGCTTTTCCAAAGATCAGCCTGGAAGGTCACGTTGACAGTACATGGTATTGCTAATGTTCACTGGTGTTCATGGAAGTGTCTTCTTTCATGTATTTAATGTATTTTTATTCTCAAAGACTACTCTACAAAGAAGCTGAGGTCAGTTCATTTGTGAACTTGTAACCACAAATAATAAGTTTGTTATTTTTCAACAATCAACTTCTTCTTAAGCATCCAGGGTCTGCATGGCTATTTGACAAAAGGTAAAGCTTTTGTGAAGACATGACTAAGTCTAATTCAGCAAACGTGGGCCCTGGCACATTGTTGCCAATATTACCACCTTACTTTTGCAAAAAAAGACACAAACACACACACATGCCACTTTCTAGTCACCATCTAATATTGTGTGGACATCACTCCCATGGAATCAAGTGCTATTTAAGTTATTCCTGTCACGGTCCTAAAATGAAATGCCCTCCTTGTATAAATTGTTCAAGAACTAAGGAACAACAGGTATTTTATTATACAGACTGCATGAAAATTTATACCCATAGGTATCCTCATACTTTTCTCATGAGTCTTTAAATTTACTACCAAAAGATACATTTTTCGGAATAACCTGGCAGAGGCAATAACATCTGACTTATGTCATAACGTTGACTAGCTCCATATGAAGTTCAATCAACAAGTGTGTGTGACTTTATGTTCTCTGGGAACTGGTGTGAGGGTTGGGAAAGCAGAGTCGGTGACAAGTAAATTTAAAAACTAGATCAGCTTTGATTTCATTTTTTGAGAAGATACAATTAGTACTAATGACACTAGAAAATAGTACCTGGTACTTCAAAAGATTTTTAATTCAGTAAATGAAGAAAATGTGGGAGACATCGGTCTTCTTTACTGGCTTGCATACTTTAATAAAGTACAAAGCCAAGATTCAAATGATTTGGCAGGATAATAGTTGGATTTTAAATTCCTTATCTAAAAAATTTATACTTAATTGGGTGAAAAAAAATTGAACGGTTGCATTTAAACACTTATAAATCTCATTCCTCAAACATTCTATGATTATCTGATTCATTATATCCTCACTGTCTTTATAAACCTAAATGATTTTTTAAATTCCCAACCGTGGGGAGTGTTGCTTTACACATCATGAAATTATGATGCATTTTTCATGTTTATTCTCTGTCCCTCAATGTTCTAACCGTGCCCCAACCAGAGATGTTATAAGTAATAAGTATCACTTTGGTTGAAAAATTTCAAAATAGTCTTCTTTCACTTATATGAAACAAAGCGTCTAATAAGAGCACTATTTTACCTTTTATTTACTTGAAATTATTGCAGGAATTTTTTTTTTTTTTACCTACAAGTGTTAACTCCTAGGTAATTCAGGCTGCACTGTAATTTGAGGACAGAAGGGAAAGGAATGAATGTAATGATGCCTTAGGCTTGTTCTTACCAGCTTTTTCTATTACTTTCTCTAGGGAAGGCTGGCAGAATAAAATAGATGTTTTTTCCTGCTGAATTTATGCAGTTGGATCACCCCTGTGTTTCAAAGGCTCTCTCTACCTTTAGTTTTTGGAGAAAAAGTAGCTGTGAATTATCTTGTTATGAAAAGAATTTATTTTATTTTTTAAAAATGAGGTCACTCAATTATGATTCACAGTTCAATTTAACATTCACATTTTGCATTTATTGTTTATTTATTTTGCATCCAAATTCCAATCTATTATTACTGATTTTACTGTTGACAGAAAACAATGAAAAAGGTATTAGCTAGGAGTGAAGATATAATTTGGGGGGGGGCATGTTTTAAAAACCCATGAAAAATCAGTAATAGGGTAAAAAAAGGATGTTACTTTATGATCCTATCACAGCACAGAGGTATTATTTTCAGATATAAAATTTAACTCTGAAAATTAGTAGCAAGCAAGGTATTCCTATTATTATACTAAATGGTCATGAAATTGCTGGATTACTAACTTCAGAAATTAATGCCCTTTTCTCCAAGATCACATAAGCAGTAAAATATACTCAATCATGGACCAAAACATTGATCATCTTGGAGGCTATCTAGAAAGAATCAGAACATAAATTCCTTGCTGTAAACTGGGGGATATTCAGCTTGGTTTTGTTTACTTGTTTGCTTGTTTGTTTCTGAGACTGCCGCCGACTTTATTGCCGTGAATTGGGGTCCTAGGCCTTGGACGATATTCTCCAGTACATTTTTCAGAGGCCAGTGAAATGAGCTATTAACACCACCTTTAGCATCTTGTGTTCTCTGATTTCATGCCAGTTTTCTTCCATTAGTATTTCATTTCTGACCTGAATCGACCTGCTGTGTCATAGCCTTCTGTGGGGAAAAGATAATATTTTATGAATGCATTGCATGAGGGTTGAAAAATTCAGAAATAATGATGAGTGCCCAGGGCAAAATTCTGAAGCAGCTGAAGTTCATTTTTAGAAGCTACCCTTCCTCTTTTTAATACCTCTTCCTACTTCTTGGTGTCTTCTGCCCCAGATTCAATCACCCCATACTTTCTTCCTGTAGCTGAGTGAGACTCAGTCTAATACACACACCTCCGAAGTACCCTATTTTCATTTCTTCACTAACGTCAAACAAACCTTTTCGATATGTCATTAATTACTTCTCAGCTGGCTGTCTTTTGGAGAGCAACCTGAAGAAATCATCATCCAAAATCATCTAAAAATATGAATGACTAATAATACCTTAGTCTTCCAATGGTATTTGCCTTTTAAAAATTTCTCTTGGAAAAAGTAAGTCTGAATCCAAATAAATTAACCACTGATGATGTAATCTTAACCAGAACTAAGAGCTGCTATATCTGGGCCAGAAAACTTTTTTTTTTTCTTAATTTATTTATTTATTTAATTTTTGGCTGTGTTGGGTCTTCGTTTCTGTGCGAGGGCTTTCTCCAGCTGTGGTGAGCGGGGGCCACTCTTCATTGCGGTGCGCGGGCCTCTCACTGTCGCGGCCTCTCCCGTTGCGGAGCACAGACTCCAGACGCGCAGGCTCAGTAATTGTGGCTCATGGGCTTAGTTGCTCCGCGGCATGTGGGATCCTCCCAGACCAGGGCTCGAACCCGCGTCCCCTGCATTGGCAGGCAGATTCCCAACCACTGCGCCACCAGGGAAGCCCCAACTTTTTGTTTTTAATTTGCTGTCTAAAGTTATACTACTCTCAAGTCCACCTAAATGTGCCTGAGCAAGGCCTAAATTATTATCTCTAAGTATTATTCTTATCAGTTGGACCTACAGTTGGTTATCACATTGCTTGGCTTTGGGAATGCTGAAATATTATATACACATGCAGAAAGATGGCCTTGCACTACATTAAATAACTCACAAGTATTTTATTGAGTACCATTGTGCACCAGAAACAGTGCTAGAATTTTTAAAGTAAGGATGTAAAAAAGCCAACACCCTAAAAAAGGCTTCTGTTCTCATGGAATTCACAGTCTAGAGAGAAGTCAAGGAGCAAAAATATGCAAGTGCAGCATATCATGTTAAGGAGTATAAAGAGAAAGTGACATTGATGCTGCTTGATGAGAACTGGTATTTGAAGTGTAGGAAGAGAACTCTAGGCAGAGTAATATTTTCATTATTTGGATTATGTAGATATTTTACAAGAAAAAGTCCTTATGAACAGTTTGAAGAAGTCAGTGTCTTAGTCTTCTTGGGCTGCTTTAACAAACATTACATCACCAGCATACATTTATCTATCGCAGTTCTGAAGACTGGAAGTCCAAGATCAGGGTTCCAGCAAGGTCAGGTCTGGTAAAGGCTTTCTTCATAGTTTGCAGATTGCCATCTTCTTGTTCGTTGTATACTCACATGGTGGAGAGAAGGAAGCAAGCAAGCTCTCTCTTGTTTCTTCTTATAAGGGCACTAATCCCATTTATAAGGGCTTCACCCTCATGACCTAATTACCTCCCAAAGGCCTCACCTTCTAATACCATCCAACTGGGGGTTATAATTCAACTTAAGAATTTGCAGGGGACAGAAACATTCATTCTATAATAGTCAGTACTTGCCTTTAGTGGATGCTGTAATGTGCTGCCCAGATCACCCTTCAGGAAAAATGAACTTAGTGCCCAGGTGCTGGGAGTACTACTAACAGATAGTCTTCAGCTAAAGACTGCCTGTTATGGTGCATATGAAATTGGCATGTGTCATGTTAGTGGTTTAAATGCTCTTATGTATGATTTTAACTCTGTAAAAAACTTAAAAAGGAAGAGACAAAAAAAAATACCTTATGGAAAAAACTAAAGCAAATTGTTTGTAGGAAACAGTAAGGGTATTCAATTATACAAAAAGATAATGCTTATTAAAAAAAAAACCTGCAACAGCAATAAGAAAAATTGTGTCCCCTCCCAATTCCTTTGTTGAAGCCCTAACCCCCTGTACCTCAGAATGTGACTTTATTTGGAGATAAGGCCTTTAAAAAGATAATTAAGCTTAAATGAGGTTATATGGGTGAGCCCTAATCCAATATGACTGGTGTCCTTATAAGAAGAGGAAATTTGGACACACATAGAGACCCCAGGGATGCACATGCACGAAGGAAGGGCCACATGAAAATAGACATCTGCAAGCCAAGGAGAGAGGGAGGCCTCAGAAGAAACCAAACTGGCCAATATTTTGATCTTGGACTTCTAGCCTCCAGAACTGTGATAAAACAATTTTTTGTTGTTTAATCCACTCCATCTATTGTATTTTGTATGGCAGCCCTAGCAAATTAATGCACTGCCCAAAAATACAATCCCTTCTCATTGGAGCCTCCATCTACTAACTGGTCGATGTGGGGACCATCCCAGGTTCAGAGCTCCCCACGGGGTTTACTGAGGTCTCTATCAAGACTGCATTGTAGGCCAACATCTCCCTCTTCCCGACTTGGCTTCCCCTCCTTCCCTTCCACTAGTATTGAATGAGTGCACTCTCCCTAATAAACTTCTGAGAAACTGATCCCTAAGCCTTAATTTTCTCTCTAATGACCCCAACCTAGGAGAGCTGGTGGCAGAATTGGTCTGAGAAAGATGACCCTCACATAGAATTTGAGAGCTGGATCACCCCACCCAGCTGGTGATTCTGGAGAGAACCCCATCGCTGGTGGTGAATAGAGAAGATAGTCTCTGCCATGGTGTTGGGCTGCACCCCCAGGCCTGCAAGCCCTGTACTTGCCCATCCTCGAGACCAAGGAAAGAGCCCAGAGTCAGCAACAGAGACATCAATGGTTTAATGTATAGGGAGATCAAACGCATCTGAAGCAGGGTTCTGGAGCAACACCCCACCATGTGCAGCAGGCTGCAGGCAGGACACGGTGGCAGTCTTTGCTTCTAGGGAAAGGAGGAGGTTATCAGTTTAGGGGGAGTTGACATCAAATTGGCTCATTGGTTACCAGGCAGACCAGCAGAGGTGCACGCCCCTCACAACCCCTTGATAAGCTATCATGGAAGAGATGTTCTGATCTAAAGTTAGAGCAATCATTAGCTGGGCCCAGGGGCAAGTATGTAGGAAGGTCAGTTATGTGAGTAAGGTGTAGGTGAAGCAGGCCCTGACCCAGCAGGGGGATGTACAGAGAGCAAGAGGGCAGGCATCTTGGGTAGCCTGACCATAGACATGAGTACCCAGAAATTATTAAAACTTTCACAGAAGGTGAACTGGGATGAGATCACAGTGAAAGAAGATGCACTAGAAGGTAAGATGCAGCAGGCATTTGAGATTAATGATGGGGGTGGAGGAAGGGAGTATAGTAATCTCTCATCCATCCTATCCACAGGGGATTGGTTTCAGGACCCACCACAGATACCAAAATTTGCGGATGCTCAAGTTTCATACTCAGCCCTCTGAATCCGCGGATGCAAAATTCAGGGTTACAGGTGGCCAACTTTAGATTTATTGAAAAAAATCCGTGCATGAGTGGACTTGTGCAGTTTAAACCCATGTTGTTCAAAGGTCAGTTATGCAGAAGTACTACACCTTTTTCGTATATCTCTGCTATTCTTCAGTGGAGATTTTCTACTTCAAGGGGAGGAACATTGGATTAGTTTGTTTTTAATCAACAACTCCATTCTCAAAGGAAAATGACTGCCAATCCTGCTAATCCCCAACCAATATCCAAGGAAATCCTGTGTCATTAAGGAGAGGATGCATTAATATGTGGTATTATTTGCGACCGTACCATAGCACGGGATTCTTGCATCGATTGCAAGAATGATCACAGACAAGAAGCATTGACCTCTCCTGGCTCTCCTCTTACTTTTCTGATAACTTATTTCTAACTCCTTTCACAGCTCTTCAGCCATAAACAGCTCTTGATGTTTATGTCTACCCTGGGTAATCTCATCCCATTCTCGTAGGTTCAGTTTCTACATGCCCAGATCTGTATCTTTCACTGACCTCTCTTCTGAGGGCAAGATTCAGATATTCTACTGCTGGCTGAATACATCTAATGGAAAGTCCCATCGGTGATTCAAATTCATCATGTCTAAAAGAAAACTCAGGACTTCTGATCTCTTTTCCAATTTATCTCCAAACTTGCTATCATTCACGTATGGTCTATTTCAGTTAGCAACATTAAACCTCTGAATTATATCTCCGCCATTTTTCTCCGCCTTTCTCTTCTTACCACACCAGCTGTGTCTGTTCTCTGTCAATCCCTCCCTACCTCTCATGTAGAGCATCGCAGAACCCTTCTAACAGGCTACCCTCTCTGCAAATCTCTTCCCTTTCCAGTCCATCCTGAACCTTCAGATATATACACATACCCTGCAAAAGCACCCTTGATGTTTTTACATCACTACAGAGTAAAGTCCAAAGCAGAAGCTGTGACTGACAACACCTTTATAACTGTGTCCAGTTGTGTATCTGATTGTCTTTTGCCATCCTGTGTCAGGCCCCTGCATGCACCTATGAGCCTCTGTGCTTCTACTCCGGGTTTTCTCTCTGCCTGTAGTATTTTTGTCCTTATTCTACACTTGATGAACTCCTTAAATTATAGTTTAAACCTTAAGTTACCACCTCTGTGAAGCCACGGTTCTATACTGGCTTAGTTGTTATCTACACGTTCCATCCCATAATACCACACCATTTTGTACTTCCGTGTCATAGAGTACTTGTCATGTTATGTTTATGATCCCCTTACTTACTTATTAGAAAGACAAAGATCATGTCTTACCCATATTTGCATCTGCTCAACTACACTAAAAGACTATATTTTTCCCCAATTTTTATAAAGTTGAAACTCTATTTTGAATACTTTTCTTTATCAGACCTTTGCTCTGAAAAATTCTGGGGACCCAGACTTTTCCAGTGTTGTATCACCAGCCGATGGCATTTATCTTCTCTTCCCAGGCTGTCACCTGGGACATCCATACCCCTCAACTGCTTTCCCACAACCTATTCAGCTCCCATCCCCCATGACACGCCACCTGCAAGTTCATTCCAAATACAGTTTGCTGTTTGTGGTACTTAACACCAGATTAAAAAGTTAATTTCTTCACGATTACATTCATTACATAAACATATTCTCTCACAAATACGTATTTTGTGGTAAATATATTTCTTGAAATTTTAACAACCTGAAAAAAAATCATAGGAATATTCAATGATGTGCATGGAATAGAAAATGATAATAGAACTCAGCATTTGTATTTCTAATCTTTATAAAGTGAAAGTTGTTTTGACAGACTGTTCCTCTCTCGATTTTTGGTTTCTTCTGAAAATGTTTGTTCGTGAATATCAGTCACATCATTTTCAGGGTTGATCTACACATTTAGCTTAATGTCTTTGTTTTTACAAACAAATTTTTCTGTCTTCGCTTCATCATACTTTTCCTGTAATAAAATTCATTTTTTTCATAGTTCTCTTTAAAGTTTAGCATTAACCACTTCCATGTGATTATGTCACAATTAAGGAAATTAAATTTCATACCTCTACCAAAAATAATGTAAATTCAAGATAGAAGTCAGTATTACTTTAATCTCTTAAATTATAAACATCTTAAAGCACTTCACAATGTTCAATTTTCTGTTTAGTGATAAGTGTGAAAGTACATTGTCATTTATTATTTTGTATATACCTCTTAAGTATGAACATTTCTAAATATATTTGTCTAGAAACAACACCAAAATTTAATATAAACTTTATCAGTTTATGGAGAAGTATTATTTCAAATAATGCATAAAATACCAGATGATTACAAGAATATTAAGATAGTACATATGTAACTCGAGAATCATAGCCATATTCATATAAACTTATGATAAATTAATAACGTTAAGATTACCAAGCCAAAAAATCTCATCTTACAGTATAATGATTCAAATGTAAGTAAATATAAAACATTAATTCTTATAAAATATGCAAGCATTTCTAACTAGGGCAATGAATGTCTCAAAGTAATTGCTTCATTGTAAATCATTATACAATCATGTATGAATACATGCATAATTTGAGGTTTATAATTACCTTTTAATCGAAATAGTATCTTGATATTTAATTTCTTTTTCAGTCTGCATATGCCTAAGGATAGCAGAATGCATTTGAAGAAATTCTACCTAAGGGAGTAGAGCTTCAACTTTATAACAACATGTGAAAAGGTTAATGTGGTACTCTGTGGTTAATTAAAGCAGAGTCCTCGGTAGTCTACTTCTTAATTAGAGGAATGTTCTAAATAAGACATTCATTTTATCTTTTTTTAGTTATACCCGTTGGTCGTGGTTTGCCAGCCTAAGGGTTGGAGAATAGATTCTCATCATCCTTCACTCCATGTGCCTTCATGGTCAAGGAGAACTTGCTCTTCATCCACAAACAATGCCCTTCCTCTGCAATCAAATGCTCATCCATCCCAACAAAATCACATGGACCCAGAGCACGTTTGAGAGTCAGGGTGGACATTCATAAATACATCTATGGGAAGTTAGCTGGAAGCTTCTTGATGGCACAATTGTGTTCTTACTCATCTCTTTAGCACCCCGGCCGCATCCTCTGTCCCACAGAAGGCATTATGAAAATATTTATCTCAATTGATTAGATAATATCCTGGTAACACAGCTCAACTCATTTACTTCCACATATAAATACTACCCCCTAAACATACGAACACGCTTTACTTCTGACCCCTTCTCTTAACTCCTAGTGCCATGAATTTGTTGGCCATGTGTCCTGGTTTACCCCTATTATTGTGACATAATTATTAATACTGCTCCCTTTCATTCTCAAAGGTGATCTTGTTTGAACATTGTGATAGGCAGAATAACGTCCCCCCAAAGATGTCCATGCTCTCATTCCTGTAACTTGTATGTTATCTTACAGGACAAAGGGATTTTGCAGATGTGACTAAGAGTATAGACCTTGAGAGGCAGAGATTAACCTGGTTTAGCTAGGTGGACCCAACTAGTGCATGCTTGAAAGCAGAGAATCTTTCTTGAGTGAGTCAGAGAGATGTGGCAGAGAAGAAAAGAAGATTCCAAGCATGAGAAGGACTCGGACCATCTTTGCTGGCTTTGAAGATGGGGGACAGGAACAAGAGCCAAGGAATGTGGGTGGCCTCGAGATGCTGGGAACAGGCCTCTGCTCACAACCAGCAAGGAGAGGGGCCCTCAGCCTGACAACCTTGAGGAACTGAATTCTGCCAATAACCCAAATGAGCAAGGAAGTCTGTCTCCCCCTAGAAACTCCAAATAGGAATGCAGCCTGATGACACATTTGATTTTAGCCTGATGAGACGTATGCCATATTTCTGATCTACAGAACTGTAAGGTAAAATAAGTTTGTCTAAGCTACTAAGTGTGTAGTAAATTTTTAGGGCAGTATATTAGCTTGGGCTGGTATAAAAAATACCATAGACTAGGTGTCTTAACAGACATTTATTTCTCACATGTCCAAGATCAAGTCTGGCAGATTTATTTCTTGGTGAGAATTCTCTTCTGGCTTGCAGACAGCCATCTTCTCACTGTGTCCTCTCATGAAGGAGAGAGTGGATCTGGGGTCTCTTTCTCTTCTTATAAGGACAGTAATCCCATCATGAAGACCGCACCCTCATGATCCCCCCTAAACCTAGTTATGTCCCAAAGCTCCCACCTCCAAATACCATCACATTGGGGGTTAGGGCTTCAGCATGGGAATTTTGGGGGCACAAACATTCAGCCCCCAATAGGCAGCAGTAGAAAACTAATACAGACATTATTAATTACATGGTCACCCTGGTCAGGAAGCTGTGTCAGAGCAGTGAATACAAAGCCTGCATAGTAGGAGCCCGAATTATAAATCCACTTCAATTCAAGAGTCAGACTGAGTGCAGAGAAAGGCTGTCGCTCCATCCTCCGCAGTATCTGTTGCCACACCCTCCAGGATTCCGGAAGAGAATGGGACTGTGTATTTCATATACAGCGAGCTATCAGGTGGTGCTGGTTTTACGCTATTTGAGGTTGAAATTTAATTTCGTCTCTTCAGAAGAGCTAGTTTATAGATACATACAGAATGACCATGTTGACATTTTTGAGAGTATCATAACACAGCTGAATGAATGAGTTATATGAAAGAGGAAAGCACTTAAGTGTTTGAAAAAAGCTGCTTCAGCTGCTGTGGCTTTCCACTGAGCGAGTGCTGCCTTCTGCAACTGCTGTTTCAGGCTCAACTGCTACTTTGTCTTTCGACATTCCAGAAATCAATTAGTTTAGTTTTAATCAGCTTGCTTACTGTTAAGCAGTAAACTCCATTTCTTCAGTAAATCATTTTTCTCCTTAGGGAGAGAAAGTGCATAAGTAATATGAATATACAAAATTGGAAACTGAGTATCAAATTCTCCTATGTTGAAAAAAATAATAATAAAAAATTTAAAAAAAATTTTTTCTATGTTGGTAAAACCTATAAGGTCCTGAAGAAACATGCTTAGTTACCTTGAGAGGTAGATTATATGGGAGTAGATGTGGGGATGGATGGGGAGTGGGGCTTGGGTAGAGATGAGGAAAACTTTGAATTTGGGGTAAAACGTATCAGAAAGTGAGCAAGCCTGGGTCCTGCCCATCTCCCAGCACTGCGGTTGTCACAGTGTGGTCCCTGGACCAACAGCGTTGGCATTCTCTGGGACCTGGCAAGAAATGCAAATTCTTGGGCCCCAGACCTCTGGAATTAGAAACTCTGGGGGTGGAAGTCCAACAACCTACATTTTAACAGTTCCACTGTGTGCTAATGTTTGAGAAAGTGCCTAACAAAAAACACAGCAAACCCCGACCATTCACCTTCCAAGTGGTTCTCTTAGCTTTTGCTGAAGTTACCTTGTGAGGTGTCTTCAGGGATATAAACAGGGGGTCCACTGAGGAGGCTCCTGAAGCTGGAAGATTGTTCTTGGGGGAACTATGTACTCCTGGTAGAGGTCTTAACTACTGTAAGTCAAAGGAGATTCTTAACACAGCAGGTGATTAATAAATGCAAAGTAATAATTTAAATTGATATGTTAACATCTATAATGGGTAGGAATCCAAAAGAAGAGACAAAGTAATTATATCTATTTGGGCTCAAAGTTTGTTTCATCTGCTCTCTACATTCTCATTTCAGACTCTAATTTATTTACTTGCATGGTAACAATATTGTAGTGAAAAATAGTTTGTAAATGTACAGAGATTCATATGCCTGTTTCCTTTCCTGCAGGTTAATGTATTTGAACACAACATAGATTGATCGATCGCTCTATCATCTACCTATCTATTTTCCTGATAAAAAAAAATTGATTTTACCACTTGTACCTAGAACTACAGTAGTCTCCTGAGTAGCTAGAAGAATATCTTGAAAATAAATACCTAAATAATGGAAGGCTAATGGTGTTAAACCTAAGAAATTTAGCACTTGAAAATAACAAACCATAGTTATAGCATTCTAGCTTTCAGGGTGTGAAATTTATCAGAAAAAAATGTTAAAGAGGAAAATAATAACTCAGCATGACATTCTTAATGACTGTATATAATTAGAAGAGGATTTTTAGAAAGAATGGCAGCAAATAGGACCTATCCAATTAGAAATTTTATTTTATTTTTAATATTTATTTATTTATTTATTTTGGCTGTGCCGGGTCTTAATTATGGCATGTGGGATCTTTTAGTTGCCATGTGCGGGCTCAGAGTTGCGGCATGTGGACTTCTTAGTTGCGGCATGCATGTGGGATCTAGTTCCCTGACCAGGGATTGAACCCAGGCCTCCTGTATTGGGATCATGGAGTCTTACCCACTGGACCACCAGGGAAGTCCAATTAGAGATTTTAGATACAGCTTAAGTCTCTTGCAACATTTGTTGGTTTGAATGTACTTTAGGCTGAGATATTAATATAAGATAATGCCCTTTCAAAACACTGTCTTGCTTCACTGTGTACCTTTAATAATTACTGCCAATTCCCTTTGTTGTGTACAGTTTGATAGATTTGACTATTTTAATTTTTACAACTAACCAATGTTCCTAGTAAATCTTAGAAATATTATATGTAATTAAAACAATGCCAAGGGTAAGTGAAAAAAATATAGGAAAGATTTGGGTTTTGAAATCCACTGACAAGTCCCTACAAGTTGGAAAAGACAGAGGAGAAATTAATGAGAAATTGGTCAATTTGGTTCCCACATACACCACAGCATTATAATACTCAGGTTAGTATAGGGCAATATTCACCATCTTCAAAATCATTAAAGGCTCAAATGTCAACTCTTAGGAAGCCCTCCCTGAAATCAAGTCCAATTTAGATGACACTCCATATACTCTCATGTATCTCTCTGCTACGGTATATAACAAAGTACATAATAATACTCACAAGTTATTGTAAATGTTAGGTGACTTCTCTGCTTTGACTATTGCTTTCATACACCCAGTATTTCATGATCACTTTTGTCTTCTCTTTCCAGTGTCTAGCAAAGTAATTAGTATGTAGTATATTCTAAATAAAATAAATGCGGAATGGGTAAATGAATCAATGCTTATATGTAATGTATGCAAATAGGGTTAACAGTTAAAAGCAAATATAGATGATAAGACAGCGGTTGTCTCAATTTTATACTAGTTGCTTTTGACATTTGTATTGAGGCTTTATAAAAACGTCGTGATTTGAAGAAGTAAAAAAAAATCTAATTTTCTATAATCATAAAATAGTAGGTTACTTTATAATTATATTGAATTTTACTCTTTCTAGTAAAACAAAATTTATAAATGGGAGTATTCAACAATCAGTACAAGTAAAACCCTACCTTTACCTGCTACCCATCTTTGTTTTCTCAATTTTTTTCTCAATCTTATTTTATTAGAAGATGATTCTGTGCTACTTAAATGACTAACTTACTTTGTTTTTAATGTAATTTGTAGTGACAAATTCTGAAGGAAGAACTGAGGTGCTATGTTTCTAATACCAAAAGTCAGCTTAAGGCAATAAGAGAAAAGTAAAGCTTATGTTGACTTCTGTTTTATTCATGTCTGACACTTTCCCATATATTTTCTACCATTTTATTTTTTGGTTTTTTAAATTTTTTTTTTATTGCCTTACAATAGTGTGTTAGCTTCTGCTTTATAACAAAGTGAATCAGTTATACATATACAATATGTTCCCATTTCTCTTTTTTATTTATTTTATTTATTTATTTTTGGGGGGAAAACAACAGATGGTTTTATATCATGCCTCATGACTACTCAAATTATGAGTTACTCTATTCTCTATTATTTGTATGCAAACTTCTTAATTTTTTGTTCCTAAAATTAAAATTAGCAAAGAGAGAATATTTTTCTCCTCAACTCCACCCCTATTGATTTTTTTTATTGAGGTATAATTGACATATTGTATTAGTTCAGGTGTACAACATAGTAATTCAACATTTGTATACATTGCAACATAGCACAATAAGTCTAGTGACTGTCTTTCACCTAATAAAGTTAATACAGTATTATTGACTATATTTGCCTAGTTGTACATTACATCCTCATGACATTTATTTTACATTTTCTGTCATTTTATAATAGCATTGTCATTAAAATATTTTCTTTTTTTTTTTTAATACGAACAAGGTTTTATTGGCATATATATATGTACATAAAGCTGGGAAAGAGAAGGGCCCGTTGAAGCAAAGGCCCAGGGGGAGAGGAAGCATCTGAGAACAGCAGTGGGCATCCTGCCTGTTCCAAGTCTAGGGAAACCTGGCCGGGAGCTTGGGTCCGCCAAGTTAACAGCCGAGCCAGGGATGGCGCAGTGGACGATACAGCCAGCTCTCTTCCGCTCTCCTAACTGGAGCTTCTCAAGTCTGGTGTAGTTCTGAACTGGGCTCATATGCTCCTCACCCTCCAGCGCACACACACACACACACACACACACACACACTTGCACACCCCTGAGGTGTGGTCCTCCGGCTTGCTGTAGGAAGAGAGCAGGTTAAGTTTCACCTAAAGGGGCTGAGCCGCTTTCCAGTGAGGCAAAGTCCATTCATGGTTACACACAGTCTGCAGAATAAGGTCTGCTCTTCATTTGTTGAGTTTCTTCATAGAAGAAAGGAAGTAGCTGATGGCTCCTATGAAGCCCTGGGCAGGTTATGAGGCTGCCAGACTCCTGTGAGCACAGGCACAGCTGCCCTGACCAGGGGCCTCCAAACACAATGCCGGCTCCTCTGAGTCAGAGGGGTGTCCTGACCTGGGGGCCCCAGTGTTCTTCCTGAGAGTGGAGCTTCCTCTCTAAGTATGGATGCTGCTATCCCCCATGGTACCACCTGGGTTTTGGCCGGGGGGCCCCAGGTGCTTTGTATGAATGCGGCACCAGAAGTGTATCCAGTCACAGCAGGTGTGGTGCTGTCCCTCATCGCCCCCCCACCCCCATTCTCTGCACAGATGGCTTCCAAGTCTGATGGCAGTTATTTATTTATTTATTTATGGCTGTGTTGGGTCTTCGCTTCTGTGCGAGGGCTTTCTCTAGTTGCGGCGAGCGGCGGCCACTCTTCATCGCGGTGCGCGGGCCTCTCACTATCGCGGCCTCTCTTGTTGCGGAGCACAGGCTCCAGACGCGCAGGCTCAGTAGTTGTGGCTCACGGGCCCAGTCGCTCCGCAGCATGTGGGATCTTCCCAGACCAGGGCTCGAACCCGTGTCCCCTGCATTGGCAGGCAGATTCTCAACCACTGCGCCACCAGGGAAGCCCCCTGATGACAGTTATTGACACACGGCCTCCCAGCACCAGTGAGACGCTGTGTCCTCCATCCGCACCACCTGTGTACTGGCCAGGTGGGTCCCAGTTGTAAGCGGGAATACCAGGTCCTCCAATCATGGGAATGATGTTCCTCCCTCCTAGATGACCACCACCTGGATTGTGGGCAGGTGGGCCCCTTGTGTTTGGAAATAAGGTAGAACTAGAAGTGTGTTGAAACCCACGGGTGGTACCCACACTTGCAACTCCAACAGATGTGGTGTGCTCTGATGGAAGGTGGAAACTGACATGTCCCTTGACACAGATTTCTTCTCCTTGGTGATGGAACTTTTTTTTTTTTTTTTTTAAAGAAATTCACATTCTTTTATTTATTTATTTATGACTGTGTTGAGTCTTCGTTTCTGTGCGAGGGCTTATCTCCAGTTGCGGCGAGTGGGGACCACTCTTCATCGCGGTGCGTGGGCCTCTCACTGTCGCGGCCTCTCTTGTTGCGGAGCACAGGCTCCAGACGCGCAGACTCAGTAATTGTGGCTCACGGGCCCAGTTGCTCCGCGGCATGTGGGATCTTCCCAGACCGGGGCTCGAACCCGTGTCCCCTGCATTGGCAGGCAGATTCTCAACCACTGCGCCACCAGGGAAGCCCGGTGATGGAACTTTTAAACTTAGATTTTCTATGTCCAGATGGGCTCTGGGTGCAGTGACGGAAAGTGGAAACACGAGGGCCTCCCATCATGGGGATGGTGTTGTCCCCTGCCATCACCGGACCACCTGTATGCAGCCCAGGTGGGCCCCAGGTATTTGGATTTAAGGGGGAATCAGGTATGCTCCCAAATGCTGGGATGGTGCCTGCCCCTCCTAGTGCAGCAGCCTTGCCGTGGTCAGGTAGACGGCAGGTTGTCTGGCCCGAAGCAGGAACAGAAGTGGTGCTGGGTGCCCCACTTAGTCCTGCCCCAGAGTTAAGTGGTCTGGATGCCTGTGAGTGAGTGAGGCCTGGGGCCGACACACGGACTCCAAGGCTCCCACCGGCCGTCGGGGCTGCAGGTCCCGTGAACCGTGGGCCCGGTGTGGTGTCGGCAAAGAGCGAGCTACTGTCCCCAGTACTGGCCATCCTGCTGGCAACTCCAAAGCCAGTAGCAATGGACACAGCCCTGGGGAGAATGCCTGGGTTGTCGCCAAAGGCCGGCTGCGTGTTGCTGGTGGTGACAAATAGGGAATCCGGCAATCCTGACTGCGCTGTGCTGACTCTTGGTGGCTGGGCCGCAGGAGAGGTTAGGACTTTATCTTGTGCTGGGGCTACTGGGTTTCCCAATAGAAAATAACCGTTAGGCCTCTGCCCATCGTTGGCCCCAAATGTGGCCTGAGACAGGAGACCTGGGTCCAAGAGAAGCTTGAAGTGTTAGTCTGTTGGCCGACGTTGCAGGTAAATGAGTCGAGGCATGGGCTGAGGCATTGCTGTCACTGGGTGGTGTGTTCCCAGAACTAGGAACAGCCATGTGAAATGGCTATTGGTTCTGCCTGGAGACAGGGGCAGACTGGAAAATGACAGCCTGGGAAGGAGGTGTGGTGTCCATAGCTTCGGTGTCAGAGGTGCCGCCTGCTGAAGCACTGATGATGGCTGAAGCCGTAAGTGGGGGGCTGGGGAAAACAGGGGCAGAATGGAAAATGACAGCTTGGGAAGGGGAAGTAGTGTCCATGTCAGTGACATCAGGATCTACAGTAGGCTGGAAGGTCAAACTTCCAGATGCCATGACCATGCTGGTGGGAGGGATTGCCGTAGAAGTCATGGGCTGCCCAGTTAAAATAGGGGGATTGATGGTAGGGGCTGGAAGAGGGGTAGGCAAGTATAAAGGAGGGGGAGAATCTACACAAATGGGCGTTGGGGGTTCCTTTTCGCGGGACGGTGGCTGGAAGGAGGAAGCTGGGATGCTAGGAGGTGGGGGGGGGTCAGAAGTAAGACAAAGTAAGCATCGTGTATCTTGTTTCCTGATCAATACTAGGTGTCGGGGAAGGTGGAGGGACAGACAGGATGGGGGACCTGGAATACAGGTCGGCCAAGTCGGTGGTAGTAGCAGGGACCTCCGAAGTGTGAGTGGCCGGGGGCAGGGAGTCTGCAGTCTCTGAGGCAGGTGGGGAGAGAGAAGGGGCAGGCTGAGGGGCACTGCAGTCTTCCCTGACCTTCCTTACATTATTCAGGATCTTGTTCCACTGACACTCAGTGTTCTTCTCCAAGGTGCCTGGGCTTTTGGCAAGAGCTAAGCACGGAAGCTTAGGAGGAGGGGGCAGCTCACCCCCATCCCATGTCAGTGGCAGGGACGACCTCAGCCCCGGCAGTGGCAGAAAAAGCGGCAGGGGAACCTTCCGCTTGCAGGGCCTACTGCTGGTAGATACCAGCAAGAGGAGCTTCTTGATGGGATGTGTGAAGACTTTTCACGCTGCAGCTCCTTCCCAGACATCAGTGAGCCTGGTGGGCTGGGCCGGTGGTCTTCACCCAACACTTCTTTTGTTGGCCTCTCTGGCAGCAGGGAGCAGCATGGGGTTGGGGCAGAGAACACCGTGGCATGGGATTCAGGCTTCCAAGGAGGCAGGACCTCTCCAGCATCCCCATGTGAGCGGATGACATGGCTTTCTGAGGAGGAGCTCACTGGAGACGTCTGGGCGTTCTCACTCAAGTTGTCTTCTGGGTGCTCGGGAAGGAGGTCCAGAGGCTCAGGATCGCACTTGAGGGAAGTGAGGACTCCACTGGTCTCCTGGGGCCTGGATGTCAATGGTGTATCCCCATTGCTACGGTGGCCCCTCTTCCGATCGTCCTCTCCTTCAGTCTCTGTGTGATCCTCCATCTTTGCCATGCCTCTTCGAGGCTCTTCTTGGACCTTCACCTCACTCTGCTTTGGGCAAGGAAGTGGGAGGTGACTGGATGGTACTGGCTTCCTAATCTTGACTGCCCGCTCAGGTGGTGAACGCAGGAGGGTAAATCTGCATCCCGGTGGAGGAATCTTGATGGTTCTCGAGCGGCAGAACATCGTGGAATTACGAGCAGACAGCACGGGCTTCTGTGGCGAGTCCCTCCTATTCACCAAGGGAAGAATCCGCAGACGGGATTACCTGGCCTGCTGGATGGGATCCTGCCTTTTTGGCGCGTGTAAAAGCCGGTTTCTGAGCAGGGGATGCAGAGCCCTGACCCGATTGGATGCCGCACCCCACCATGTCCCTTCCTGGCAGATAGGTTCTTTCTTCACTTCTTTTTCGAAATTTGGTAAAACAACATTTCAACCTTCAACTGTTCTTCAGGGTATACAGATGGTAGTGGCTTAGCCGGGGTTCGCACCAAGCCTGTGTGATTCCAGAGCTCATGCTCTGGACTGTGGTGCCTCCTTATCATATATGCTTCATGTGTTACCTTTTTTTTTCTTGTACTCCTTATGGTACTTAGCCCTAAGTGCCGTACCTGTGATGAACACACACACTGCCCTGTAGGAGGTCTTCTTTTGTTCAACTCATGAACTGGTCATCCACCACACTGGGTTCTAGTCTCAGAAGATACAGGTCAGGGACCACCAGCTGTCAGCATAGCACCATCCCACATTTCTAACTGAGGCTTGCAGCCTAGATTTTCCCTTTGGTCTAGTTTGAAGAATCCAGATATGTAAAGATTATATTCTAGATAAATCACGGGCTATCCTGAAAGGAATTCACCAGTGAATTATTCCATATGGATTAGAAGCCAGTTTCTCTGCCCTTCCTGGAGTATATCCAGTAAGGCATCTCACTCATGTCTAGAAAGCAAATATATCATTTACTGCAACTTCATCGTGGAGCAATGTATTAGTTTAAAGTACGAGCAAAACAATTTGGTCATTGTGAGTATGCCAGCTGGGTCCACTCTTTACTACACATATGTAACTCTAGAAATTCTTATGCCCAAGAGAGGAGACATACTCTTGGGTGTCTAGGACAAGGGAAACGTGTTGTTATTCAGGAGCTGGAAGCTTCAGCATGACAGGAAAGAACTGAAAAATCCTGGTCTACATATCACTTTACCTTGTTTGAATCTTGTTTCTTTGGCTTGCTTCTTTGGAGTGTTTCTCTCTCCTGGGGCTGACCTTGTGTGTTATGTATCAGGCATGTGACATGTAGAAGTTTCAGAACCCAGAATCATATAGATCAGTAAAAAATTATTTATATATTTTTGTTTAAAATCTATTTAAAATAGCACTGGGCATAATTCATATATTACAAAATTAGTTTGACCCTCTGCTCATGAGATTCTTTTTATGGCATGTCAAAGCAAATCTGGACTTCCATCCCCAGTAAACTTTGAGGTTGGAGGACACAAAAGGTTTTGCTCAGACCTAAATTCTGTCTGAAAAAAAAGGGTAATATTATAAGCCCTTTCTAACCTCTCCAGGAGCAGAAATGATTTACAGCTGTGGCATTTCACCGTAATTCCTTGATCTCATTTGAGAAGAGTTCAGTAAGAAACAATCTCTTGATTTTTGTTTGTTTTGTTTGTTCCCTGTTTTCTTGTCTTGCTTACCAACAATCCACTGTAATCCATGAGTTAGTGTGGCAGCAGGGTGAGTGTTCCCTAGAGCTCATTAAATGAACTTTTTTTCCTAAAATGACTTTTGTCTCCTTGTTTTCAGCCCCTCTTCTTTCCTCTGCTCTTTACTATAACCAGAGCTCAGCAAAAGCTGACTGGCTTAGGGTAGACCTAAGGGTAGACTGGCTTAGCAGACCCTACTTAGGGTAGTCTTTTCTTAATTATTTTATTCATCGCTTGGAGGATTTCATTGTTTGCCTTCTCGAAATGTGTTGAAATCTTTCTGTGGTTGATGACTTCCACAGTCTCTTGGCTTTTATTGGTTTATTAATTTTGGTATTTCTACACTTTTATTTAAATATGGTTTCAGGAGGAACAGAAAGTAAATATGTTTCCTAGTCTGCCATCTTAAGCTGAAAATCCCTGTTGATTTTAGCACCCAGTGTTCCCATGGAAAAAACCCAACCTTGGCATTAATAGAGGTAACACTCAAGATTTCAGCTTTTCTTGAGCAATCACTAAGGATTTAATATGTGGTAATTTCTTTCTTTTTTTTTTTTTTTGAATTTTTGAATTTTATTTTATTTATTTTTTTTATACAGCAGGTTCTTATTAGTTAACCATTTTATACATATTAGTATATATATGTCAATCCCAATTCATCACACCACCACCTAATTTTTCTATTTTTTAGTCAATAATTTTAATTTCATAAAACCATGAAAACCTGAAGCAATGTTAACAAGCCAATTGCCAGGGACCTCTCCTTGGGAGTAAGTTTTATTATCCCCAGAAGGAAAGACCTGTTTTGTTCATTCTAAATCATTATTCGTCATTTATTAGTCATATTATTAGTTGTTTCTTTTTTCTTTAGTTCAAAGTTTTATCTGTCTGAAAGAAAATATACCTATAAATATGAAAATAATTTCTTTTTATGCAATGCAGGAAATTATTCATTTTAAAAGACTTTGTGTTGCTTCTTGACTAGTGAAAGGAAACCAGCTTTGCTCTTCAATTCTTTAAAATGTTGGATACTCATTAACTGAGAAAGAGGTATGAAGTAACACTGGACCACTAAGTCATTGTATGACCCAAGGTCAAATAAACTTAATCCCTCTGGGCTTCGTTTCCACATCTGAAAAATAAGAGATTTGCACTTAGACTTTGTCGAAGGGCTCCTCTAGCTATGTGTCTGACCACAGTGACGATGTGACTACTTGAGGTTCCCTGACACCTGGCTCTCCCCAGGTCACACAGTCCCTCCCAGAGTGTGTGATGGTGTCACCAGTTTGTCCCTGTGTCTCTTAAGGGGCTCTTGAATGACCTAAGGTCATAAATTGCTGACTCCCAGATGTAACATCAAAACAACTTTTTAATTTTCATCTTCAAAAGCTTCCTTTGAGAGTATTTTCAGAAAAGTTCCGACACTGCTTCCTTGAAAGTTGGGATTGCAGATGTATGTGTGAAATATGAGGAAATTTTCAAAATATAAAAATTGCAGGGCTTCCCTGGTGGCGCAGTGGTTGAGAGTCTGCCTGCCAATGCAGGGCACACGGGTTCGAGCCCTGGTCTGGGAAGATCCTACATGCCGCGGAGCAACTGGGCCCGTGAGCCACAACTACTGAGCCTGCACGTCTGGAGCCTGTGCTCCGCAACAAGAGAGGCCACGATAGTGAGAGGCCCGCGCACCGCGATGAAGAGTGACCCCCGCTCGCCGCAACTAGAGAAAGCCCTCGCACAGAAACGAAGACCCAACACAGCCATAAATAAATAAATAAATAAATAATTAAAAAAAAAAAAAAATTGCAGGAACCACCCTGTACAGAAGCTGAATGCGAGAGAAACTTTTGTCGGAATGGTTTTGTTGGATGCATCTCAGCCTTAGGTTTGTATGCATTTTATATGAGACTTTACATTTGCTGCTTATGGGACCAAATAACTTCTCCAAAACTGAAAAAAATCATGATATATTTCCCTTTTAAAGTATACATGTTGACAAAACTGGGAAATATTTGCTTCTCTCTTTATGTGTCTTCTAAGTTATAAGCAAAGGAACTTGAAGTAAATCCATGCCATACCTTCTTTAAGGACAAAAGTTTCTTTTATCTCTTTTAAATTAGATATACATGAACAGCTCTGTTAACCCTCTTAGGTATCATGAGATCTGGTCTTGGCCAAAGGCTTTAGAAAGGGTAAATTTCTGTTCTGTTCTTTGTCTGCTTCTCACCAGAAAATGCCTAACAACTATTCTTTCCTGGAGGGAACAGTCCCAGAAATATCCTTAAGCCTCCATCAATATGCCTATTTTCGTTGCTACACAGAAATAGAAAGAAAATGAGGTCAGAAATATATGTGTTGCAGCCTCCATTTTCCATAACATCTCCCTCCCTCCACCAAAAAAGAAAATTTATATACGGAAACAGAAGACAAAGCAAGAACACAGTTTTGTAGTCAGAAGTGGATTCAAATCCTAATTCTACCACCAACGAGCTATGTTGTTCTGGCAAAATATTTAACCTCTCTAGACCTTCATGTGCTCAGTTTCACCGTAATACTTCCCTTTCTGTGTTGATGTGGAGTTTGAATGAAAACATGTATGTTCTCCCTCTGGGGAAATGTCTATAGCTGAAGATATTTACCATTTCTCCTAACACTACTGAGTGCATGGCCTGAATGAGATTACAAAAGGGACAGAGTCATACAGAAATAGTCTGAGGATGACAGGATTTTTTTTTTTTTTTTAAGAGAGACTGTGGATTACACCACAAATTTAATTCTACTTGTGGAGAAGACAGTGAACATCGTCTTGAGAAGTTGTGACACGTGAACAAGGTGCTAAACGGAAGGGTCTGGCTGTATAAAAACAGAATATGAGGTGTATGTGGTAATAATACTCGGGAGTATAAAATTAGAGAGTGGAGGGCTTCCCTGGTGGCGCAGTGGTTGGGAGTCTGCCTGCCAATGCAGGGGACACGGGTTCGAGCCCTGGTCTGGGAAGATCCCACATGCCGCGGAGCAGCTAGGCCCGTGAGCCACGATTACTGAGCCTGCGCGTCTGGAGCCTGTGCTCCGCAACAAGAGAGGCCGCGATAGTGAGAGGCCCGCGCACCGCGATGAAGAGTGGCCCCCGCTTGCCGCAACTAGAGAAAGCCCTAGCACAGAAACGAAGACCCAACATAGCAATCAATCAATAAATAAATCTTTAAAAAAAAAAAAAATTAGAGAGTGGAGGTGTACAATTCCTTTTTTTTCTCTTGGCACTGGGCATTTGTATTCTCTGTCTCCCTCTTCTTTCTCCTGAATCCAGCTCCTTTTGTGAATGATCTTTCCTGGCAATATGTGCCTTCCTTGAACTGCTACTGATGTTCTATCAGTAGGTGTAGTAAGGGTTAGCCCTTATTTTCCAAATAAGTATAGCACTTTTGAGGACTAACTCATCTATTTATCTTCTTATATTGATTTTTGCGAAAAATAGCCTTGCTATTTGGCAGAAAATCTTCTTACAAGCAGAAGTCAAAATGACTTCTACTTAAGTCTTTGTCTCCTTGGGTTTGTAAATCCTGACACTTTTAGCATATTTTTCAACCCTAAAACCTGTTTTATTTTGTTTAATGTACGTCTTAGTGTTAAGGCCTCACTTTGACAAGATAAGCATTTCCACCTAGTCTTTGTGCAGCTCAAAGCAGGTTTCTAGGCTCCATTTCCTTTGTGCATGAAAAGATCAGGAGGAAAGACTTTGGGTTGTTTCTAATGCCCTTAGGAGACTCTGCTTACCCTGTGTTATCAGGCATTAACAGTTCCAGTTATAGGCTATATTGGCAGAATATCTACAGTAATATGAAACATGAAATATTTGAAGATAAATGTAACAAAATACAGGCAAGACGTCTACCCAGATAACTGTAAAATATCACTGAGATAATTAAAGATAAATAAGTGGAGATATACCAGTTTCTTGGACTGGAAACTCAATACTGTTAAGATGTTAATTTCCCCAAATACATCCATTGATTCAATGCAATCTCAGTTAAAATCCCAGTAGGCTGTAATGTATAAATTAATAAATGGATTATAAAATTTACTTAAAAATACGAATAACTTAGAAAAAAGAAAAAATTATTTTAAGGCTGAATAGAAATCTAAAAAAAAGCAAGAAATGTACTATTTGTGCAAGAATAAAATATAGATCAGTAGAACAGAGTCTAGAAATAACCCACACGTATACTATTAATTGATTTTTAAGAATGATCAAATTAAATAAGGAAATGATAAACTTTTCAATAAATGATTCTGAAACAATTAGATATCCATATGGAAAAATTATGAGCCTTGACCGTAAGTTTCATAGCATATCTAAAACTTAACTCAAAATAAGGCATAGATAGGATTATTATAAAAACTGAAATTATAAAAAAATTCTAGAAGAAAACAGAAGTAAGTTTTTACAACTTTGGAGTAGACAATAATTTCTTAGGACACAAACCATAAAAAAATAATAAATTTGACCTTACCAAATTAGAAATTATTCTCTTTGAAAGACACCATTAATAAAATGAAAAGGCAAGGTATGGATGGGAAGAAATATTTAAATACACGTATCTGATATGGATTTCAGACTTGTATCCATAATATAAAAAGAACTCCTACAACTCATAAGACAAAAATCCATTTACAAAAGTGGCAAAAGATTTGAAGAGACATTTCACAATAAGAAACATACAAATAATTAATAAGCTTATGCAAGGATGACCATTATCATTTTTCATCAGAAAAATTAATACTAAAATGATAAATTGTTATAGACCCATTAGAATGGCTAAAATGAAAAGGCTTATTAGCAATACCAAGTGTTGACAAGGATGTGGAGGGACTGAAATTCTCAGACATTGCTGGTGGGAATGTGAAATGATACAACTGCTTTCCAAAAACAATTTGGCATTTTCCTATAAAGTTAATCAAACTCATTATTCAACCCAGAAAATCCAGACCCATGTATTTAACCAAGATCAAACCTTATATCCAAACAATACTTGTACATGAATGCTTCAGTAGTAATACCCCTGAACTCAAAACAACACAAATGTCCATTATTAGATGAATGGCTAAGCAAACTGTGGTATATTCAAACAACAGAATGCTACTAGCCATAAAAGGGAACAAAATAGTGTTACACTGAACAAAATGTGGGAATTTCAAAATCATTATAAGAGTGAAAGAAATCAAAGACAAAAGAGTACATATTGCTTGACTCCATATATATGAAATTCTAGAATAGGAGAAATTAATCTACCATAACAAAAAGCAGATCTGTGGTTGTCTGATTCTGGCTTTGGGAGAACCTGTTGATTGCAAAGGGCATGAGGGAGGGTGATGGAAAACTTCTGTGCCTTGATTCTGATGATGATTTATATGGGTATGAACTGTTGTCAGAACTCACTGAACTGATTACTTACCGTGCATTTTATTGTTCACAAATTACATGACAATAAAGTTGATTAAACAGAGAAGATGAAGGAGGAGGAAAAGGAGAAGGAATGGGAAAAGGAGAAGAAGCTCATGCCAGGCCCTGCTCTGTCACAGAGGGAAGCTATTTGTCTCATATACTCAGTATAGTATATAGTTTGTGGAATATATTTAGTCAGATGAACCTGAGACAGTCACAGAGGTTCATGTGGCCCAGCATGGCTTGGAAGCCACAGAATTGTCCCCTGCATGGAGGGTTATGGTGGATTAGAAGCCTTTCACCAGCTGCACAGACAGTTATGTAACTCAGTGTGGTGCAGAAGGAGGAGATAAATCCCTTGCTGAGTGGAGGACACAAGGACCTCTCTGACAGGAATGAGAAGTGACACAGTGACAATCTCTGTGTGCTGACAATTAGGGGCCAGGTGTGATGCCCGAGATGCAAGTGTATAGATGACAACAAGGACCAAGTCCTCTAGGTGCCAAAGACTTGGATGATGAAAGCCTTTCAGACCTCAGACAAAACTCTTGGAAAGGGAGTGGGGACCCAGAATTGTCACCTCACACAGTGGGCTGAGGCATATAATAGAAATTCAGATGAGTTAGAGAAAAATAAAGAAATTGCATCCTTCTCACCTCTGAGGTTTAAACTGAGATTTCTGCTTTGTATAGATCTATGACCTTCAAAGGAATATTTATTTGTAGATAAGTTTTCTTCCTTTTTAATGAAGAGCATGATAGAAGTCACTAATATTTAAAAAGCCATCCCCTAGCTTAGTACTGTCATTTAAAAAAAAAATCTATACAATCAGTAGACAGTACTAGGACCTTTTAATTATATTTGTATAGCAACAAGAAATCCTATGGGCCCCACTCATTTTCAACCCCAAGGTGGGTGCATACCTGTCACAAGAAGATTGTGTAGCACAGCTGGCCTTATGCCAGCAAACTGGGAGTCCTCAGGCTGCCTTGGGAGACTTCGTGCCAGTCAGGCACGGCTAGGACAGAGCACCCACCGCCAGCCTGTTGCCACTGAAGCCCTTTGACCAACCAAAGGGGCAGCTTGTTGAGAAGAGGTGGCAGGAGCATGCAGGTTTTACAGGACTTTTGAGATGAATTAATCCTTTCACGTCTTGACTATCAGCCTCCAAAAGGAAAGCCAAAAATCTATGTTAATATATGTATTTCCTACTTCACAAAACAAGTCAGATCCTACAGGGAAAATGCACAGAGGAAGTGACATAACTCCCCCGGGATATTTCAAATGAGAAGTATCAGAACTGTGCGTAAGCAGCTATGCACAGAGCAGGGAAGCCTCAAGATAGGAGGCAGGATTAACCCTGGCATTTGATAAATTGTCCACCAGGGATCGTTTGCTTCCGCTGAACCTCGTTTCCGAGCTATTTCCATATATAAAATTATAGCAGCTCCATTGTGGCTGCGTGTGAAACCTATTTCTGTGCTCTTACCAATTTCTGGTTTCTTACTCCTTATTCTGTAACTTATTGCCTCGTTAATAATGGATAAACAGTATTTTCTTCCTTTCTGCTCTATTTCTAGTGAGTAATTTCACACCTGCCTGTAACTATGGTGTTTTGTAGAAAAGCAGTCCTTGAATTGACTGCAAGTATTTCATATAATTTATTTTTCTAATAATCATGCAATGCTAAACATGATTCCTTTTCCAAAGAACAGTAAGGTTGTCTTAACATTTGTGGCATAAGAGGCTTAGTCAGTAGAGACCAATAGAATATGATTCTTGTGATTTTAAGATTTACTTTTAAATTTGGTATGCTTAAGAAATTTACAGAGTGACAGATGTCCTAAGGTAGATGATGGATTAGTCCAGAATAACAACATCTTTGCTGTTCGAATTCTCTCATTTAAGATCCTGAGATCCATTTTTTTAGAGCAATGGTTCTCAACAAGCAGATGGGGTTACGGGGGACCATGAGTCGAGCATCACCAGAAAGATGACATGTTATTATCGTTTGGGGAGGTTTTGTAGATTTCATGCATTCTTTCCACCTCACTGAATTCTAATTCGCCTACAGGGAGAGGGTCTTTATACTGAAAAATCCTCTAGGTGAGTTTAATACATATTCTCTACTTCCACTCTGAATCTCCCCATCAACAGAGTGCTTATTATTAGATAATTCTGCTTACCCGTTAGAGGGACTTCACTGAGCAATGGGCAGAGTAAAGAGGAGGGGAACCAGCCTTTATTGAGCCCTGTGTATGTACCAGTCAACAGTGGCCACTTTTCATACAGTGGGGCTCTGGAGGGTCTGCAGCAATGATAACCTTGAAATCTCTCTTAAATTTTATTCCCTCAAGTAGGATTTAGGGAATTAAAATTCAGTGGTTCTAACAAATTAATGATACATTGTCCCCAGGGTTATTGGAGGAGGGTATGATAATTCCCCAAACAGTCTCATTTTGCGATGTGTTGTATAATGGCATTGTCTGACTGGCAGACTTAGGGAGGATGGTTTGCTCAGAAATACATTTCACAGCAGAAGTGCCGCACAAGCTGTTTATTAACTTAAATTTGTTATTACTCAGAAGCACTGTAAGACGTAAGATCTGGGAAAACATTCAACAAGACCAGCGGTTAAAGATAGAGTTTAATATTAAGCAGGTGAGAGGGTGGTGATACTGTATTTCTCTTTAAGGTTCGATTTATATATCTCATATTCTCCAAGTGAAAATGGTGGCCTATGTATCTCTATATCTCTTCCATATAATTAAAATATACTAGTGTTTAATGATAATGAGAAATAAATTAAATTAGTTGCATATATTCTTACAGATCAGAAGTTGCACACTGGCAGCATACAAGCCACACCCGGCTCACAGGCACACGGCATGTCTGCTGAGTATTTTGTTTTTTAAAATGTGAATGCATTTCTAAAATTCCATCTGTGAATATTTTTGTAGGTATCTCTAAAGATTAGGATGATTTTCTAACATGACTGCATTAACCTTAGAGTATTTTTAAAAATCAACAATAATTCCTTGATAGCAAATATCCTGTGAGCATCTCGTAAATGTTACAATTTTTAAAAATCAGGATGTATAGAGGTTTACACATTGCAATTGGTTAATGTATCTTTTAAACCTCTTTTGGTCTATAAATTCACCCTCCAGTTTTTTGGGGGTTTTTTTTCCTTGCAATTATTTCTTGAAGAAACGGTGCTGTGGGTCCTGCAGTTCCCTACAGGCTGGATTGTGCTGAGTGCATCCCGATGATGTAGTTTAACGAGCTCCTGAGTTCTCTGTATTCTTGTAAATTGGGAATGGGATCTAGAAGTTACGTTATGTTCATTGTGACTTATTTATTTATTTTTTATAGGATCACTTCATAAGCAGTGATATAGTTTTCCATCCTCTTTTTCTTTGTGATGTTACCCGTCATTGATGTTTGATGTCTAGATACTATAGCAGCTTTTTTTTTTTTTTTTTTTTTTTCGGCCACGCCGTGTGGCATGCGGGATTTTATGCACCCCTGCAGTGGAAGCATGGAGTCTTAACCACTGGACCGCCAGGGAAGTCCCTAGCAGCGTTTCTTTAAAATGGAAACTTAACAGAAATATCTGGATGCATAACCTGCTTGGGAAAAAAATCAAATAATCCATTAAAAATTAGCAAGGGCTAAGTAGCAAGTACCCACTTTAGATGTTGTACGTCTTGTTTTGACCCAACAGTCCTCACAAATCCACTCTCCCCACTGGTCTATACTTGGCCTACTCTCTCATTTATATCACCTGCCAAGCTTCTGTAGGGATTTAAGTTTGTAACCTTTAATGTAGAACTTTCCGCTTTGATGAAAACAAAATAGAGACTTGAAGGTGTTTTTGTTTGTTTTTGCTTTTTTAATGAAAGCAAGTACACAAAGAAGAACAATTAACGTAGAGCAAGGAAGAAAGAAGTTATTGAGGAAAATATTGGTATTAGAAGAATGGAGATATTTTTTGGTGGTAGAAAATAAAAAGTAATAAATATGAACAACTAGTAACGCAAATATATCAAGCGTAGTTAAGTGTTTGTAGTTTGAATATTTACTATGTCAGAATGACAACTCAAGGAGAATTTAGCAATCTCTCAAACATTTCTCTAGCAAGGACTGAAATATTTTGTGTCCAGGCTAAAATCATGATAGGTTTAATTTACTCCAGTCTGGTAGTATCGAGGTATCATTTTCCAAATATAGTGTTACTCTGCTAAGCTTTAAATTATTTTAGTCTAACTAAATTGCTTCTCCATCTGTCTTCCCTTCATCCTTTAGTTATGAATCCCTTACAGTAAGATGCCTTTGGGTTTTCACAGTAAGTTCTCTGATCATCAGAGTCTGACTCACTTGCTTATAAATACAGAGTTTTTTTAAGCCATCAACAATGTTTCAGAAAGGAAAGTAAAATTAACGTAAATCCTAGTTAGAAAGCGCATTGAAATCCATAAAAAGAAAGAAACGAAAAATATTCTCCAGCCTGGTTAACCTCAATGGTGAAATAGTGAAGTCATTTTGAAACGGTAAAATCACTTTGCTCCTAGATAATCCTCTTTAACCTTATCTTGGTTGTTATTCTCCAAGTCTTCTCTGAATAATGAGGATCATTCTTCTAGCCTAACAGATGTTAAAATAGTATTTCTTCACTTACAGAAAACTTTATATTTACACTATCAGCATTTTGAGGAAGGAATAGAATTAAACTAAAGTGTTATTAGCAAAACATTCTATGTAGTCTTCTAGGAACAGCAAGCTGATTCAGAACGTACTCAACTACTCCTCCAGTGATCCCTGGGGCGATTTCTGGAGGGCTTATTTGTACTGCAAAGTAACCGTAGGGGTTCTGTGTTCACTTGTCAGTAAGAGTCACTAAACAAAACTTATACTTAGAAAAAGAAAGCCAGAGGGGAAAAATATTAATAATACTTTTTGTATTTGGACACTGCAGCCAAGCCCACTGGGCATAGATTAATTCATTAAATAAACACTTATTTGTGTTAAAATATAGATAAAGTATGACACCTGTTCTTGAAGAATAAACAATCTGTTGAGACTGACAAAATCAAAGAATGAGTTACAATAAAATGGGATAAATGTTAATAAAACATAGATAAACTGTTGCTAGAACATAGATGAAATAATGAATTGTTTTGCCTGAGGGTGTCAAGGAAATATTTACAAAAGAAGTAAATTTTGAACTGAGACCTAAACAATGAATGACAAGGAGTATATTAGGCAGAGAAGAGTAGCGAGAGAACGAGTGCAAAGGTGCAAAGAAATTAACCGACATGCATGTCATATATCACAGTGAGTAAAATATAATACTTTTTAATATAAAATCAGATGGGTGGTTGCTGACATTGTGTTAACAATGTCAGAGTTGGCATCTCTGAATTTCTATTGGTCCCTTAAGCTTCTAATTTCAAAGTCACAAGATGGCTGCTATAGCTACAGAAGTCACATACACATCCAAGGTAGGAAGAATAAATCAAGGATTTTGTCAGCAATATCTGTCTTTGTCATGAAAATAAAACCTTTCATGGAAATGACCAGTAGAACTCGACTTAACATCTTATTAGCAAGAATTGCATTAATGACCTCCTCTAGCAGCAGTGAAGTTTGGGAATGGAGATATTTAGCTGGCATTTGACTTTAGTGTTCTCTCAAGAGAATACTTGAATACTCTTGAATAGTCTCAAGGAAAAATGCAACAGTGGATACTGGGTAGGCACACACTACAGGGTCTACTATATCTTCAGGAGATGGAGAGAAAATAATGATAGGCTGAAATCTACAGCCAGTAAAAAAATCCTTTGACAAGGAAGTCTTTTTGAGAAAGACTTCTGAAGTGCAATAAAATGTGAAGAGTCATACTAGAAGAAACCATTGGAAAACATGTGGATAAACCTCAATAAGGAAACCTTGGCTGTATAAAATGGTAATGATAACAGCAACTATTTTGGTAAGATTAAAAATATAGTTAAGCTAAAACTTGACTGGATAGGATAAAGAGAGCTAAAGCATTCTAAAGTTCTTATATTCTTCAACTGGAAGATAACTATACTAATTCATATTTTGTTGCTCACATGTACATGTCAACTTTTAAGCGTGGTGGTCAAGCAAGAACTTTCCTGTTCTCCTTTCAATCTTCCCTCCTCTTGTTTTCACACTAGATGAATCAGAGACTTGTCAAGAAGAAAGAGATGGAGGGATGGAAAAAAGGCTCCTGAAGAGAAGGTAAGTACCATACTCCTTTCCCAGTAGAAGGCAGCTCATCTCAGAGGGTAAGAGGAGCTGTCTTCTCTTTAAATGATGACAAATATGGAAATTAATATATTGGATTGGGCATTCTAATTTCCAAATCAAGGCGATGTTTTATGTGGTTCTCAAATTCTGGGTAGCTTAGAAACATCCAAGGAACTTGGTAATAGTACAGATGCCAGATCCTTTCTTATTTTTTTTTAAATCTGTTTTGTTTTAAAGTAATTATAAGACATTGAATTAGCTAAGAATTATCAGATAATTCATGGATTGCTGGCATTTTAATCTAGGAACAGGAGTGAACTTCCTCATTGAATTAATGTTTACTGAGTGGTTGGGGACCAATATAAAGTTGCTTTCTGATTACAACTTATAAATTCTGCTTATTTAATGACCCACTAAGTACATACGTTAAAAGGTTAAGAGCAAGCACTAGAAAAAAAAAAAAGTAGAATATATAACTTTAAAATCAATAGTGGAAAAAAAATGAAAAGAATTAAAATTAATCATTTTGAAAAAAGGGTGAAAATCTATACAGCACACTATTGGGTCACGAATATACAAAATAAATAACAAAACAACTAAGAGAAAGCAGATTGTATTATTAAGGTAAGCAATTCTAGTTGCTCTATTTATCCACCCCAAAATGACACTGACTTAAGCAATTAAATTCTTAGTCACATAAAAGTCCAAACTAGGTCTTCCTGGTCAGCCAGCTTTTCTCTAAACAATGATGCAGACCTCTATCTTTCAGTTGCTATCCATCTACCAGGGCCAGAAGCTCAGGTAGGAATGTTTTAGTTACCTATTGCTGAGCAATAAATTATCCCTTGTTTTGGAAGCTTAAAGCAGCAACACTGACTACCTCAGTAAAAAGGTAGGTTAGGAATCCATGCACAGCTTTGTGGGGTCCTCTACTTCAGAGCCTTTCCCAAGGCTGAAATCAAGGTTTCACCCAGGGTCAACTAGACTCAAGGTTCAACTGGGGATGGAACCTCTTCAAGTTCACTCACATTATGGGTGACAGGACACAATCCCTTCATGCAGGTTGTTGGAATATAGGAGCTAGTTTCTTGTTGACTGGTGGTCACCCTCAGTTTCTTGCAATGTGAGTCTCTCTCCAGGGAAGCTCACAGCATGACAGCTTCGTTATATTGGACTGTAGGCATACGTACTCTCTGCTCCAGAGGGACACACTGTCACTGTCTCCCAAGGCTGTTCACTGTGCTAACATCTCTCAAAAGATAAGTAAGGAACAAAGGCAGCAAGGTGAACAGGAATGTGAGAGACCCCTGAAGAACTGTCTTCCAAAAAGTTCGTAATTTCAGACAAATTAAATTATTCTAATCAGTTTAATAGAGTTAATTAAAGTGTATAAATAAGTCAGAATTGTTATAGGGCTGAAAAAATGGACTATAGGCTGAGCTTCCAACAATGACTTGCCTCAGAACTTGGCCACCAAGATCAATGCTACATCCGCCACTGATCAGGCAGCTCCAGAATCAGAACCTCTGCCGTAAGAACTAGCTCCAAAATCATACCACTCATACCATGATCAGGAAGCAGCCAAACCAGGCAACAGTGGGCCAGATCACTGAGTTGTTACAGTGACTATTGGCTGCAGAATCGTCTCTCTCCAGCTTAATAGATGCCTCACATCTTTTCTTTACTCCCCATAACTCAGTTCATGAGACTGACAGGGATTAAATTATTTCCAGGACCTTAGCAAAGAGGGCAACTCAAAAATAGATATTTTCATTAGCTTTCCATTATTTCCCCCCAAAATCCAAGAAAACATGTCAGGAGGCATTGGAAATGGGGGTGTATCTGTATACCTATCACATTTCCCATTCACTCAGCCACCCTGGCCAAAGCTGTTTCATACTCCTTGCTTTAGAAAACCTTCCCTCGGAGGTGCTTCAAGATGGCGGAGGAGTAAGACGCGGAGATCAACTTCCTCCCCACAAATACATCAGAAATACATCTACATGTGGAACAGCTCCTACAGAACACCTACTGAACGCTGGCAGAAGACCTCAGACCTCCCGAAAGGCAAGAAACTCCCCACGTACCTGGGTAGGGCAAAAGAAAAAAGAAAAAACAGTGACAAAGAATAGGGACGGGACCTGCGCCAGTGGGAGGGAGCCGTGAACGAGGAAAGGTTTCCACACACTAGGAGCCCCTTCGCGGGCGGAGACTGCGGGTGGCAGAGGGGGGAAGCTTCGGAGCCACGGAGGAGAGCGCAGCCACAGGGGTGCAGAGGACAAAGCGGAGAGATTCCCGCACGGAGGATCAGTGCCGAGCAGCACTCACCAGCCCGAGAGGCTTGTCTGCTCACCCGCCGGGGCGGGCGTGGCTGGGGGCTGAGGCTCGGGCTTCGGTCAGATCGGATCGCAGGGAGAGGACTGGGGTTGGCGGCGTGAACACAGCCTGAAGGGGCTAGTGCACCACAGCTAGCCGGGAGGGAGTCCGGGAAAAGGTCTGGAGCTGCCGAAGAGGCAAGAGACTTTTTCTTGCCTCTTTATTTCCTGGTGCGTGAGGAGAGGGGATTCAGAGCGCCGCTTAAAGGAGCTCCTGAGATGGGCGCGAGCCGCGGCTATCAGCGCGGACCCCAGAGACGGGCATGAGACGATAAGGCTGCTGCTGCCGCCACCAAGAAGCCTGTGTGCGAGCACAGGTCACTCTCCACACCGCCCCTCCCGGGAGCCTGTGCAGCCCGCCACGGCCAGGGTCCCGTGATCCGGGGACAACTTTCCCGGGAGAACGCACTGCGCGCCTCGGGCTGCTGCAACGTCACGCCGGCCTCTGCCGCCGCAGGCTCGCCCCGCATCCGTACCCCTCCCTCCCCCCGGCCTGAGTGAGCCAGAGCCCCCGAATCAGCTGCTCCTCTAACCCCGTCCTGTCTGGGTGGGGAACAGATGCCCTCAGGCGACCTACATGCAGAGGCGGATCCAAATCCAAAGCTGAACCCCGGGAGCTGTGCGAACAAAGAAGAGAAAGGGAAATCCCTCTCAGCAGCCTCAGGAGCAGTGGATTAAATCTCCACAATCAACTTGATGTACCTGCATCTGTGGAATACCTGAATAGACAACGAATCATCCCACATTGAGGAGGTGGACTTAGGGAGCAAAGACATATATTTTTCTTTCCCTCTTTCTCTTTTTGTGAGTGGACATGTGTATGCTTCTGTGTGTGATTTTGTCTGTATAGCTTTGCTTTTACCATTTGTCCTAGGGTTCTGTCTGTCCTTTTTTTTTTTTCTATTACTTAAAAAAATTTTTTTCCTAATAATTAGTTTTTATTTTAATAACTTTATTTTACTTTATTTTATTTTATTTTATCCTCTTTCTTTCGTTCTTTCTATTTTTTCTCCCTTTTATTCTGAGCTGTGTGGAGGACAGGCTCTTGGTGCTCCAGCCAGGCATCAGGGCTGTGCCTCTGAGGTGGGAGAGCCAAGTGCAGGACACTGGTCCACAAGAGACCTCCCAGCTCCATGTAATATCAAACGGTGAAAATCTCCCAGAGATCTCTATCTGAACGACAAGACCCAGCTCCACTCAACGACCAGCAAGCTACAGTGCTGGACACCCTATGCCAAACAACTAGCAAGACAGGAACACAGCCCCATCCATTAGCAGAGAGGCTGCCTAAAATTATAATAAGGCCACAGACACCCCAAAACACACCACCAGACGTGGACCTGCCCACCAGAAAGACAAGATCCAGCCTCATCCACCAGAACACAGGCACTAGTCCCCTCCACCAGGAAGCTTACATAACCCACTGAACCAACCTTAGCCACTGGGGACAGACACCAAAACCAATGGAATCTATGAACCAGCAGCCTGCGAAAAGGAGACCCCAAACACACTAAGTTAAGCAAAATGAGAAGACAGAGAAACACACAGCAGATGAAGGAGCAAGTCAAAAACCCACTAGACCTAACAAATGAAGAGGAAATAGGCAGTCTACCTGAAAAAGAATTCAGAATAATGATAGTAAAGATGATCCAAAATCTTGGAAATAGAATGGAGAAAATACAAGAAACGTTTAACAAGGACCTAGAAGAACTAAAGAGCAAACAAACAGAGAAGAACAACACAATAAATGAAACTAAAAATTCTCTAGAAGGGATCAATAGCAGAATAACTGAGGCAGAAGAACGGATAAATGACCTGGAAGATAAAATAGTGGAAATACCTACTGCAGAGCAGAATAAAGAAAAAAGAATGAAAAGAATTGAGGATACTATCAGAGACCTCTGGGACAACATTAAACACACCAACATTCGAATTATAGGTGTCCCAGAAGAAGAAGAGAAAAAGAAAGGGACTGAGAAAATATTTGAAGAGATTATAGTTGAAAACTTCCCTAATATGGGAAAGGAAATAGTTAATCAAGTCCAGGAAGCACAGAGAGTCCCATACAGGATAAATCCAAGGAGAAACACGCCAAGACACATATTAATCAAACTATCAAAAATTAAATACAAAGAAAAAAATATTAAAAGCAGAAAGGGAAAAACAACAAATAACATACAAGGGAATCCCCATAAGGTTAACAGCTGATCTTTCAGCAGAAACTCTGCAAGCCAGAAGGGAGTGGCAGGACATATTTAAAGTGATGAAAGAGAAAAACCTACAACCAAGATTACTCTACCCAGCAAGGATCTCATTCAGATTGGATGGAGAAATTAAAACCTTTACAGACAAGCAAAAGCTAAGAGAATTCAGCACCACCAAACCAGCTTTACAACAAATGCTAAAGGAACTTCTCTAGGCAGGAAACACAAGAGAAGGAAAAGACCTACAATAATAAACCTAAAACAATTAAGAAAATGGTAATAGGAACATACATATCGATAATTACCTTAAATGTAAATGGAATAAATGCCCAAACCAAAAGACACAGACTGGCTGAATGGATACAAAAACAAGACCCATATATATGCTGTCTACAAGAGACCCACTTCAGACCTAAGGACACATACAGACTAAAAGTGACAGGATGGAAAAAGATATTCCATGCAAATGGAAATCAAAAGAAAGCTGAAGTAGCAGTTCTCATATCAGACAAAATAGACTTTAAAACAAAGACTATTACAAGAGACAAAGAAGGACTCTACATAATGATCAAAGGATCAATCCAAGAACAAGATATAACAATTGTAAATATTTATGCACCCAACATAGGAGCACCTCAATACATAAGGCATATGCTAACAGCCATAAAAGGGGAAATCGACAGTAACATAATCATAGTAGGGGACTTTAACACCCCACTTTCAGCAATGGACAGATCATCCAAAATGAAAATAAATAAGGAAACGCAAGGTTTAAATGATACATTAAACAAGATGGACTTAATTGATATTTATAGGACATTCCATCCAAAAGCAACAGAATACACATTCTTCTCAAGTGCTCGTGGAACATTCTCCAGGATAGATCATATCTTGGGTCACAAATCAAACCTTGGTAAATTTAAGAAAATTGAAATCGTGTCAAGTATCTTTTCCGACCACAATGCTATGAGACTAGATATCAATTACAGGAAAAAATCTGTAAGAAATACAAACACTTGGAGGCTAAACAACACACTAATTAATAACCAAGAGAACACTGAAGAAATCAAAGAGGAAATCAAAAAATACCTAGAAACAAATGACAATGAAAACACAATGACCCAAAACCCATGGGATGCGCAAAAGCAGTTCTAAGAGGGAAGTTTATAGCTATACATGCCTACCTTAAGAAACAAGAAACATCTCAAATAAACCACCTAATCTTACACCTACAGCAGTTAGAGAAAGAAGAACAAAAAACCCCAGAGTAAACAGGAAAGAAGTCATAAAGATCAGATCAGAAATAAATGAAAAAGAAATGAAGGAAACGATAGCAAAGATCAGTAAAACTAAAAGCTGGTTCTTTGAGAAGATAAACCAAATTGATAAACCATTAGCCAGACTTATCAAGAAAAAAAAAAGGGAGAAGACTCAAATCAATAGATTTAGAAATGAAAAAGGAGAAGTAACAACTGACACTGCAGAAATACAAAGGATCCTGAGAGATTACTACAGGCAACTATATGCCAATAAAATGGACAACTTGGAAGAAATGGACAAATTCTTAGAAATGTACAACCTTCTGAGACTGAACCCAGAAGAAATAGAAAATATGAATGGACCAATCACAAGCACTGAAATTGAAACTGTGATTCAAAATCTTCCAACAAACAGAAGCCCAGGACCAGATGGCTTCACAGGCGAATTCTATCAAACATTTAGAGAAGAGCTAACACCTATCCTTCTCAAACTCTTCCAAAATATAGCAGAGGGAGGAACACTCCCAAACTCATTCTACGAGGCCACCATCACTCTGATACCAAAACCAGATAAAGATGTCACAAAGAAAGAAAACTACAGGCCAATATCACTGATGAACATAGATGCAAAAATCCTCAACAAAATACTAGCAAACAGAATCCAATAGCACATTAAAAGGATCATACATGATGATCAAGTAGGGTTTATCCCAGGAATGCAAAGATTCTTCAATATATGCAAATCAATCAACGTGATATAGCATTTTTACAAACTGAAGGAAGAAAACCATATGATCATCTCAATAGATGCAGAAAAAGCTTTCGACAAAATTCAACACCCATTTATGATAAAAACCCTCCAGAAAGTAGGCATAGAGGGAACTTTCCTCAACATAATAAAGGCCATATATGACAAACCCACAGCCAACATCATCCTCAGTGGTGAGAAACTGAAACCATTTCCGCTAAGATCAGGAACAAGACAAGGTTGCCCACTCTCACCACTATTATTCAACATAGTTTTGGAAGTTTTTTCCACAGCAATCAGAGAAGAAAAAGAAAGAAAAGGAATCCAAATTGGAAAAGAAGAAGTAAAGCTGTCATTGTTTGCAGATGACTTGATACTATACATAGAGAATCCTAAAGATGCTACCAGAAAACTACTAGAGCTAATCAATGAATTTGGTAAAGTAGCAGGATACAAAATTAATGCACAGAAATCTCTTGCATTCCTATACACTCATGATGAAATATCTGAAAGAGGAATTAAGGAAACACTCCCATTTACCATTGCAAAATAAAGAATAAAATATCTAGGAATAAACCTACCTAAGGAGACAAAAGACCTGTATGCAGAAAATTATAAGACACTGATGAAAGAAATTAAAGATGATACAAATAGATGGAGAGATATACCATGTTCCTGGATTGGAAGAATCAACACTGTGAAAATGACTATACTACCCAAAGCAATCTACAGATTTAGTGCAATCCCTATCAAAATCCCTATCCCTGGCATTTTTCACAGAACTAGAACAAAAAATTTCACAATTTGTATGGAAACACAAAAGACCCCGAATAGCCAAAGCAATCTTGAGAAAGAAAAACGGAGCTGGAGGAATCAGGCTCCCTGACTTCAGACTATACTACAAAGCTACAGTAATCAAGACAGTATGGTACTGGCACAAAAACAGAAATATAGATCAATGGAACAGGATAGAAAGCCCAGAGATAAACCCACACACATATGGTCACCTTATCTTTGACAAAGGAGGCAAGAATATACAGTGGAGAAAAAACAACCTCTTCAATAAGTGGTGCTGGGAAAACTGGACAACTACATGTAAAAGAATGAAATTAGAACACTCCCTAACACTATACACAAAAATAAACTCAAAATGGATTAAAGAACTAAATGTAAGGCCAGACACCATCAAACTCTTAGAGGAAAACATAGGCAGAACACTCTGTGACATAAATCACAGAAAGATCTTTTTTGACCCAGGTCTTAGAGAAATGGAAATAAAAACAAAAATAAACAAATGGGACCTAATGAAACTTAAAAGCTTTTGCACAGCAAAGGAAACCATAAACGAGACAAAAAAACAACCCTCAGAATGGGAGAAAATATTTGCAAATGAAGCAACTGACAAAGGATTAATCTCCAAAACATACAAGCAACTCATGCAGCTCAATATCAAGAAAAAAACCTAATCCAAAAATGGGCAGACCTAAATAGACATTTCTCCAAAGAAGAAATACAGATTGCCAACAAACACATGAAAGAATGCTCAACATCATTAATCATTAGAGAAATGCAAATCAAAACTACAATGAGATATCATCTCACACTGGTCAGAATGGCCATCATCAAAAAATCTACAAACAATAAATGCTCTAGAGGGTGTGGAGAAAAGGGAGCCCTCTTGCATTGTTAGTGGGAATGTAAACTGATACAGCCACTATGGAGAACAGTATGGAGGTTCCTTAAAAAACTAGAGATAGAACTACCATACGACCCAGCAATCCCACTACTGGGCATATACCCTGAGAAAACCATTATTCAAAAAGAGTCATGTACCAAAATGTTTATCACAGCTCTATTTACAATAGCCAGGACATGGAAGCAACCTAAATGTCCATCAACAGATGAATGGATAAAGAAGATGTGGCACATATATACAATGGAATATTACTCAGCCATAAAAAGGAATGAAACTGAGTTATTTGTAGTGGGGTGGATGGACCTAGAGACTGTCATACAGAGTGAAGTAAGTCAGAAAGAGAAAAACAAATACCGTATGCTAACACATATATATATATATATATATGGAATCTAAAAAAAAAAACAAAAGAAAATGGTCAGAAGAACCTAGGGGCAAGATGGGAATAAAGATGCAGACCTACTAGAGAATGGATTTGAGGATATGGGGAGGAGTAAGAGTAAGCTGGGAAAAAGTGAGAGAGTGGCATGGACGTATATACACTATCAAACGTAAAATAGATAGCTAGTGGGAAGCAGCCGCATAGCACAGGGGGATCAGCTCGGTGCTTTGTGACCACCTAGAGGGGTGGGATACGGAGGGAGGGAGATGCAAGAGGGAAGAGATATGGGGACATATATATATGTATAAGTGATTCACTTTGTTATAAAGCAGAAACTGACACACCATTGTAAAGCAATTATACTCTAATAAAGATGTTTTAAAAAGTAAAAGGATTAAAAAATTTTTTTAAAATAACTAGCAAAATTCTGTTTTGTGTGTTGTGCATGGTAAATGCACAATAAACTATTAGCTGCAGTTTTTGGTATTTATTGGTCTTTGTATCTGTGTCATCTTCATTATCACCATTATTTCAGTAAAGCTAATTAACTTTGACCTCAAAAAAAAAAAAAAAGAAAACCTTCCCTCAGTTACATGGGGAAGAATTTCATCACCTCACTCACTTTGTGAAAATGAAACCAAACACTTTAGAAGAAGTGGGTGAAGTCTAGACTCAAGAAGGAGGGTGAAAGTGTTGGTGGCGACATTTCCTCACCTCAGGTGGAGTACACATTGTTCCCATGTGCATGTCTCTAACTTTGCCCTCTGGGAAACAGCAGTCCTAGTGTTGCGGGCTGGGGCTCAGTAGTGCGTGACTTTTCCGGACCTTGTTTAGATTTTAAGAGGAATCACTGACGCCAGAACTAGCTCTCCTCTTCCCATCCATTTGGGGTGGCATCAGCTTTGCTTAGGTTCCATCTGGTTCCTCCTGCTTACCCTGAGAGAGGAGAATAGTATACGAGTATAGAAACCATTCATGGGGTTGACTTTTCTCCTCCTCCTCCTCCTCCTTCTTGTTATAATACAGTTTTTAAGATAGTAGAGTTAACAGTAGTATTTATCAGCATGTGTTAAATGATACATTTCATTTTCTGGTGTTGCTAAATATTCCTGTAATTAAAAGATATAGAAGCAATTGATTGCATAAAAAGTTAGGGCTTGTTTCTGATATAATACCCTTGGGAGAAATTAACCAGTGAGAAGCAAACAACAGTTTCTAATGATAGAAAGAAAAGGGAAATCATAGGATTAGACTCTGGTCACAGGCAGTGTACATCGTGCTCATCTCTGTGGAAGTCTCAGACCTAGATAGACTTCTTGCTTCTCCCTTAAAAAAGCACCCAACGTAGCAGCCCAGTGACGTTGGTTCAAAAGAAGTTACCACCAATGTCGCCATCAATAAGCATATCCAGCTACATCAAGAAACCTTGATACCCAACATGGGGAACGAGTTTCCCAGATTGAGGAGGCAAGCTGCCGGGGCTGCTCATTCTTCCTTTGTTTACTGCACCGCCAATAAAATGTCACTTGTTATATGGGTTTGTTGTTGCCATTCATTTAGTCAGCTTACATAGGGTGGTTCAGAAAAAAAACGTATTTCTGGTATTGGGCTCAAGGAAGTAGCAAGCAAAACCTTGTGCATGGTTTCTCTAGAGAAGACTTCTACTGCCGTGTCTGACGTTAAGTTTCACATCCTCCTAGCCAAGGACAACCTCCCCACATCCCTCTCATCCTCTACCTGCTAATTCTGCCTGCCCTTTTGTCTGATAGAATTTAAGTGGACTATTTATATCTCCTTTTCAATTGAAGGCAACCTCTTCAGTTGTGTCCACAGAATTCTGTACTTAGTTGTACCTCTGATTTCTGAAATTTTGTCTTTTGCCTTGACAATTTTCTCTCCATTAGGTCTTCATTCCATGTTTGAATTTCAGGTGGATTTCGATGTACAATTTCAGTTTTGCTTTGTCATGGATGGAAGTCCTTTCTAGGTTTCTCTACAGCGTCACAATGTAGGGGTTAGACATAGGCTTCATTAGGGGAGGAGAAAATTCAGAAGGCCATAGTCAGGACAGAAATATGCTTGATCCCTCAGTCTTCCTGTCATCTCTTAGAGAGGCCTGCCAGAGTCATAAAACTTCTAAGGGACAGAGCGTGGGTTCTGATGAAATAGAGTAAACCCTCCCATCATGGGTCTGCTTTCTTAAGAAAGGAGTTATGTCAGGGAGGAAATAAACAAGCTACAGGGCACCAGACAAGATATTGACAAGAGTTGCCTGGGATCATCATCTGCCCTACTCCTGGAGAGCTTGCATTCCGTGGTGTATAATCCTCTCTGCTGAAAGCAAGGGTACAGACGAAGGAATCTCCTTTTCCTGTAAAAAACTGAGTTGCTTGCGTTTGGCCCCCTTGCTCTAGGAGAAGAGACAGCTCAGTTCCTAGCCAGCTCACGAACTCACAAAGTCACTTTCAGATATCTCTGCTAAGTGCCACACTCTCCTTCCTCCTTCCTCTGCCACAGGGCAAGAATATCAAAAATCCAAAGTAAGAAAGACCTTTTATGATAGTCTAAGAAGATCCAACTCGATCTAAAAAAATTTAGGAGATGTTGAAGGTGCTTTCTTTGTTTGTTGCAAGAGAGGACAAGAAAACAGCATTGTGTGATAGCTTTTTAAACAAATTGTCATTTGTGCATTTGATAAACATTTATTGAGCACCATACCCACAGAGGGACCCTTCTCTGTAAAGCTGTGATTTTCCATAGTACAATGATAAAATGGCATGAAGAGGGCCCCAAATTTCCAGCAGACTAATTAGAATTACCAGTGAGGGTTTTTTAAACTCTAGTCTTCCTTCCTTCTGATCAACCTCACTAAAAAGGGCTGCGCTCTGTGTTTGAAATCCCTGCACTAACGAACGCTTTTATTGCCAGGACTCCACAGTATGCCTCCACAGAGATGACGTAGAAAAAGAGTGCAGAACCACACTTTTAACAGACTGTTCCTGAATGTGAACTAAACAGTAATTATCCCTTGGAAAGAACTGAAAAAAGCAAATACTCAAAGTTTATATTTTGGTATAGTGGAGGGATAAGATAAAATAAAACACTTTATTGTATCATTTTTCCACATAGATATAATTTTTTCCTGTGTTTGTATGTTTCCTGTAGCCTTAGGTACAGAACAGGACCTAATCCTTCAATCTATCCAACTTCATGTAAACAAACAGATTTCTAATGTTCTTCCTGTATGTGAGCTGGGAGAAGCCAATCTAATCTTGAAGTACAAATATCATTAAGATAGCACTCCAAACATCAGTCCTTTCCCCTGGGGTCAAACAGAGAATAAAAACAATGGGATAATTCCTCAAATAATTCCAAAATCTTATTTAAATCATGTTAGATTTTTGTATGCCACATTTTACAAGGCCATATTACTATTTACCCTCAAAATTTAAAAAAAAAAAGTCTGCACTAAATTGTTGATTGTTAGTCTGTGCAGCTTGATAATTTGTCCTTTGTGAAACAAAGTTTAAGAAAAGCCAGGAAAAGCTACATATTCATCCAGATTAGTCCAGTGTGTAAATTACATTCTGGGAGTGAATTATGCACTTTGAGCAGACCATTAACTCCTTCTGGCCACAAGGGTGTTGAGGAAATTCCTGCTCCGGGATGGTGTACAGCACCACCAGGGCCAAAAGGAGAGTATTTCCCCACTTATGAAACTAAATCCCTAATAGTAATTTATCCAGACAGTGTTGCTAGTTTGCATTTTTAATGTTTTATTAGATAGAATGTGCTTGCTACTTTTTTTTAATCAATGAAGGATTGTTTTTAGATGCCAAACTTGCTTAAACTGGATGTGGAGAAACATGAATTCCTCTAGGTAAAGATATTATTTAGAAAACGAAAAGTGAAAGACATCTCTTGGTCAAATAAGTTTGGCAAATACAGTGTTACAAAAAGTTAAGCAAGTCTTTTTAATGAACATATCTGTACTCTTTATTAGAATACAACGAATTGTGATCTTCCAGAGATGAAATGTACTATGTAGCATTTCTCACATATAGATGACCAAATTATTTTTATTTTAAAAAATATTCATGAACATCTTGCAGAATACTAGGTCTTAGAAAATGGCTTGTAGGAATAGCTAGCCTTATCTATTATAAAATTTTGGTATTTTCAAATCACTTTCCATTTATAAAACACTTACACCAAAGGCAGTGCCCACGTTTTCATCTCCATTCACAGATGGAGGAACTAGACTAACAGGTTTAGAGACTTGACAAAATCCACACAAGCAAGTGTAGAAAATGGAATGATAGACTCCTGGTTCCTGACATTCTTAAGAGATATTAGTAACATGTATTTTAAATGCTCACCTTATATAATTTTCCTTATTATTTTATAATTATACAAGATAAAAATATTAAAAAGCTCATTTGTATACCTTAGGATTCTATTTTAATTCCTATTTAAGAAATTCTAATATGACCAAAGTCATGTCTTTTATGACCAAAAGACTAAAGAGCTGTAAGACTGAAAAATATAACCTTGGACATGGTGGAACTTTTTAATACAGGAATTAAAACAGAATCTGAAAATATACAAATGGGCTTTTTGATATTTCAATATGTAATTTAAAAAATATAAAATAATAAAAACTACCTAAAGTTAGCATTTAAACCACAAACAGAGGGAAGTTGAGAAAAACACATGTATTTGAGGGACTATAAGTAATTAAACTGAAAAGAGTTCAAATAAAAAAGTACAGCTGTAAAAACCTAGGAAGGTTAGTTGTTACCTTTTATCTGCAAATGTCCATTAAAAGATAGTTATTTACTGAATAAGTGTTTATGTAATGCTTTCCTTATCCACTATAACAGGTATTGAAGGGATGTAGAGATAGATTGGATTCAGGCTCTCCTGTGTTCTTGAATCTTTTGTGTTTATAGTAGAGATGATGCATGCATGTAAATGATGAGAAAATATGAGACACTAAGGTGTCAGGAAATCATAAGAAAAACTGTGCTCTGTGACTTTGGTAATGGTAGTGTCTCAGTTTAGTCATTGGATGGAGGGAAATTGAAATTAGGTAAGGCATCATCAGAGGTCAGACATGGAAAATGAAGAAGTATAGGTGGTGGCTTGATTCTCAAGGTGCTTCTCTACCATCTGGAAGGCATATCTAAATCATATAAACTAAGCTATCAAGTGAGGTTGGGTTGAAAATCTCTGAATTAAAGTGACACATAAAATGCCTTTATAGTTGAAAGAAATGTGAGATTACTTCCAGGTGGAGTGGCCAGAGAAAGTTTGACTGATCAGTGTAGCATTTGAATGATCTTCAAAGATCTCTTTGGCTTGTGGTAAGAGAAGAACAGCTGGAAAAGCATTATAGGTAGGTGGAATAGCATTTATTCATTCAATAAGTACTTCTGAGTACCTACTATGTCCCTATAGTGTTTAGTCATTTAAATACTGATATAGATAAGACATAGTCCCTGCCCTCAAAGAATTCATAGAATATTAGAAGAGACAGAATCACAAACAGAAGAAAGTTGATAAATGCACATATATTTAAGGGAGTATAAATAATTAAACTGGCAAGAATTCAAATTAAAAAGTACAGCTGTAAAAGTCTGGAATTGTAAGTTGGTTCAGACTTCATATTCCTTGCTAGAAAGTTTAGAACATAAACTCTGAGGAGCCACTAAAATTTTCTGAATAAAATCCTGTAAGCCTAGCAGAAACCTCCTTTTCCTCTATTAATATATTGGGTTCAGTAGATATAGCTCAAGCAATTATTCTGTTCTAAACACTTTAGAGATAAGTAAAGCATACTCTCTGTTATCAAATTGCTTATCCTACAGCATAGAATTCACTCCGTGTACACAAGAAAAGCATCAGAAATGTTGCAAGGAAGTTGAACATTGGTGAGATTACACTGGATCTGAGGTCAGGAAAGATTACAAGGAGAAAATAATAAGATTTCAAGTGAATGATGTAAAGAAAGTATCCCAAGCAGAATTTGCCCGTTAAGTAAGGTCATAAAGAAAGGAAAACTCAGAGTAGGTTCATGGAATAGGTTAGGAGAAGGTAAGACTAACACAGGAAATTGAATCATTGTGGAGGGCTTTGAATTTCACAGTAACTTTCTATTTCATTGTGGAGCAGTGGACAGCCAACCATGCCAGCCACTGAAGTTTTGTGATTACAGAATAATATATTGTTAGTGGGTTTAAGAAGATTAGTAACTTCCTAAAAGAGTTGCTGTGAGGATAAAGGACTTAATACATATGAAAAGCTTAGAACACTACTTGACATGTCAGATGTGCTATATAGTATTTAAAATTTTTCATTATTGGAAATATATTTCCAAGGTTTTTTTTTTTCTCTTTTTTTTCTCCAAACTTTAATTTCATTTGTATGTAGGAAAACTCCATTTGTGTATAGAAATATAGTATCTATATCTACACAAACTTTACATATTTTTTTTTATAATAATTTACCTTTCAGAGCCTCTGGATTTTTTTTTTTCTTGTTAGTCATCAATCTCATACACATCAGTGTATACATGTCAATCTCAATCTCCCAATTCATCACACCACCACCCCACCCTCACCCCCCTGTCGCTTTCCCCCCTTGGTGTCCATACGTTTGTTCTCTACATCTGTGTCTCAATTTCTGCTCTGCAAACCGGTTCATCTGTACCATTTTCTAGGTTCCACATTTATGCGTTAATATACGATATTTGTTTTTCTCTTTCTGACTAACTTCACTCTGTATGACAGTCTCTAGATACATCCACGTCTCTACAAATGACCCAATTTTGTTCCTTTTCATGGCTGAGTAATATTCCATTGTATATATGTACCACATCTTTATCCATTCATCTGTTGATGGGCATTTAGGTTGCCTCCATGACCTGGCTATTGTAAATAGTGCTGCAATGAACATTGGGGTGCATGTGTCTTTTTGAATTATGGTTTTCTCTGGGTATATGCCCAGTAGTGGGATTGCTGGGTCATATGGCAATTCTATTTTTAGTTCTTTAAGGAAACTCCATACTGTTCTCCATAGTGGCTGTATCAATTTATGTTCCCACCAACAGTGCAAGAGGGTTCCGTTTTCTCCACACCCTCTCCAGCATTTGTTGTTTGTAGATTTTCTGATGATGCCCATTCTAACTGGTGTGAGGTGATACCTCATTGTAGTTTTGATTTGCATTTCTCTAATAATTAGTGATGTTGAGCAGCTTTTCATGTGCTTCTTGGCCATCTGTATGTCTTCTATGGAGAAATGTCTATTCAGGTCTTCTGCCCATTTTTGGATTGGGTTGTTTGTTTTTTTAATATTGAGCTGCATGAGCTGTTTATATATTTTGGAGATTAATCCTTTGTACGATGATTCATTGGCAAATATTTTCTCCCATTCTGAGGGTTGTCTTTTCGTCTTATTTATGGTTTTCTTTGATGTACAAAAGCTTTGAAGTTTCATTAGGTCCCATTTGTTTATTTTTGTTTTTATTTCCATTATTCTAGAAGGTGGATCATAAAATATCTTGCTGTGATCTATGTCAAAGAGTGTTCTTCCTATGTTTTCCTCTAAGAGTTTTATAGTGCCTGGTCTTACATTTAGGTTAGGTCTCGAATCCATTTTGAGTTTATTTTTGTGTATGGTGTTAGGGAGTGTTCTAATTTCATTCTTTTACATGTAGCTGTCCAGTTTTCCCAGCACCACTTATTGAAGAGACTGTCTTTTCTCCATTGTATATCCTTGCCTCCTTTGTCATAGATTAGTTGACCATAGGTGTGTGGGTTTATCTCTGGCCTTTCTATCCTGTTCCATTGATCTATATTTCTGTTTTTGTGCCAGTACCATATTGTTTTGATTACTGTAGCTTTGTAGTATAGTCTGAAGTCAGGGAGTCTGATTCCTCCAGCTCCGTGTTTTTCCCTCAAGATTGTTTTGGCTCTTCAGGGTCTTTTGTGTCTCCATACAAATTTTAAGATTTTTTTGTTCTAGTTCTGTAAAAAAATGCCATTGGTAATTTGATAGGGATTGCATTGAATCTGTAGATTGCTTTGGGTAGTATAGTCATTTTCACAATATTGATTCTTCCCATCCAAGAACATGGTATATCTCTCCATTTGTTGGTATCATCTTTAATTTCTTTCATAAGGGTCTTGTAGTTTTCTGAGTACAGGTTTTTTACCTCCTTAGGTAGGTTTATTCCTAGGTATTTTATTCTTTTTGTTGCAATGGGATTGTTTCCTTACTTTCTCTTTCTGATCTCTTGTTGTTAGTATATAGGAGTGCAAGAGATTTCTGTGCATTAATTTTGTATCCTGAAACTTTACCAAATTCATTGATTAGCTCTAGTAGTTTTCTGGTGGCATTTTAGGATTCTCTATGTATAGTATCATGTCATCTGCAAACAGTGACAGTTTTACTTCTTCTTTTCCAATTTGTATTCCTCTTATTTCTTTTTCTTCTCTGATTGTCATGGCTAGGACTTCCAGAACTATGTTGAATAATAATGGTAAGAGTGGACATCCTTGTCTTTTTCCTGATATTAGAGGAAACGCTTTCAGTTTTTCACCATTGAGAATGTTTGCTGTGGGTTTGTTGTATATGGCCTTTATTATGTTGAGGTAGGTTCCCTCTATGCCCACTTTCTGGAGAGTTTTTATCAGAAATAGGTGTTGAATTTTGTCAAAAGCTTTTTCTGCATCTATTGAGATGATCATATGGTTTTTCTTCTTCAATTTGTTAATATGGTGTATCACATTGATTGATTTGTATATACTGAATAACCTTGCATCCCTGGGATAAATCCCAGTTGATCACGGTGTATGATCCTTTTAATGTGTTGTTGGATTCTGTTTGCTAGTATTTTGTTGAGGATTTTTGCATCTATATTCATCAGTGATATTGGTCTGTAATTTTCTTTTTTTGTAGTATCTTTGTCTGGTTTTGGTATCAGGGTGAGGGTGGCCTCATAGAATGAGTTTGGGCGTGTTCCTTCCTCTGCAGTTTTTTGGAAGACTTTGAGAAGGATGGGTGTTAGCTGTTCTCTAAATTTTGATAGAATTCACCTGTGAAGCCATCTGGTCCTGGACTTTTGTTTGTTGGAAGAGTTTTAATCACAGTTTCAATTTCATTACTTGTGATTGGTCTGTTCATATTTTCTGTTTCTTCCTGGTTCAGTCTTGGAAGGTTATACCTTTCTAAGAGTTGTCCATTTCTTCCAGCTTGTCCATTTTATTGGCATAGAGTTGCTTGTAGTAGTCTCTTAGGATGCTTTGTATTTCTGCGGTGTCTGTTGTAACTTCTCCTTTTTTTTTTTTTTTTTTTTTTTTTTAAATTTTTATTTATTTATTTATTTATTTATGGCTGTTTTGGGTCTTCGTTTCTGTGCGAGGGCTTTTCTCTAGTTGTGGCAAGTGGGGGCCACTCTTCATCGCGCTGCGCGGGCCTCTCACTATCGCGGCCTCTCTTGTTGTGGAGCACAGGCTCCAGACGTGCAGGCTCAGTAATTGTGGCTCACGGGCCTAGTTGCTCCGCGGCATGTGGGATCTTCCCAGACCAGGGCTCGAACCCGTGTCCCCTGCATTAGCAGGCAGATTCTCAACCACTGCGCCACCAGGGAAGCCCCTTCTCCTTTTTCATTTCTGATTTTATTGATTTGAGTCCTCTCCCTCTTTTTCTTGATGAGTCTGGCTAAAGGTTTATCAATTTTGTTTATCTTCTCAAAGAACCAGCGTTCAGTATTTATCTTTGCTATTGTTTTCTTTGTTTCTATTTCATATATTTCTGCTCTGGTCTTTATCATTTCTTTCCTTCTGCTAACTTTGGGTTTTGTTTGTTGTTATTTCTCTAGTTCCTTTAGGTGTAACATTAGATTGTTTATTTGAGATTTTCCTTGTTTCTTGAGGTAGCTTATATTGCTATAAACTTCCCTCTTAGAACTGCTTTTGCTGCATCCCATAGGTTTTGGATCATTGTGTTTTCATTGTCATTTGTCTCTAGGTTTTTTTTGATTTCCTCTTTGATTTCTTTAGTGATCTCTTGGTTATTTAGTAACGTATTGTTTAGCCTCCATGTGTTTGTGTTTTTTACGTTTGTTTCCCTGTAATTGATTTCTAATCTCATAGCATTGTGGTCAGAAAAGATGCTTGATATGATTTCAATTTTCTTAAATTTGCTGAGGCTTGATTTGTGACCCAGATGTGATTTATCCTGGAGAATGTTCCATGTGCACTTGAGAAGAAAGTGTAATCTGCTGTTTTTGGATGGAATGTCCTATAAATATCAATTAAATCTATCTGGTCGATTGTGTTATTTAAAGCTTGTGTTTCCTTATTAATTTTCTGTTTGGATGATCTGTCCATTGGCGTAAGTGAGTTGTTAAAGTCCCCCAGTCTTATTGTGTTACTGTCGATTTCCTCTTTTAGAGCTGTTAGCAGTTGCCTTATGTATTGAGGTGCTCCTATGTTGGGTACATAGATATTTATAATTGTTATATCTTCTTCTTGGAGTGATCTCTTGATCATTATGTAGTGTCCTTCCTTGTCTCTTGTAACATTCTTTATTTTAAAGTCTATTTTATCTGATATGAGTATTGCTACTCCAGCTTTCTTTTGATTTCCATTTGAATGGAATATCTTTTTCCATCCCCTCACTTTCAGTCTGTATGTGTCCCTAAGTCTGAGGTGGGTCTGTTGTAGACAGAATATATATGGGACTTGTTTTTGTATCCATTGAGCAAGCCTGTGTCTTTTGGTTGGAGCATTTAATCCATTCACATTTAAGGTACTTATCGGTATGTATGTTCCTATTACCGTTTTCTTAATTTTGGGGGGTTTGTTTTTGTAGGTCCTTTTCTTCTCTTGTGTTTCCCACTTAGAGACGTTCCTTTAGCATTTGTTGTAGAGCTGGTTTGGTGGTGCTGAATTCTCTTAGCTTTTGGTTGTCTGTAAAGCTTTTGATTTCTCCATTGAATCTGAATGAGATCCTTGCCGGGTAGAGTAGTCTTGGTTGTAGGTTCTTCCCTTTCATCACTTTAAGTATATCATGCCACTCCCTTCTGGCTTGTAGAGTTTCTGCTGAGAAATCAGCTGTTAACATTATGGGAGTTCACTTGTATGTTATTTGTCGTTTTTCCCTTGCTGGTTTCAGTAATTTTTCTTTGTCTTTAATTTTTGCCAATTTGATTATTGTGTGTTGACATGTTTCTCCTTGGGTTTATCCTGTATGGGACTCTGTGCTTCCTGGACTTAGGTGGTTATTTCCTTTCCCATGTTAGGGAAGTTTTCGACTATAATCTCTTCAAATATTTTCTTGGGTCCTTTCTCTCTCTCTTCTCCTTCTGGGACCCCTATAATGCGAATGTTGTTGTGTTTAATATTGTCCCAGAGGTCTCTTAGGCTGTCTTCATTTCTTTTCATTCTTTTCTCTTTATTCTGTTCCACAGCAGTGAATTCCACCATTCTGTCTTCCAGGTCACTTATCTGTTCTTCTGCCTCAGTTATTCTGCTATTGATTCCTTCTAGTGTAGTTTTCATTTCAGTTTTTGTATTGTTCATCTCTGTTTGTTTGTTCTTTAATTCTTCTAGATCTTTGTTAAACATTTCTTGCATCTTCTCGATCTTTGCCTCCATTCTTTTTCCGAGGTCCTGGATCATCTTCATTATCATTATTCTGAATTCTTTTTCTGGAAGATTTCCTATCTCCATTTCATTTAGTTGTTTTTCTGGGGTTTTATCTTGTTGCTTCATCTGGTACATAGCCCTCTGCCTTTTCATCTTGTCTATCTTTCTGTGAATCGAGCCTCTGGATTTCTGACTTAGTTATGAAAAATCCTCCTTTCCAGGATTGTATAAGTAGAGTCTCAGTTTTTTTCCTAAAGGTTTTTGCTGTTGTTCTTTTATAGTTTGCATTTAAATCTTTAAATGTAAGAGAGAACTAGATTTGTTTTCTTCCAAATGGAGATAGAGTTGTGTCGATATCATCATTACATAACATGTTTAATTCTCTCTGAATCAATATAACATGACTTTTATATGTTGCCTTCACATGTAGGGGAATAGGCTGAATTGTCTATTCTGTTTATCTAGTATCTATCCCTAGGCTAATAATATATTGATTTCATTATGGTATATTCATAATTCTTTCAAATACCTAGTAATGAAAGTCCTTTAAACTGTTCTTTTCTTTCATAATTCTCTTAACACTATGATTGAGCATTTATCTTTTCATATAAATTTTAAAATAGCTTTGTCCAATTCCAAAAAGAATCATTTTTGGGGAATTCTAATTGAAATCGCATTAAACCTAGAGATTAATTTTGGAAGAAATAACAGAAGATTAAATCTTCTGCGCTGAAAACAAATATACCTTTCCAGTTTTTTCAGAATTTGCTTATTTACTGCAGTATTATTATTTATGTATAGCTTTCTTCCTATGAATCCTGTTAACTATTGTGAATAAAATGGTGGTTTATTTTATTTTATTGCATTTCCATTTTCAGATACTTACAGTTAGTAAGGATAAAAGGTATTGGTATTTGTATGCTGTATATTATAACGTTGCATATTAATTAGCCTGGGCTTAGTTAAATGGAGCTCCTGCTGAGCCCAGCTGTGCTCCCACCATGATTGCAGCACCTGGGCAGCTCTGCTTAAGCATGTTGGCTAATCAAAATCTCTTATTAATTATAGAAGATTTGGGGTGGGTTTTGTCCTTTTATCTGTTTGTTTCTAACTAAGTGTGTTCTGGATATGCAAACATATCATCAGCAAAACAGACTTCTCTCTTCTGATCTTTTTGTTTCTGGCACGCTGAATTCACTGATAGAGTTAGAGACTAGTGCTTTCTGTGTCCTGATTTTAATGACGTGCTTTTACTGTTACATTATTTGCTATATCTGTGGGCCCCATTTGTCAACTCTGTGACAGTGCTGTCTATCAGCTAGATATCACTGTGTAAAAATCACACCCAAACTTAGAAACTTAAAACAGTACCATGTATTTCTTTCACAGTTCTACAGATTGTTGATTTAGGCTGGGCTCCGTTGGTTGGTTTTTTCTACTGGATCAGCTGGGCTCACACACGTGACCATAGTCACTGAGAGCTCTCTGCTTCTGGGATGTGCCTGGGTGTGAGGTGAGGTGACAGGAGTTACTTGTCTACACACTTCTCATGGTCCAGCAGACTAACTTGGGCTCATCCCTATGGTGGCTTTGGGCACCAAGGAAAGCCACAGGCCAGCCTCTCTGTGTCACATTTGCTAATGCTCCTTTTCCAGAGTAGATCATTAACGATAGTTTGGAGAGTATGTGTGAGTACTACCATGGGGCACCAATAGAAGGAAGAGAAAAGTTTGTGGCCATTTTTGCAGTCAACTACATGGTAAGCCCTTTAAAGACAGAGGGCAAATTGGAGGGCCTGCAAATTTTATCTTGGGCCAGGAATGCTTAGAACAGATCCCCTGGATCTTTTAGGGTTTGGATGGAGAGTCTGCTCTCCTGTGAACAGTGTGGGGAGGAGAGAATGGCTGTCTCCTTACTACAACAGGGGAGAAGCAACAGGTGAAGAATCAGCTTCCCTCATTATTCTCACATAGCACTTACTAATTATGAAGTTCTCAAACCTCTAGGAAAATTAGAAGACTGGAAACTACCTTCTCTTTTTGATTAACCTAGCTCTTGCCTGCATTGTTTAAAAGGGCAGGAAAATTGGAAGAGGGGAAAGCATCCTCCTTTAATTACCTCACCTTTAGCCTGGTTTTGTTAAAAGGGCAGGTGCTTTTTTGGTAGTCTCAGCTTATTGCAAACTGAGGTGAGGTTGAAAATTTGACATGCACGCATGGCCAGAAGTAAGGCCACTGCAAGGGCAGCATGGTTTATGGGATGGCAAGTGAATAGAGAATAGGCTCTTTTAAGAATACCAAAAATGCCCAGGAAGTATGACCAGACTTGGGGCTCATATATTAGGATTTTTCTCAAGTCTTTCTCTAAATGTGTATTTCACTTCTTTTATAACTTGAAGAACAACCTCAACAAAAAACTCATTGTGTATCGCCTGAAAATTAGTCATTATGGTTTGCTTGAAAAAGAGAAACCACAAGGATTTTTAAGTGGTTCATTTCTTTAGGGAATACTGCTTTAAACACTTATTGTTCTACAGTAAAAAGCACCAACTGTTTAAACTTTAAGGAATTTTAATATATGTATATGAATATTTTGATATGTATTGAACTTTAACTTCTTTTAAGTAACTCCTCCATGCTGACTCTGAACACGTGCTTCTGATAGAGGTTGCCCATGATAGTAGTTTACCCTAGTGCCACAGGGATGAGACCCAAATGACACCCATCTGTTACCCAGTCGCTTTGATTCAAAGAGAAATACATTCCAGGGAAACAGAGTCCCCAACCATGTCTTCTTTAGCTATAACAATGATAGATTTCAAGATCACTTCCTTGTGAGGTTTTATAGAGAAGACAGTCTATGACAATGAAGCCAACTGAACAGAAGCAGCCTGTGCGGGAGATGCTGGGAAAACCTTATGTTGTTGGAGTCCTTGGATCAGGGGTTCCTATATCCAGATCTGTCCCCACCTTTTTCTGTGATCTGGTTTCTGATGAGATAAGACATAAAATTCCCCATTTTGCTTCACTAATTCAAGTCTCATTTCTTTCCTAGGCAGTGGAATTACTCTGAATAACATAATGGACATGCCAGTGTGCTTTAAATGTGAAAAAAATTTCTACATTTTTCCTTTCTGAGGGAGTGATTGGCTGTCCTTAAATCTATCTCCGTTTAATTGGTGTTTTTCCTTTCTAAATTGGGAAAGAGCTCCTGCCCTGTACATTTCAAGGTCTTCGGGAGAGTTGTGTTGACACAGAGTCTACGTGATACCCACTCAAAATCTACAGCTGTTGAGAACTTTCTGTGGAATACCTTGTTTCAAAGATGCTTGTTTACTGTTAATTTATCTGTCCTTGCCTGAGGCTGAGAAAAATGCAATACTGTCTCTGTGGGAATTTACCCCTTTGTGGAATTGGTCTTGTTTTGTAGGAATTTGTCTCTGGGAGACTTTTTCCCCTCCTTATATATTAAGAGGATGAGGCAGTTAGTAAAGTCTGCCAAAAGCCCAGATTACAGCTACTAAAGTTTCAGAGAGGCAGGCATGGCAGTTCCTCAAATACTCTGAACTAGCACTTTCCATTTGGTTTATTGTTTGTCAAACAAATTTTTGTTTTGTTTTGTTTTTTAAATAAATGGCATATTCATAATAGGGAGTTTAATTCTTCACAATTTTGAAATTTTCTTACATGATATTATTCCCTGGATCATGGGTGCATTGTTATTTTGTAGCCTTGAATCTAAGTGGCTACATGGTTTATTTCCTTAATGGTTGTGCAGATACATCAATTGGTTTCATAGGTGGATATTTTATTCCATTAAAAAATTAGTGCATTTTCACTAAAATTAATATGTCTGCAACTTTTTGGTTTTTGTTAGTGTATTTGTTTGAACAACTCTGGAGTTGTAACAAAGATAGCTGGAAAATAATTTTAATAACATTGGGCACGTAATATGGTACTGTAATTAGGATGCTATAATCAGGAATACCCACCAATGATCCACCGGTCTTTGGGCTACTGATTGATTCTTGGGGACCCAGGTTTTATGTGAAGATTTCATAGGCCTCTTGTCATTGTCTCCCAGAAGTTTCTGAATATGAGCGATCCATTTGTAAATCTGGCAACATTTTGGTATTAATTTTATTCTGTTTCATTACATTCTTGACTGGCTTTGGGGAAATAGAGAAAATATTAAATTGGGGTAATAGGTATTTCTACATACCCAAAGGCCTCTGAGAAATTGGAATTAGGTTAAAATGTTAATCGGGAAATACTCAGATACTAAAATAATCCATTTGTGACTGGTCTATTATTTCCAAAAGTAAGTCATTTTTTTTTTTTTTACCTTAATCCTTCTTTTGCATCCCCAGGGAACAAGCATTTTATTTTGGACCTCTTTTTCCTATGGGTGAAAGAAAGATCTTTAAACCATTTCTTACAAAGATTTCTAGAAGTATAGATTGGCATAGATTTGGAGGCGGTATAAAAGGAGGTTGTCTGCATCACTTTGACACAACAGTGTGCAGTTTGCCAACGGGATATTTGGTCAGGGTTAATAGATATTGCTGTATGCTATTAAATGGAAGAGAAAGAATTAGCATTAGCACTGCCTGTGGCAACAAACTGAGCAATGACACAATGAGAAAAGGAAATAGATTCAAAAAGTAGGGCTCAAACAGAGGCACCTAAAGACCCAGAAGGCATACAGAGGAAAGAAGGTGAGAGAAAACTTTGTTTTCCTCTAAGGCCAGTACTTGACTAGATATGGGTAAATAAATTTACTGTGATGCTAGGAGATTTCTGCCTTTGAATTTTTAGGTGTTTCAATAAGGGAATGGCTGAACATTCTTTATATTTTCAGGAAGCTTGTGCAGTTTCAGATGATACAGATTTGTACTTATTGGAGCCAGTTTGATCACTCTTTTTTTCTCAAGGTCCTGCTTGTTCAGCAGTTCCAGGACGTCAGGGCCAGTGTCTCCACTGTTCACTTGGCATTGCCTCATGTTCATGGAGTGGCTGCCACAGCTTCAGCCATCACTTCTGCCTTCAAAGCTGGAAGGAGGAGGATAGGCTTTCTAAGCAGTACATTTAGAAAGCTGAGATAAACTGGGCACTTTCCAAGGACAAAAAAGCTTTCCCAGAACTTGCACTCTCCAACAGAGTTTCACTTATTTTTACCGGCAAAAATTAGGTCATATTGCCAGCCCCAGCTGCAGGGAAGGCTGGAAAAGTGGGGAAACTGAATGTCATGATTCCCACAGCCCAATCAGGAAAAAGCAGTGCCTAAAGTGGAAATCTACTAAGGAGTATGCAATACAATATGTCTATCATATAACGTCATATACTCATATATATATTATATGCATATATTTACCTTAAGGTAGAATGTCTTTAAATAAATTGACATCTGCATGATGACTAACTTTGGTCTGTTTCCTTCCCAGTATTCAAGTTAGAATGTCTCTGAAACAAACATGGCCCTAGACCCAGGTTTAGCAAACGTGTTCTTTAAGGGCTGTATAGTAAATATTGCAGGCTCGGCAGCCCCACTGCCTCTATCACAGCTGCTCAATCCTATTGTAGGGCAAAGCAGCCATGAGCAATATATACATGAAGGAGTGTGCTATTAAAAAAAAAAAAAAAAAAAACCACTTCATTTATGGAATGAAATTTGAATTTCATATATAATTTTCTTGTGTCATGAACTAGTATTCTTGATATTCTTTTCAACTATTTAAAAATGTAAAAGCTATTCTTAATTCTCAAGCTTTACAAAAGCATGCTATGAGTCATAGTTTGCTGACCCTTGCTCTAAACTATACACTTAGTAATAGGTCCTCTAAACAAGAATATAAATGGAAAAGCAGGAGAATGTCTGTTTTCAACTGTCTATTATATAATATCTAGAATTTGATGTTCGGCATGAGGCAGCAAGGAATGTGGCTATGGCCCTGAAGGGTCCAGAATATTCCACTGTGGCATAAGGATTATTTTGAACTGAAGACATTTGAAAATCAACAGCTGCAGGAAAAGGTTGTTATTGTTGTTTTCTGAACGCCTCCCCCCAACTGCCTAAGAGCAGAGCCTCCCTAAAGAATTCAACTGTGGTAAATCACCTCCCCAGGAGTTTCTCAACCAGGGAAGATTGTCTCCTATCACTGAATAAGAAGTCATCTAGGGGGCTTGCCTGGTGGCGCAGTGGTTGAGAATCTGCCTGCAGATGCAGGGCACACGGGTTCGAGCCCTAGTCTGGGAAGATGCCACATGCCGTGGAGCAACTAGGCCGGTGAGCCACAACTACTGAGCCTGCGTGTCTGGAGCCTGTGCTCCGCAACGGGAGGGGCCGCGATGGTGAGAAGCCCGCGCACCACGATGAAGAGTGGCCCCCGCTCGCCGCAACTGGAGAAAGCCCTCGCACAGAAACGAAGACCCAACACAGCCAAATATAAATAAATAAAAATGAAAAATGAATATCTGCCAAAAAAAAAAAAAAAAAGTCATCTAGGGACTTCCCTGGCCGTCCAGTGGTTAAGACTCTGCGCTTCCAATGCAGGGGGTGCGGGTTCGATCCCTGGTCGGGGAACTAAGATCCCACATGCCGCGTGGCGCCGCGGCCAAAAAAAAAAAAAGTCATCTAAAAAGATATTCATTTCTCAAAACTATCATTTCTCCCAAGGACCCATTTATCATCCCTAGAAGTCACCTGTTTCCCCATAAATGCTCTTTCTTACACTCCCCTTCCCCTATTAAGATGGTAGGTACATAAGCTCTAAAATCTAACTGCCTCTTTGAGCTACATTTTCTGTGAGCTCCCACATAAATAGGTGAATAGACTTTGTTTTTTGTCTTGTTAATCTGCCTTTGTCAGTTTAATGCACAGGCTCCCAATTCTGAACCTCAGAGGGTGGAGGAAAACTTTTTCCTCCCTTACAGCTCACAGCAATGGCAAATCTAAGAAGGGATTACTGGAAGGACATCTAGATCCAGAAACTAGACATCCAGATCTAGTTTCTCCCTGCTGTTGAGTGAAAAAATAATAATAATAATAAAACACAACCTAAAAGTTGAGAATTATGTTTTATTTAGCATGCATACTGAGGACTTAACCCCAGGAGACAGCCTCTCAGATAGCTCGGGGGACTGTTCCAAAGAGGTAAGGGAGAAGCCAGGATATATAGGAGTTCTTGCAACAAAAATCAAGTATTCAGACATCATAAGATTACTGTTAATTAAAGAAAAACAGGATATCTCAAGTTAGTGAATTTAGCACTTTATATATGGGAAGATGCAAGAGTCCAGGCTCATTGAAATCATTCCTTTGATATGTACCTCAGCTATCTGGGGCCAGTATCCTGGTTATTTCCATCCTGAATCCCCTCAGGGTGCACAGTCAGGACAGCTACAGTGGCTGATGGCTTGATGGCCATAACATCCTTTGTTGACTGGTATGGCAAGCAACTTTCTTTGTCCATTCTGCCAGTTTTGGCATAATATCAATACATTGGTTAATTCCTATGGTGCCCCTTTCGCAATGTGATCAGTAAAATTTCCAAGAACATGGCAGTTTAAGCCCCTCTGTTTTCTGGTAGTGTGGGATTCTGTGTTAACAATCATCTTAAATGACAGCAATAACCATCTAACTGGGTCTCTGCAGTCTTGCACTTCCAACTACTTTTCTATACTACCGCCATGGTGACGTTTTAAAAAGCAAATTCTTCTCATGTAAATGCCTTAAATGGCTTCCCATTGCCTGAGGAAAAATATCTGCAGTTGTTAATATGGCTAAAAGCCTCCTTGATCATGTCCAGCCTTAGTAATGGTATTATGAATCATAATGCTATAAGTCATACAGAGTTTTTGTATTCCTAAAGGTGTGTCTTCAGGGTAGATTTCTAGAAATGGGACCGCTGGGTCAAGGGATAAACTCATCTATAATTTTGTGAGATACCATGAAATTCCCTTCCACATGGTACTCTACCACCAGCAGTGTATGAGTACCTGTTTCTCTAACTATCAGAATAATTTATCTTTTTTTGGCGGGGGGGGAAGGCAATTGGACAGGTGAGAAATTTTTTTTTGTACATTTAACTTGCACTTCTAAGTGAGGTTGAGAATTTTTTTACCTTTTTTAAGTGAATAGTCTGCGCTCATGTCTCTTGCCAATGTTCTATAAGTGCCTTAATCTTATTAATTTTAAACATTCTTTACGTATTTCAGGAATTGGCCCTTTGTCTTATAAATTTCAAATATTTTGCTCTACCTTGTCATTTTGACTTTTTCTTGTTCTTGTGTTGTTTCCATGTAAAAGTTTTTATTCAATGTGTTAAATTCATCAGTCTTTGTTGTTGTTGCTCCTAGATTTTATTAATAATTAGAAATACTCCACTCAGATTATGAAGGAATTTCTGGAACTTGTATGGTTTAGTTTTTGTCATATATGTCTCTGATTCATTTGGATCATATTCTGTTTACTCTTTGACATAAATAACCAATTTTATATTTTTCCAAATGTTTACCGAGTTTTAAAACAAAATTTTCTTAAAAGCACAGCTTTTGTTCAAGTACTTTCTGATGCCATCATTATGATGAAACAATTTTTCATTTATACTTGGGTCAATTCAGAACTTTTTTTTCTGTTTCGTTGGTCTGTTTAATTCTCACATCAATCCTAGATTGTTGTAATTATCAAGGCTTTATATTATGATTTAATATCTGGTGGGGCTGACCACCCCCTTCTCTTCTTTTTCAGGATTTCCCTGGATATTTTTGTGTACGTATTTTTTTCATGTGAACTCTAAAATGGACTTGTCTAACTCCAGAAATAAATTATCAGTGGGCCATGCTGGAATGATGTATTAACAGAGAAAGGAGTGCTATTTTAAAATGTAAGTTATGTTTCCATTTCTTCAGGTGTACTTTTGAGTTTTTCAATACCTTTTTAAAGTTTTCCTCATACAAGTTTTACATATTTCTTATTAAGGTTATTCTTAGATATTTTATTTTTTTCTCTATCTTATAGATGAAATTTTTTTCATTTTATCTTCTGATTACAGTTTATGTATCAAATGATTATTGATTTGTGTTCTTTAACTTATTATTCTGCTACCTTACTGAATTATTTTAATGCTTGTAGCAATTCTTAATGATTTTCTTGGTATTTCTAAGTATACCGTTACATTATCTGCATATAGAGATAGTTTTATTCTTTAATCCAGTATCTTCCTCTTTTCTTTATTTGACTACATTTTTTAATACCTATAATATGATGTTAAATAGTGGGGTAGTAATACTGAAAATGTCTCTGGGTTTCCCCATTAAAGAAGATGCTGGCTTCAGACTGACAAAGATAGATTATAATGATAGACAGATAGATAGATAACCATATAAATAGATTTATTTATTTTGAGCTATTATCTGTCAACTGAAGAAAAAAGCATAACCTAAAAGTTGTGAGGTAAGTTTTATTCCGGGCCCCTACTGAGGACTATGCAGCCTCTCAGAGAGCTCTGAGGAACTGTTCCAAAGAAGTAAGGGAAGAGCCAGGAGATACAGGAGCTTTTACGGAAAAAAAAAAAAAAAATGTAGTCAAACATCAAAAGATTACTGCTAATCACAAAAAAACCCCAAGGTATCTCGTTTATTATTTTAGAGCTTTTCTTTCTAGGGGTAAAGGCAGGGGTCTGAGCTCATTGAAATTATTGCTTTGATATGCATCTTAACTCTCCAGTATCCTGCTTATCTCCATCCTGAATTCCCCTCAGGGTGCACAGCCAGGGCGGCTACAGTGGCTGATGGCTTGATACCAGGCAACATTCACTGTTTACTGGAATGGCAGGCAATGTTTTTTGTTCCCATATCCATTGGCTGTTATTTTATTAATTTTTCTTTTTTCATGAAGGGTGGTTGAATCATATGAAATTCCCTTTTAATATCAATGGAGGAGATCAGGTCATTTATTTCTCCTTAGATCCGTACGTATGATGTTCTATAGTAGATTTCCTACATTTCAAACACCCTTAGATTCCTGGAATATATTCTACATGTTCGTGTTACATTTTTACACACTTTTGAATTCTGTTTGCTAACAATCTATTTAGGATTTTTTGCATCAATATTTACAAGTGACATGGATCTCTGTTCCTTTTATGTGCAATCGTTACCAGTTTTAGAAATGAGTTTTCCATAATAAAAAGGGACTAATTCTGAGAGATGATTGTAAAATGTTACAAAGCATAAAGTTCTTTTTTTCCCTCTTCCTTGATGGTATGATATCCCCTCTGAGCTAAATGGGAGAAATACATGCCCTTCGCCCATGGTTACCAACAAAGAATCATGCCAACAGTAACATCACCTAGTTTTATAAGGCAGAACAGGGCTTCCCTGGTGGCGCAGAGGTTGAGAATCCGCCTGCCAATCCAGGGGACACGGGTTCGAGCCCTGGTCCGGGAAGATCCCACATGCCGTGGAGCAACTAATCCCATGTACCACAACCACTGAGCCTGTGCTCTACAGCCCGCGAGCCACAACTACTGAAGCCTGCGTGCCGCAACTATTGAAGCCCGCGTGCCTAGAGCCCGTGATCCGCAACAAGAGAAGACACCACAATGAGAAGCCCGTGCACCACAACGAAGAGTAGCCCCTGCTCACCGCAGTTAGAGAAAGCCTGTGCACAACAACGAAGACCCAACACAGCCAAAAATAAATAAATAAAATAAATAAATTTATAAGGTGGAACAACCTGTCTGTCTTAAGTTCCCTCAGGTCCCACGTGGGCGACCCAGAATATCTCTCACAAAGTAATGTAATGTGGTGTCAAATGCTAAAATGGATTTATACACATTTCCATCCTAATAGAAGGAGGTATCCAGCGTCTCATGCTCAGTTGTCAGTACTGAGGCTTTGGTGTTGGCCTTGCTCTTCAGATAAGCTGTGATCATTGGACCATGTTCCATTCTTGGGACATGGGAAAGAGAAAGGAATATTCCTAGGCATTAACATGACAGAGGAAGATCAAGATTTTGGGGTGTGAGGAATTAGAGCTATTTTGCAAATGTACCTAAAGTAATTCCTTTTTCTTAAATTATGTCAGTTATTTCTTAAATTGTGATTGATTTCTCATGGGCAAATTATTTTGCATCTATGGATTCATTTAGGATAATCACTAATGAAATATATAGCATGTTAAAACCCCGGTATATTCTAATCATGCATATTTTTGTCTTATTTAAAGAACTTAACAAATATAAGTGCCACATATTTTACAAATAGTATTTCTTCCTTTTCCCATGATGAGCTGTCTTCATGAGAATTCCTAGTTTAAAAGCTAAGTTTACAGTAACTGACTCATTATATTTTTGTACCGCAGAGACACAATGCAACTTTGTTGTTTATACGCAGCTCTTTTTCAGCTGTGCCTGAAGATAATGTCATAATCACTGTCTGTAGGACCATCTTATAATAATCAACAATATTCAGTAAGTGTTCAGTCTCATGTTGTTTATGTGGTAATAAAATCAATGAGGTGATTTCAAGAAGCAAGGAGTTGCTATGACTACTGTTTCCAAAGTTAGATGATATTAACTAGGTGTGTAGACAGGGAGGAGCCCACCAAAGTCTGCTTGTTAAAATTCCTGTGTCCCACTGTCTCTGCAGGCCCAGCAAACATTTATTTACCAAACATTTGCTTTTCCATCTTCATGTCAGTTGCTTCCTCCCCTTTGAAGTCCCAAATGGCTACTCCCAACATCCTCTTTTGTCTTTAGCTGAAGATGGTGTTCAAGGTGAAGTCCTCAGCCATTTTGGCAAGTTACTCAGTTTTCCTGGGCCTCTCCTGTGTATACATGTTATTAAGCTTTTGTGTGATTTTCTCCTGTTAATCTGTCTCATGTCAATTTAATTCATAGACCAGCCAGAAGAACCTAGAAGGGTAGAGGAAAATGTCTTCCTCCCCGACAAAGTCATGAAAAATCAACTCCAGTTATTTTAAAATAAGTTTTAGGTAGACTTTCCAGGGAATATTTACTTCTAATATTAATGAAAGTTTTAAACTGAGCAGCGTTTGCTTAAAAGCATATTTAAAAAATAATATACAGGCATACCTCATTGTGCTTTGCTTTACTGCACTTCGCAGATACTGCGTTATTTTTACGAAATGAAGGTTTGTGGCAACACTGTGTTGAGCGCGTCTACAACAAAATCGGCGCCATTTTTCCAACAGCATTTGTTCACTTCATGTCTCTGTGTCACATTTTGGCAATCCTCACAATATTTCAAAACTTTCATTATTATTTTATTTGTTATGCTGATGTGTGATGAGTGATCTTTTCTTATTGAAGTATAATTGATTTACAATATTGTGTTAGTTTCAGGTGTACAGCAGTGATTCAGCTTTTTTCCGATTATATTCCATTATAGGTTATTATAAGATATTGAATATAATTCCCTGTGTTATACAGTAAATCCTTGTTGCTTATCTATTTTATGTATAGTAGTTTGTATCTGTTAATCCCATACTCCTAATATTACTACTACAACTTGCTGAAGGTGCAGATGATGGTTAGCATTTTTTAGTAATAAAGTATTGTTAAATTAAGGTATGTACATTATGTATTTAGACATAATGCTATTGCACACTTAACAGGTTATAGTATAGTGTAAACGTAACTTTATATGTACTGGGAAACCAAAAAATTCATGTGACTCACTTTTGCTGTTATACTCACTTTATTGCTGTGGTCTGGAACGGAACCCGAATTATTTCCAAGGTATGCCTCTATCAATGTTGTATTGTTCTCTAATTAAGATACAAGACATATTTTAAAGTAATGAAAATCATGTTTCTATAGGCTAATAGTTCCTTGACTCTCTCAGTTCTAAGAATACTTGACTCCATCCTGGAAGCCCAAATGAACAGGCACAACCTAAGCTTTGTTACCACCCAGAAAGGACTTGCTAACATGAATATCCCAACCTCCATCCTTCCAGATTTTTGCCTCCTTACCACTACAGCTATTCTTCTACTTTAATTAGACTTTTAATTTCTCAATTCCTCCATTTTCATCCTATTATTTCCCTTTTATCTTCACTTCCTTCCTAATCCATTTGATCTATCCCCTCAACTACACCCTTCCCAATGTCCTGATTTCCCTTGTTTTCTGAGCCCTTCATAAAACCTGGCCTAGAAAAACACTCCAATCACAGATCTGCCTTCTGTGCATTCCTCCTGGTCTCCGGGCACTGCTGAGAAACTGTACCTTCACAAGATCTGGTGCCATTGAAGCCAGCAGCTCTAAGTGGGCTTTTTACACTTCCCATCAATCCTTCTATATTGTCCTACTCAACTTCCTCTCCAAAGTGGCTATGTTAAAACTTGTCTCCTCTTCTCAGGCCCTCTATCCTCATCAACACCTCCTTTCTCTTGCCCTTATTCGGCATAGACCCTAATCCTTTTTTATCTGTAGTTCAAGAACTTCCTAACTGGTCCCACTGCTTCCTGTCATGTCTCCTTTCAAACATACTGTTTCTAAATTTTCAGTGGGATCAGATTTAAAATTGCTCAGTGATTCTCCATTGCTATGGTGATAAAAATCCAAGTTTTCTAGGATGTGAAGAATTCTCTAAGTTACCTGCGGTTCCCAGATACGCCATCAATTTTTTTCTTTCTTTTGCCTTCAAGACATTGAGCATACCTCTTCCTCTGCCTGTCAAAAATGAAAACAAGTTGCCCTAATCATCTGCCTCTTATTTAGGATTTTATTCAGATGTTACTTATTTTAGGAAACCTTTTCTGATCTTCCTAAAGCTGGGCTGGCTCTTCCTTCTATTGCACCACATGCTACCATGGAATTTTTAAAAGGGAAATATTTCCTTTAATATACGATGTGCAATTTCTCCAAGTTTCCATATGCCCAAATAGCCTTTCTAATTTTAGAATTCTCTCCCCACGTAACTTTTTTTAAATTGAAGTATAGTTGATTGACAATATTATATTAGTTTCAGGTATATAATATACCGATTCAATACCCAAGTGAGTTTCAAGACTCTCCATGGAAGGCTTACATGTCTGTAAGCAGTCCTGGTGACTGCTTGATACTTTTGCCAGAAATCCTTCCTCCAAACCAAAGAAACTCATGTTTTCTTCTAACCAACTTCTCCAAGATGCTCTAAGTGTAGGCAAAAGCCACTCATTTAACTCCTTTAAAATAGAGTCAAGAATAATTTATGTTTAACAAACTTTACAAAATATTTGGGAATTAAAGAAATGCTTTGTCAGAAAGATACTCAGATTGCTTGTACTTCCCTTGGGGATCACATGCCCGGATCCAAACTCAGAGATGCTCTCTCGCCTGCTGCAGCGTCTACGTGGGAGGTGTCAGCTCAGATTCCACCACCAAAGGTCTCTCTGACTTTCTTGCCTTTGATTTCAGGCTTCACTTCCCCACAGCTCCAGAGAAAAGGACCTTCCTCTTTTTCCAAGCCAGGGTCAGCTCATTTCCACCCCACTATGATTAAAATGTCCTTTTTGTATGACACAGTCTCCATGGTCCAAATAAGGCAATCAGAATGGCTGATGGTACGTTTCCAGAAGTTTTTTTGTTTGTTTGTTAAACAGTCAGAAATAAATTAATGTATGTGTAATCAAATGCACTGAACCAATTCGTGTTCATAATCCTCCCTCTAGTCAGGGAAGAGGAGGTCATATCTGCATAGCTTTTAAGACATGGTTGCCATCTCATCCTCTTCTGTCAGTAAATATTTGAACGAGAGATATGCTCACAGCCCCCCATCCCCCAAGAACAAGTAAAATTTTTCAGATACAACCACACCTAAATTCACACTTAGGGAAAGAGGAAGTCTCCAACTCTACAGGGCTTTAATCCTTTCACAGGAACTCCTAGTTACTATTACATAAGATTCACTTTTAACTTCTCAAGCAGTCTGAAGCATCTGCATTGTTTCATTGCTGGTTTCACAGTTTTCTAAAAATAATGAGTAAATCTTTGTATGTGTTTGTGTAACACTTTCTTATGATTTTCTCAAAATAATTTTGTTCCAATAATGTCTCCACTTCTAGAGAGGAAAAAAAAAACCAGTAAGCAATTCAGATAACTCTCCAGCTTCAAAAACTTGTCCCGTTAAGTGCTTCATTAATTATATATAACACAGTATTATGACTTATTTGTTACTCTTCCATCTCTTACATTTGCCTGAGAACAAGGGCTGTCATCCTATTTCTTATCGTATCCCTCGCACTAGATACGGGGCTTGGCATATACTGTGTTAAATAAATGGAAGGACAAATGGTTAAAACTTTCAACTGCCTGATGTTCTAATGATTTATTTTTTCCACCCACAAATATCTCTGCCTCAGCTTTTTCTCCTCTTCTAGTCAAAGAAGTTGAGTCATCTTTCCTTCCTCCAGTTTCGAGCTAATTCTTCACCTCATACTCTGGATTCTCTCCTCTCTTGCTTCTTAGCCACTCGGATCCATCAGTGTTCCTTTATCTCACATATTTATACGGACTAAGCAATATACAGAATTTCAACTCTACTGGTTCCTTCTCTTACATAACTTTGCTAGAGTCTCCTCCCTCCTTAACCCCTCCCCTTTTACTTCGCTCGTGAATTACATCTACCCTTTCTTTCCTGTCTTGCAAAAGTAGACACCATTCTTTGCATCTGTCTCCTCACTTGATTTTTACTCCTCAAGCAACCCCTGGAATCTGTTTCTTTTGCATTATCACCAGAGACTTCCTAGCAGCCAAACACAGTGTGTATTTTCAGTCCTTTTTTTGCTCAACCTGTCTGCCCTATTGGGCACTGTCGATTATCCTTACATTTTTCATATTCTTCCCTGCTTTGGAACCCATAGCACCATGATGTCTTGGATTTCTTACTACGTCTCTGCCTGCTCCTCCACAACCTCATTTCAGGCTTCTCTTCTTCTGACTGACATTGAAGTGTCAGTGTCCCCAAGTGTCCCCTTCTTGACCCTTTTCTCTTTCCATTCTCTCTCTAGTATAATTTCATCCTGTCACTCTCTGCCTGCGGCTTCCATAGGCAACACCCTTCCTGAATTCCTGAACATATATCCAGTTTCCTTCTAGCAGTCTCATATGATTTGATAAACCACAACATCTTCAACTCAACTTCTCTGCAACTAAATTCATTATCATCCTTTGTAACCCCACAGCTGTTTCCCTAAATTCTCTCTCTGTTAGTTTTACATGCTCAGACACTGAAAGAAAGTAAAATAAATAAAACCCGACATTAATTTGGGCTCTCACCTCTCTGTCATGATCTCTTTATTCCCTCTCAAATCGAATCCACTTTTCCAACATTATAACTATTCCTCCAAGGTACCTGTGCGTTCTCATTGCTAACCCTTTATCCATGCCCTCTTCATGGTCGACAAACATTGCAATATCTTGCTACCTTCTCTCCTTGCTTTCAGTTTCACTACCTCTAATCAATTCTTCACTGTTTTGTCATTGCAGCTTTTCTAGACCATAAATCTTATGAGGTCATATTCTTTCAAGAGCACTACAAAGTGTCGAGGGTAGAAGCTGGCATACAAAGCTGTTTATGATCCGGTCTGACTACACACATCTCACACTTCACCCTCCTCCACGTTCCCCCATTGCTTGCTCTTCAACCAGACCTCCTCTCCCCCTCAAAAAAATCCATTGTCAAGTCACACCAAACTTTTTACCACCACCCATCCCCTGCCCCAGGAAGTCATGCTGTCCTTTGTTCACAGATTTTTCTCATGCTGATTCCTCTGGTTGTTCTGTCTTTCTACCTTTTTGATCTGACAAACTAGAGATTCAGCTCGATATTTATTTTTTTCCAGGTAACCTCACTGACTCTTGGAGCTATATTAGGTGACATTCCACGTTCTTTTAGAGTAACCTATGCATGTTCTAACATAATATTTACAACAAGTTTTCTTTGCTTTTTTTTTTTTTTTTTTTTTTAATGAGGATCTTGAATCAGATGCGTATGTTTGATTGATTGATTGATTGATTGATTTTGGCTGTGTTGGGTCTTCGTTTCTGTGCGAGGGCTTTCTCCAGTTGTGGCAAGCGGGGGCCACTCTTCATCGCGGTGCACGGGCTTCTCACCATCGCGGCCCCTCCCGTTGCGGAGCACAGGCTCCAGACGCGCAGGCTCAGCAGTTGTGGCTCACGGGCCCAGCCGCTCTGCGGCATGTGGGATCTTCCCAGGCCAGGGCTCGAACCCGTGTCCCCTGCATTAGCAGGCAGATTCTCAACCACTGCGCCACCAGGGAAGCCCCTACAACAAGTTTTTACAATAAATTTTATTGTAATTTTCTACTTCCCAGTAGAGTAGGAGTTTTTTGAGCTCAGAGGCTTTGCTTTTCCACTCAATATTCATGATGTCAAATACAATGATGGGCACATAATAGGTACCCTATAAATGCTTGTTGAATGAAAGCAGACTTGTCCGAACCAGCAAATCTACTTAACTAGCCATACTGTGTAGAATATTGGGAAGGAGCAAAGATGCTAATGTTTTATTTGAGCCTTTGTTCCATTTTCCATGGAGAAATCCAAGGCTAACGTAAGAAAAATGCCATTAGTATTTTTGTGATCCTTTATATTTGGAGTAATCTTGCAGAGGCCATTTAGAGTTTGAAATGTAACCCACCTATCCTCAATAGGGGATGTCAAGGGAACAGGGCTGGAAAAAAAAGGATGCATAAAGTATGTAGAATTCTCTCAATCCAAATTATTTCTCATTGTTTATGGATGTACTGATTCATTCCTTATTCATTATTGAGCACCTACTGTATGCCAGATGTTGGTAAATGCCATGGTCACTAGGATGAGTAAGACTGCCACAGAGAAATTCATGATAGAGTAAAATATACTTACAAAGTAATTATTTAAAATATATATATATATGAATTAATAGAGACATTATTCCTCATATTCTCATGAAAGTACAGTGAAAAGAGCACTCAACTAGATGACAAGACCAAGTGGCAATTATAGGAAGTTGTCACGAGGGAAGTAATATTTGAGCACCGGAATGAGGTTGCCTGAAACATCACTCCACTAACCTTCCCCAAAACCACATCCCTCCATTTGCTCTGCTTACTGTTGCAGGCCCATGTAGCAAGCATCCCTTATCCACACCTTTATATCCACATCTTCAACTCACCTTTATAGTTATGTTTATATACTTGCAATTTTGTTAATTTTGTGTTCCCATAATTAGATTTTACAGCACCTTAAATACAGGATCATATTTCCATAATCCTAATACTAAATTATGTCCCTATGGGTGCTTAATAAATACTTATTAGTGCACTGGCTTAATGTTCCTACCATCATCAAATGGGGAGAATCAGGTTCTACATTTGGTAATTTTCACTTTTTTATTAATTTATGAAATGGTAAATTATATTGTTTCTAATGCTCTCTAATTCATGTTCTGCTTTTTGATACATAATTATTCATGATAAATTATCTCTTCCTTCATAATTTTAATCATTTAAGGTTACAGTATATACATAGTATCAGCAAATAGCTTCTTAATTTGTTTCATATGTCAGGGGAGTAGGAAACCGCATTAAGATTTCTTAAATCCCAACAGAACGTCTACATAGAATAGACTGTTATCCTGTAAAGCCCTTAGTATCCTTCACAGTTTAGTAGAAATAATGAAGACGCTGTAAGAGGACATAGCATAATAATATCAAAGAACTGGGTAATTAGATCAGCAAAAGCCAATCCAGATTCTACCAGTTGCTTTTACGTGAGCTTGAGAAAGTTGTATAAATTCTCTGAGTCTCAGTTTTCTCATCTGTAAAGTAGGATGAATATGAGGATCAATAAACCAATGAGCAGAAAGCTCTTGGCAAAGTGCCTGGGCTCACATGTATTAATGGCTAGTTATTACTATTAGTGTTGTTATTTATAAGCTAAGATTTCAGTATGATATAGTAATTGTTGTGAAAGAAAATATAGGATTAAAGAGACTGCATACCTAATAGCACATATACTGCTTGTTTCATCATAAAATGCTACCTCCGCAATCATATCAAGATTATTTTCATTCTGCAAAAGAAAAAGAAAACTTGGTTGCAAAATTGATTGCACACCTTTACAGAGAAAACCACTTTCACCTGAGGCAAGTGAAACTGTTAGAAAATGTTTTGTTCACTTTAACAATTTCTCTACTAATGAAAGTGGAGTCTGATATATATATATATAAAACAGATTAAAGTCAGTAGAACTTCAGTGAACAGATATTTCAGATGGCCACATCATACTTTTAAAGGGATAACTACCACATCATACTTTTAAAGGAATAACTATTTTGTAACTACAGTTACAAAATAGCAATTAGAGATATATGCTAGATTAGGAAAAAAAAAAGGAGTTAAGAAAAACTTTGCAAAGATACTTTTTCAATATGAGGTCAATCAACAACCTGTGAGTGAATCTTCCAACCTTTGATAGTACATTTGGTACAAGTCAGACTGAAAAAATTAGACACCATCTCAACAGATAAGCTCTATAATTTTAATATGTTTATATTAATAATACCTTTATGGATTATATCATTTTATTAGCAAGGGGGAAATATAGAAAATCAATTTTAACTTTTGTGAAAAATCACTTTGTATAGTGGAATAAATCCCAACTCCATGGCTATCTGTTTAGAGAGCTCATTAGAAATAAGATGAGGATTTGCAGCCTCGGACAAAGAGATCCTGGCTCTTATTAATCTTACTAAGGTTAGCATAAGAATATCTAGACTTTCCCTTGTATGTTTTCTCTAGGGGAATTACCTTTTAAGTTCTTAAAGATCATAGTTTCTTTTCACACTTTTAAACTTCAAAAAAATGTTTTTATAACCTTACTTAAAGGTTTGGCCTACTAATTCACAAGTTCTTTAGCGCCCTTTCGTATCTAAATTGTTCCATACCTAAATTGAAATGTACCTTCTTCTCAACTTTTATATAACAAAGTTTTATTTATCCATTAGATCACATAGTTCAGAGAAGCTGACAAATCTTTCGTATGCTTCCAGGGGAAAAAAAAATCTAGTTATGTAATTATGTCAATATCTTCTATTTTTTGTAAGCTATTTTAATGACATATTACCTAATCTTTAAATTAGTTAATGTGGGAGACAAGGCAAGCATTTAACTTCAATAAAGTTCATTTTTAATTCAAATAAATCTTTACTTTTCAGAGAGAGTACATTTAACTCCAAATGAGTATTTGAATTATTATGGTTAAGGGGATGATGACATTCTCCATCCTCAAGTCTTCACTAAAGAATTATCAAATACTTCTTTCCCAAATTCCAAAATTATATTTATTAACAGTAATTAGTTATGATCAGGGTTATAGCCTTCATTTAATGAATTTAAAAGTACAGTTCTTCTCCAGAACTAGTTTCTCTTCAAACCGTTATTTATTCAGTATTTCTTCAACATTTCTGTAAAAGAGAAGCTGAGGTCTCATGGAGGTCTGGAGGGGGACGGAGAGGAGGAGGAGGAGAGTTGGGGGTGGGAGGGGAGGGAGAACGTCTACTAAAGATAACCACACTCATCCTCTCTAGAATCCCAGCCACTCTGATTTGGTCCCCAAACTTGAATACAACAGCTTAGCAAAACAAGGAGAGTTAACCAATCCCACCCTTTAAAAAGGTTAGCAAACATCTCCTTTTATCTGAGCATTGCCCCAGACTCTACTTCTACTTCCCTACTCAAATAGCTTGTCAAGGAATGCCTTCCCACTGTACATACAGCGCTGTAACTAAAGTCCTGGCAAACCCTTTTTCCTACCTCCAGAGTCCAATGATGTTGTATTCCATCAACACTGTTTTAGTGACACTTATGGATGGTACCATGAAAACTTACACAGCTAGCTCATCCCTTAATCCACTGCAGCTACACTACTCATTGACTTCCTAGAAACTTTCTCTACTTTGGCCACCATGATACCATAATCTCCTTATATGACAATCCATTTTAGGTTCCTTCACTACTTTCTATTCCCAATTTCTGAATGTATTATTATATTCACCAACATTCTACTTCTAAACAAAATCCCCCTAGATAGACAGTCCCCAAAGATCTGGGTTCTCCTCTCTTGGCTTTCTCTCCCTTTTAGTAAAGCTCATCTACTTTTATTTTCTTGGCTGTTATCAACACTTCCTTTGAGTTCTTAACCTACAGACTTAATATCCTTTTCTCTGCTGGATTTTTACACTTGCATTCTCTGAAATGCCTCAAGCTGAACATGACACAATAAATTCATAAACTTCCTTCTAAAACCTGCTTCTTGCCTTATTCCGATTCTGTAAATGGCTTCGACATCCCCAGCAGACTCAGATCAGGGTGGCCTCATACCCCTCCCACTATCTAACCTCCTGTATCCTATCCGCGCCCAATGTACTTCCTCCTTTTCATTTCCTCTATCTACCACTGCTATAGCTCCCGACTTCAGTATTTCTTACCTATAGGCATTGTTGTCACAATGACTCCTTTTAATCTCTTCCTTCCTTTAATCCATTCTAAACTGCTGTCCAAACAGTCTCTCTAAAGTACAGCTCATTCAGAGATTCTCCACTGTCTACAGATTAATGTCTAAATGCCATGTTGTTTCTATCTGACACTTCCTTAGAGCGGATTTACCTGTATTCACCACCACTGCTCATTTCATAACCTAGGCTTGAGCTTTGAGAGAAATCCCTGCACTTTCCCTCCCACAAAGTTCCTCTTGCTCAGGCTAAACCCTGTAGCAGGAATGCTTTTCCCCAGCTCTGAAGCCATGTTGAGGCATTTTTTGATTATCCTTCCTAACTCACCCCACCACAACCATTCAGTTACTCGGTAGAACCTGACTATTATTTGTTCATTTATAGTTTTTTTACATTTTGCAATTCTTTCTGAGTGTTCATTTGTTTATTCTACTTCCAGAGTTAAAGGAACTAAAGGTTTTTGTTTGTTTTTTGGCTTGCTTTTTGATTTTTTTAAAATCACCAATATATTTCCAGTATGAAGCAAGCTTGAAAAAGATGAAAATGTGTATTGTAGTTCTACTATGTGCTAGGCATTTTATTCAGGGCAGTGAGATAATCTGGCTCCATGGTTTGGACTTTCAAACCATTTTTTTTTTTTTTTTTTTTTAAGAAGGATATTTGTTTTACTTTTTTTTTTTTTTAAAGGAATTCCTTTATTTTTTATTTTTTATTTATTTACTTATTTATTTTTGGCTGTGTTGGGTCTTCGTTTCTGTGCGAGGGCTTTCTCCAGTTGCGGCAAGCGGGGGCCACTCTTCATCACGGTGCGCGGGCCTCTCATTATCGCGGCCTCTCTCGTTGCGGAGCACAGGCCCCAGATGTGCAGGCTCAGTAACTGTGGCTCACGGGCCCAGCTGCTCCGCGGCATGTGGGATCCTCCCAGACCAGGGCTCGAACCCGTGTCTCCTGCACTGGCAGGCAGATTCTCAACCACTGCGCCACCAGGGAAGCCCCAAACCATTTTTAATATGGTATTTTAATGATAATTATATTGACGTTGATAAACTTTCATCTTGAAATCATTTTCTGGAAATAAGCTCCATTTAGCCAATTTAATTTTTTAGTAATTGATGCAAATTTCTCAGATTTTTCATTTTTATTCTTACTAAAATTATTTGTATCAGTTTCAATTTTTTCCCACTGAAGTTTTCTAACTAATGTTTGATTCTTATTCAATTTTCTGTCCATATCAAATTTTAAAGTATTACAGTTTTCTATTATACATTTGTTGGCCATTTTCTTCTGCTAAGTCCAACTCCTCTAGGTCATATGTAGCAATTTAAATGTTGTCTGGATTATTTGTTTCCTCTATTTTTCATCAATAACAAATATTAAACCTTGTAGTTTTAGCCATGTTTAGTTTAATTTTTGTTGATTATTGCTACTAATGATATTTATTATGAGTTGGAAATAACTGATAATTATACTGATTCATTAGGTAGGACATGAGAAAATATTGATTAATTTGGTGAGAGAGAAAGAGGGGGGGAAAGGAAAGAACAATCTGGGGACATTAAGCAAACCGACTCACAGGGAGGGACTCATCTACCCAGAGAGAGGAAGATAGGCTGAGACATCTCTGGTCACCTTGAACTCTCATCTCTGTCTCCTTATCTCAACAAGTCCATTGTGTTGGTTTGAGCTCCTGGCTTTGTGTATGTGTGTGTGTGCACGTGCACACATTATGGTCCAGAAAATACCTCAGGCTGAAAGTCAGGGCAATTGTGGCACTTGCCTCATTTGTTTACTTTCTCTTAGGGATCACAATCCTGCATTGCCTATTGTCCAGTGTTTGAAACACTTATTTTATATATTTCATTCTTTGTAATCCTTTGCCATGGAGGACTAGTTTGAAACTGGTTTCTGTAACATGGTTGAAAGCAGAAGTCATTTCCTCTTTGTTTCCGGCATGTCTTTTGCGTTGGAGTCAGACTCTAGAATGAGTCTCAAAAGAGCTCATGGGAGCTTTGTGTGCACAGAAAGTTGAGTGGAATATGTGGTAGATTTCATGTCATTCAAATGGGTGAGGCTCAGCTACGTGGAATAGTTCAGTCTCTTTAGAGAAAATGGTTGACTCTTCTTAGGATGTGAAGATTGGCTGCCTGGCTTTCACTTTTGGGAAGACCATTGAGGGAAGATGGTGAGGGTCTCTCTCTATTCAGTACATCATTTTTCACTTAATCCCCTGTTTTCAGTCCGTTGTCCCTGCTTCCCCTTGTGCCTGGTGTCCCTGAGTTAAGAGCCTTTCTGTTTTATCTTCTCTAGGGAATAATCCCCACAACTCCTACTGCTGAGGGGGAGTATAATCCTCTGGCTCCTTTGGGGTAGAGGAGATGTCTGTTGGCTCTACCTTCAAAAATACCTAGAAACTAATGACATTCCAACACTTCCACAGCTACCAATCCAGTCCTAGCCACCTGTCATGGTTAATGTTATGTGACTACTTGGTTAGGCTCTGGTACCCAGTTATTTGGACAAACACCAGTGTAGATATTGCTGTGGAAGTATTTTTTAGATGTGGTTAAGATTTAAATTAGTTGACTTTGAGTAAAGCAGATTACCCTCCATAATGTGAGTGGGCCTCATCCAATCTGGTGAAGAAGATCTTAAGAACAAAAACTCAAGTTTCCCAAAGAAGAAGCAATTCTGCCTCAAGACTATAATGTAGAAACCCTGCCTGATTTTCCACTTGATCTGGCCTGTCCTTCAGAATTTGGACTCAAGAGTGTAACATCAACTCTTACCTGAATGTCCAGCCTGCCAGCTTATGGTTTTGGAATTGCCAGCCACTATACTCATGTAAGTCAGTTCCTTAAAGTAAATCTCCCCCTTCCGCCCTCCTTCTCGCTATGTATATGTATGTATATGTATGTATCCTATTGGTTCTACGTCTCTGGAGATTCCTAAGAGCCACCATCATTCCTCACCTGAATTTTTTTAACCACCTCACAACTATTCTTCCTTCTCCCTCACTTGATCCCTTACTGTCTACTCACCACTTAGCAGCTAGAATCATCTTTTTTCAAACACAAGTCTCTATCTAGGCTAGGTAGGATAAAATGTAAACTCCTGACATTGGACAGAAGAACTTGCTCTAGCCCCTGCAAGCTGTCCAACCTTACCTCTCATTATTCTAACTTCTGCTTAACCCACACCAGCTATCCTGGCTTTCATCCATGTCTCTGCCACAGGAGATTTTCACTGGTTTCCATTGCTTAAAATGTTCTTCATCCAGTTCTTTACCCCCTCATCCACTCTCTGCTCTAATATTATCTCCTTAAAGAGGCTGCCCCTAATTTACCCACTCACGAACCAAGTCCCTTCTCCCCCTACAACTAACCATCACTCCTTATTCCTTTATTATGCTTTATTTTTCTTCATGACACTTAATACAACCTGAAATTACATCACTTAGTTATCGATCTACTTTTTGTTTTCTGTGTTTGTAACCAAAATGAAAGCCTCACAAGGGCAGAAAAGATGTCTATCTTAGTCCCCATTGACCCTCAATGCCTAGAAAATACTTGGTATATAGTGATGGCTCTAATAAATATTCATTTAGATGAGTAAATGAATAGTCTTTGTCTGAAATTTTGTAACATGATGCTTTAATAATATAGTTATAGGGTTATTTCACCATCATTAGGCTGAATAACAAATTAAAGATAGTCTCCACTTGAAGCATATGTACATTATACAGAATGTGAATAGTTTAACATAAAATTATGTAAGAGAATTATTAAAGGAAATGCACCAGCTCATCGAACTTATCCCACATTCTAGGAATCTGTGGGCTTCAATGGTTTGACAAGTTTCCTGACATCACATAGTCACAAGCACTTTATAAACCCACCAGAGCCTTTTTCCTCATTACATTTTCATCTCTCAGCAAGGGATAGAGTCCCATGTCTAAGTAACATTGAACCCAATTCTCCTTAAGGCTTAACTCAAGCCTCTTGTTTAGCTGAATAATTATGCCAGTCTTATCTTGATTTGCTGTCTATATTATCCAAATTGTCAACCAGTCAAGTGATTCCTAAGGCAGAATGTTTAGTGGTGAGAGAATGGGACTCAGAATCAAAATACTGACTCTGGTCCCCACATTACCCTGGTAAGCCATGCAAAACCAGGCCTCACAGAGCAGAACATGGTAAGTATAACCATTTGATCCATTACAGTTGAGTGCGTGTACATGTATTAGCATGTGCGTGTGTGTGTGTGTTTATGTGTAAAAGAGGAATAAAGCGAAAATCAAATAAGATACAAGACACTGAAATACTTTGACAACTGGTACTTATAATATCAGAGTGAATTATTCCTGTTGAAGAATGAAGGACTAACACTCATGGAGGACCTCTTATGTTCTAGGAGCTTCTCTATGTGATGACATCCATTATCCCAGATAATCCCACAGAAGCCACATGTGGTCGGCCTGACTATCATCGTCATTGTGTATGTGAGCACACGGAGGCACAGGGAGGGAGATGTGCCCAAGGAAACCCAGTTAGAAAGAGGATGTCAGACTTCAGACTGAGCCAATCTGCCGCCATATTATACTTTGCACAGACACAGCCTTAGAAGACATTCTGGATAATTTTTCCTTTTCGGTTCTCTATGAAGTGAGATAAGGATGTGAGGTGCAGCATAGTGGCTGACTCATGGTAGGGCCTTAAATATGAAAGTCTTTCCTTCCTTCCAGTTTACAAACCCGCCTCTTCTGAACTTGTTTCTCAGTAATCACGCAGGTTCTTCCCACAGGCACTGTTGGCCCCACTTGGTCATTCTACTGAGTTTAAGTTTGTCATATGATAGAGTAGGTGTACATATGTTTCATCTGAAAGAGTGGATAATACCGAGAATAAATGCTACTATTTTTGTTGTCATTTCTAATAACCAGGACCTGTGCTAAGTAATCGTTATACATAGTAACTCATTACAAAAAGGCTCAAAATTCCTGTGTTAAACATTTTTTCTTTATCTTTCTGGAATTGTTTTGATAAATGTTCCAACGCTTTTGTCCACCTTCTGGACTTGCTGATTGTCATGGGATGAGGATTTGACAAGCAGAAAAGGAAATCTCTGCCATCATCCTGCCGGCCCTCACTCCCCTCCCCAAACAGCCTTCACAATAAGCAAAAGGTAGGTTTATCCTCAATTCTTATTCAAAATGCACGTTTTTAATTTTTTCTCGTGAACAAAACTAAGCATTTATTTCTCCCTGCCTACACCTGAGGAAATGACTCACCGTGGGTTAGATCATATGTGACCCCAAATCCCTTTGATCCCTTTGGACATAGCTATTCCCAGGGAAAGAAAATCAGAGTGTAAGTGAGTAATCTCTTCTTGGAGTGGGGTCTGGGGGGAGGGGTGCGAGGAGCAGGGTTTGATCTTCTTGGATATAGGTAACCTTCTTCAGATTCATTCTTTTCGCAAAAAAAAAAAAAAAAATTGCAATAATGATTTTATGTTTCCCATTTTCCCCTTTTTTTCTGTGAAGTTTATTATTTCCACATTAAAAGATTTTTTTGAGGGGACTTTTTTTTGCATTAACCACACTATGATCCTGCAAAGCTGACCAAAGTAGGACACCATCAAAAGTCTTAAACGTGCCCTATGAGTTCTGATTAAATAAAAGCTATGAAGCCCTAGTTATATACAAATATCTTAGGCAATAATGTTTATAAACCTGTGTGCAATAAAACAAATGTAAACCATAAGTGCAGCATGAGAGTGATCAAAGGCTGCACAGGGACAACCACGTATGGCCCGTTTGCCCCCAGAAGCCAACACCAGCCTGTCCCTGGAATCAGGCCACTTTTTTATGCTCAGAAAAGAAGAAAGCTGAGGGAGAATAAAGCATCATCTTGCACAAAGCACATGACAGTCTACTATCTGTACAGTAATTTTGTTCCTACCTATATCTGGAAGGGATTTGGGACTCTGATTGTAGAATTAGATATTAAGCTCTCTGAGCCAAGATCTGGTCCCTACCTAAGTCGCAATGGCCAGGCGTGCCCAGCACAGTGAATCTTAACCCAGGCAGCTCCATCAGCAGTCACTGGTGACAGCTTACCACAAAATCATAAGCAGCATTTTCTTTAAACCATGGATTTTAAAAGGACATCCAGAATCCTAGCAGCTTGCTCACCACTTACAAGAAGTCTAGAGAAAATGGAGGGGTTTTGAACCAAATCCCTACCTAGGAAGCCCTTTAGGGATACGCAGGTGTGTATGAGCCCTTCGAACCACTGAAGTCTCCAATTGGTCACAAACACCAAATGAGCCTCTGTCTTTGACATAGTGACCAAATAGAAGTTGTATGATGTAACATCTTGACGTGAAATGACACTGCTGGGCATGGTGATGCCCCTATAATATATCCAGTTACATAAAAAATAGGAAATAGCAGGTTCTTATTGTTTTTCTCTAGGCTGAATGATTTTCTTCTTTTATAAAAAAAAACCAATATTCTGCATTTCTCCTTTGAATTGTCTATTATTTTAATTAGAGAACTGGGGAAATTTCTCTCCTGCTAAATCGTCCCATCCCTGTTGAACTCTAATGATTAGTTTTAAGCTGTCAGTACAGAAGTGATATTTGCTGCTGCCCCTGTCACGTGGGTGGTTCTTTTTCTCCACATCAAATCCAATTCCTTTTTTATTTTTGCTCTCAAGTGAGCTAATTAAGAAGAAGGTAAAATGCATAAATCTTCATTACATTCCAGAAAAGAAAATTGTAAACTTATTACTTAAGCTCTACCAGGCAAATTAAATGGAAAGGAAGTCCTTATTACACCAGAAGGCTGGATAACTTTTTAACAATTGGGAAGAGTCCCTGAGAGTGTAAATACTCTAATTTCACACCTGGCCCAAATATGTCAGGAGTGATCTACCTTTTACATTTGAAGCATCACTCTGTCTTACTGTAGAATGGAGTAGGTTGTATTTGAAGGCAAGTTTTTAAATAAAACTTTTTGGACTCCTTAAAATTCTGCTTTCTCATGATACATATGAGCTTGCTGTCTTTTCTTTAAACTTTTTTCTTCACCCACATTTCTCTCTTCAGTATATATTAAGTGGAATAGGCTCATTTTCCTAAGGGTATTTTTATTCCAAGTTTTAAACTTATAAATATTAGGTTTGACTTTTTTTTTTGCCACAATTGGTGGTCTGAAAGCAATTATATGACAGAAAACATTGTCAGTAAAGTGCCAATGGCAATATTGTATCATCTTCCCCCAAATAAGTTCAACACACCTTCTATCATCTGTAGCTATGAGTATTGTGATAAGGGCACGTATGCAGGCCACCATTACACAAGTTATTTTTCAAGCTCTCTCAAGATTGGTGCAAGATTTTATTCAGCAAAATTCACGTTGCCAACCCTTCTTTAGAAAACCTGCATCATATAAAATCAGTGTGTGCCAGTGACATTCACCCACATTATCCATCTGTGCATCTAAGTACTCTCAGTTAAGAGGAGAATTCTATTGAATTCAAATGTAATATGGTATATTTTATTACGTGGAATTTTTTTTCACATGAGTTTATGTAAATTTAAAAGAAATACACTGAATTAATTATATGGTTCTTTAAAACACAAATTTGCCTGTGTTTTGTATGGATTTTTATTTTTTATTTTAAGGTTTTCCCTGGTGGGCATCACCATAGGCCATTTTAACTCATGTGTTATATTTGTGACAACATGTATTCAGAGGGTAATGCTAGCTCAACTTTCAGCAGCACAATAAATTTTAGAAATGTTAAGGAATTTAGTGATAACCCCCATTATCAAAAGAAATACTTAGTAATTATTTTTACTTCGTATATGAATTATTAGAGATGAAATCTGGCTCTCCAAATTGTTAACTGTTGACATAGTAATGGTAGAAGAAATAAAACCATTTCATGCCATTTCATTTTAAATTACTGTCTCTCAAGATCCACACATATTTTATATATGCCAATACTATTCACCCTAAGATATATGGAGTGAAAAAGTAACTCAACAAGTTTGTGATGTTTTATCAATATTTGGGAAGGTCTGATATGGAAATATCTAGAATAACCTTTTATATTCAGTTCCCATAGAGCCAATACAAACTTACCTTCATGGCTCCTACTCTCCTGTCTTCTCTTTTTTCTTTTTTCTGAGTTCCAAGATCGCAGTAAGGGGAACAGGGGATCCTGCATAGAACAGAGACCAGGCCCCTCCCTGCTGTTGGCAGGAGTGTTCAGGCCTCACTATGTTCTCCAGACACTTCCTGGACTCTCACTTCACAACCCTTTACCTTGTTGTAAACATTTTCTCTTGCAAGTCTGGGTGCCGAGGCTCCAGTTCCAAGTAGCCCTTCTGGAACAGGTCAAAACCAAGATTTTTTTTGATGTTGGTTGGTTGGTTGGTCATTTTGTTTTGTTTCAATAGGGTGAAATTTATTTTAGTCATCTGTCTTCTTCAACTCACAAACATAATATTTGTTACATCCATACATTTTAGCAAGAGAAATAAATAACAAACAAGAAATATGATTAAGCAAATTATATAACATTTTATAGGGTAAAAAGTGCTATGAAAAAAAAGGAAAAAGAAAGGCCAATTAAAAGGGATCCAGACTTCAGGGTGAGGAGGTTACAATTTTTAATAGGGTGGTGAGGGAAGGCCTCAATAAAAAGGGACAGTTGAGCAAAGACTTCTTTTTAGTTATGATTCATCAAAGAAGGTGAATTCTGAGGTATGATAAATACCTGCAAGAAAACAGAATTAGTCAATTAGCTGGGTAAAGCTAAATTACTGAATGTTTGGTATTCTGTGAGTGTAGACCTGTTTTTTAATATGCTGTGACAGGATACCATGAAACCATGCCCAACACGTGCTCATTACTAACTCCAAACAGACAGCGCCAGATGACCAGAGATAGTCACAGCGCTTATTTTTTAGGGAAGATTGCTCACTGAGAGAAAAGTTAATCTGTTGGCTCTAACTTGTAAATTTGACAACTAACTCCTTCTTTTGGTAAATACACACTTACATTGGAAGGACCCAAGCAGATTTTTCTTCTCTTTTTTGGTACGTTGTCTATCACTGAGAACCCCTTTCCTGTGTATTTAAAGATATAAAATTAGTACCTTCATCTCAAACCCACCAGATTCAATAATGGGAGCTACCACCTTGCAGAAGTTTTCCTCCGAAGTCCTGTGGTTCTTCACGTTTTCTCCCAATTAAAAATTCATATATCTGTTTACAATTTTTTTAGCAAGTATACTCCATTGAAAAGAAAATATAATCAGCACTATAGTTACTAGAAGTGGACAGGTCAAGTGAACCTATTAGCTAATACATTTCTAGAAATGCATGCTGTTTTGGATGAGTTATTGATTTCAGCTGTAAACAGTCTATGGTTAACTTGCTTGTTTCATTTCTTAATGCTAACAGACTGATTTGTTAGAACCAGTATGCCACTTTAAAAAATACATTTGGAGGTGACTTTTGAGCACTTATCTGCCAGGTCTGTAAGTGTTTGGAGCATTAACTACAGAACTCATGAACACCTATTAATGGATTTTTTCTCTCATAAAAGGAAGAGTCTATGGTCATACGACAAAACAATTACAGTTATTGTTATACTGACATCTCTAAAAATATAGGGATGAGATGAAATGATGCTTCCTACTCATCAAAACAGACTTAAGCTGTGCTACTTTCTCTTCAGTTGTCCTTTACTATTCTTTTTATTTACTGACATGCTCTGGCATGAAATCTACTAAAATGAATTTGAATTGCATTTATTTATTACCCTGGGTTAGGAAATACTGCCAATCAGTAATAAGATCAAGATTAGAGAGAGACTTTTTTTTAACCTTTTTAAGTTTTTACCACCTGAAGTTTGGGGAAGCATGTTTCTGCTGTATTGTTCTGGTGACTTACCAATCTACTCTATGACTAAGATGTGTTGCTTCTGGCTGTGGAATATAATGTAATGCGTTTTCAGCTTGTATGAAAGGTAAAGTCTATTTCCTGAGGACTCTTCCCATTACACCAGGTAGTGAAAATTTCAGCCTTCTATCATGTGTGCATATGTATGTATATGCACACCTACACTTAAAAGTATTCTGGGTTTTGTGGAGGGGATCGTTTAATTCTTCTGAAATAGTCTGTTTTGTCTTTTAAAACTATAGGTATTCCCCACAACCAATGTTTGCTTTCATTGCAGTGTCTAAAGAAATTCTCAGAAGATTCCTGGTAACATCCCAGACATATGAATTGATGCCATTTTAGCAAGCTGGTAAATTTAACTAGAGTTTAGCGTGTCCGTTAAAGTAAAATACATGCACTATACATTAAGCATACTTGAGGCCTAGAAAATAAAAGCCAAGGCAAGTACCTCAAGCCAGGCAGTAGTTTTCTCTTTTTACAAATGTTTTGCTTCTTCTGCTCTTTTCTAGAATGGAGTCTGCAACTGGCTCAAGAAAAGGTATTTAAATTCACAATCTCAGTGAGCAGTATTGTTCTAAAATTGAAAGGAATGTCTCTGAGGAGGCAAACTAAATATTGTGTGAAGAATTTATCTCTCGGGCAAATGTTTCCCATTTTCAGTTTCTTACAGCTCAGTCCTCTCCAAGAAAGTTTCCTAATACTTCCATTTACAATTCAAGTGCTATTTCTGGCAGCATAGCTGCCTCCTCGGACCTCACACTTGTTGCTACCTTCCCGTCCATGGGGTCATAGATAGCAGCATGAGTGGACAAAAAGCTTATTATTATTATTATTATTATTATTATTATTATTATTATTATTATCTTGAGTGCAATGTTGAACAAGTAGAAAAAAGACTACTTCCCACTTACGTATTTAGTGTTCTCATATCTCGTTAATTTTTGATCCTTCCTTTGGGTGCTTAGTATTGCTGCGTCATGAATTTTATTGCTACGGCTTTTGTGTGTGATCATATTCCCAGGACAATGTGTATTTCAAGAGGTTAAGCCTAACAAGACCGTACGTTTGTAAAGTTGCATCAGAGTTTACCAAAGCAGTGTCACGTGTTCTTCACACGCATTCAGCACAGGGAATCAGGAAAGGAAGATATTTTTACTTCCATGTTACAATTGAGAGCGGTGAGTCTAGGAATTCAAAGCTAATCCTTTTACTCCAAGTCTAAAATGCTTTCTACTACTTAATACTCTCTGTTCTGATAATATATACTTTGCTTGATACAAACCGAAAAGCATTCAATTATAGACTGAAATGCAATTAATTTTCATGGCCAAAAGATCTCAATCTGTAAACTCAATTCCTGTTGAGATTACTTTCCTGAGATTCTTACTCTGGGAAAAAGCCAGCAGTATGCCTAAGGCAATATTTATTTCCAGCACCTCTTCAGAAGTGTCTTGCCCATCACTGTAACTACAGTCCCTAAAAGCCAAACCTAACAAAATTCACACAAGACCAAATGATAAGGAATACAGGCAGACCTCAGAGATATTGAGGGTTTTGTTTCAGACCACCGCAATGAAGTGAACATTGTAATAAAACCGAGTCACATTAATTTTTTGATTTCCCAGTGCGTATAAAAGTTATGTTTACACTATACTGTAGTCTAGTAAGTGAGCAATAGCATTATGCCTAAAAAAAAATGTATAGACCTTAATTTTAAGGTATGTTATTGTTAAAATTCTAACCATCATCTGAGCTTTCAGCAAGTCTTAATCTTTTTGCTGGCAGAAGATTTGAAAAATCGCGAGAATTACCAAAATGTGACACAGAGACATGAAGTGAGAAAGTGCTGTTGGAAAAATGGCACAGATAGACTTGCTTGATGCAAGGTTGCCACAAACCTTCAATTTGTAAAAAATTTACAATATCTGCAAAGTGCAATAGAGAGAAGCACAATAGAATGAGGTCTGCCTGTACCTTCATGCCTATATATTAAAAATCTGTATTCATATACCTATAAATATTAAATCTGTATTGAGAAGTTAGAATACTTATTCATTCATTAAATTTCACTAATGTACTCAATAAACCTTATCTGGTATCTTCCATATTCCCACGTGGAAGTTTCTGGAATACTATCAAATATAAATATACTGTCAGGGTAAAACACTTGCTCCTTCCTGATGTCATAGCAGAGATACAATATTACCTCTGGTTATAAGTAACCAACAAACTCTGACATAGAAAAGACAGAAATATTGAATTTGTATTCAGTGGTGGTTACTTTCAAAGGTTATATATAATTATATAGGTTTAAGTTTATGATTTTAAAATTTACCTGAGCTTTTATTTTGAAGCTCATTCTTTTTCTGAATATAGGAAGTATCATTTGCCTTTCCTGTGAACTGATGAAACCAAATGAAGTTAAACTTACTTCTAAGACTCCCAAAGAGCCACAGTATGGCATGTTGTGTACTACCCCAATGACTGATTTCGTAAGTGAAAGAAGAAATATGTGAGAGAGTTTCTTCTAGTTTACGTTGCCAGAACTGAAGCAAAACAGTGTATAGTATTGTCAGTAGACCAGGCAAAAAAATAAATCCACTTTTCCTCATACTCTGCCTCAAATATCCAAGAAAGCAACCTTTAGTTTTCAAACCAGAAGAAGTATGTTGACTAAAAATTCTCAGGCAAGAAGCAAAATATGAGTCACAAAGCCAGTAGCCCATTCTGAAGGAAATACAGAAGATGAAAATCACAAAGGAATTACATCCTTATAATGATTATGGAATTTTGAGAGATTTTTTGAATGATAATACACATTTGTTTATTTTGTTACACCTCACATTATTAAAATACAAAGCAACAAGATAACACGTATAAAAATAAACATCAATGAAATTTTAAAATAGCAAACATAGGAAAAAACTATTGGAGAGTTTTTTATGAAACAACAAGAAAATAACTTCTTTTTTTTAAATTTATGTATTTATTTTTGGCTGCATTGGGTCTCTGTTGCTGCACGCCGGCTTTCTCTAGTTGCAGCGAGCAGGGGCTACTCTTCATTGCAGTGCGCAGGCTTCTCATTGAAGTGGCTTCTCTTGTTGCGGAGCATGGGCTCTAGGCACGCAGGTTTCAGTAGTTGTAGCACCTGGGCTTGGTAGTTGTGGCTTGTGGGCTCTAGAGCACAGGCTCAGTAGTTGTGGCACGTGGGCTTCAGTAGTTGTGGCGCACAGGCTTGGTTGCTCCGCATCAAGTGGGCTCTTCCTGGACCAGGGCTTGAACCTGTGTCCCCTACACTGGCAGGCGGATTCTTAACCACTGGGCCACCAGGGAAGCCCCCAAATAACCTCTAAGCTTAAGAAATTTAACCGTAAAGAACACCAGTCTATCAGGCAACAATATCTATAAAAGCTCTTTTAAACCTCATCAGGGTGGATAGTAATAAAGAGACAGAATATTTAATATGCCCTGAAGATCCTGAATAGGAGAAGGCTTGGCTGGAATATGTCAGATGGAATGTCGCTGCCGAGGAAGAGTGTGTGGGGTCCCAGCACGTGGAAGTGGCTGATAGACTCCCATGCACCACACCTCCTGCTGTTCACCCCTTGTGTCATCCCCTCCCCTTGAGTGTGGGCAGAATCTGTGACTTGTTTCTAACCCATAGAAGATGGTAAAGGAGATGTGATGCCATTGCCGGGATTATGTTGCATCCTCTTGCTAGCAGGCTCTCCCTGGTCTCTGCTCTTGTTGACTTTGAAGACGTAAGCCACCACGAATAACCTTACAGCTGCAAGGAACTGGATGCTGCCGACAACCATGCAGGAAGGGAAGCGGACGTCTCCCTAGATGAGCCTCAGGTGAGAACCCAGCCCTATATGACAACCTTGATTACAGCCTTGGAAGATCCAAAGCAGGAGACCCAGCTAAGCTGTGCCTGGACTCCTGATCCACGTAAACCGTGAGATAATAAATCTGTGTTGCATTAAGCCGCTTTATTTGTGGCAATTCATTGCACAGGGATAGACAACTAATATAATGGTATCTAGTCATTATAGGCATTAAAACATCAGTGAGAAAGAATCTACTTAAAATGTGTTATTCCAAATAATATTCAAATGCCTCCAGGTCTTACAGTCTTTGGGAGAGAGAGAAGTGACATAAGTGTTAGTTCAATGTTTTTTTTCATTTAGACTTCAGTGAGGTTTGGGCTCTATGAAATTCTATGCCATTTCCAGGAGACAGAGGAGGACACAGACTTGGGCTGCAAAATAGCCACATCTTGTCCTTCATGTTGCCCTTCCTCCCTCTCCCCGCCAGCTTGCCCTGTGTCCTCCGGGTGATGGGGCACTAAGCTGTCAATCTTTCTCCTAGCTTTTGCCCAGCTCCCTGGCCTCTGGCTCGCGTGTTAGGCTCAGCTCCTCCAAACTTCCTTGCTCATCAGCAGACTTTTTGGACAGAACAGGTAAGTGTATGGTGAGGTGTTAGAGAAGAGCAACCAAAATATTTCAACAGTACTGCCAACTCGCTGACCTCCGGAAGACTTCAGGTTTTGGTTTTTGTTTTTAAGCCTCCACATCCTGAATCACACATTTACAGAACCCTAGCAGTAGCTGGAATGTCTATGGACTTGAATGAAAGATGTCACAGAGATTGATGGTAACATCTTTTCCCTTGTATGGCTTCACTGATTTAAAATCAAGTTGAGTACTGACCAGACTGTGATGTGTGTATCTGAGTTTAGAGGAAGCAGGATGAGTGGACCAAGAACACAAACGGAGAGAGAATGAATAGAATGAGGCACTGAGGTGAAATGATGGACAAAGCAGGGTCGATCACTGTACCAGTGAACTAATCTCAGCTTTTTCCACGAGCACTCAATCCACCATTCATACCTGCTCCTGCCTGTGGGATTCGCTCAGAACCCCTATGATCTGCACTGAGGCTCGTGACCCAAAGTTTGAAAACCTACTCGGTAATAAAGGCCAGCATATCCTGAGTGATTACCAGATGCCAATTACTATACCACACTCTTTAAATATATGGTTTAATCCATTTAAACCTTGAAAAATGGTTTAATCCATTTAATCCTCACTACAGATTTTAGCCTAACTTGACATGCGGGAATTGAGACAGAAAGAGGATTAAGAACAGCCTGAGCACCACAGCCCCTAAAATGAGGAGCAGAGAAGGAAACCCAGGCAGTTGGACCCCAGGGATTAAGCTCTTGACCACATTCTGTGAAAATCTTCAGGTTTCTCTGAAATGAGGCTTCCATTACCCTCAAAGCTGTACATGCTTCCATTGGTTATTCTGTTTTACAAGACTTTCCTAAGACTATTAGGTTTATAATTTTCTTAAGGCATTAGCCTTGAAAATATTTCTGCCTGCGAAATTGTTTCATGCATCTTGCACTAAAAACAATGTACATTTCCATTTACTTTCATTATAAGACATAGCTTAGGATAAACTAAATGTAAGTGTCTTTATACTAAAATGAAGTTACATCAAAATAACATAGCTACAGAAGTTGTTCTCATTTCATTTTCAAGAAGCAAAAATTCTCATTATTCTAAATGACATGGTCCTGAGATTGGGCACAAAAGTAAAGGAGTCCTAAGCTATGTTACCTTTGACTAGATGGAGCTACAGGTAAGTGCCTTTTACTCATACCTACAGCACCATTATTTACCAAAGATCTAATGGCCAGGTAAAAGATCCTGAACAGTGGTGACATGCTTTGCTCATTTACTTATGAACTATCTGCGAATGCCAACAAAAAGATCGGACTCAGTGGAGAGGAAAGTGGTTGGTAAGATGAACAGGTCACACCATTGGAAAAGAAGATGCTGGAAGGACCTGAGTCTATTTTTAACAGCTTCTGTCTCTAAAACACTGCTTCTCACATCACTGTTGGACACAGATTTGCCAAAGAAGCTACAATCAGAATTGGTCAAAACTAATGAGTTTTAGTAAATTCATTTGGATTAGAAGAAAAATGGTTTCAGAGACATAAATCTGGGAAAGCATCCCTGATTTCCAGATATAACTAAGCTGTGCCATGGATTTAATGCAGTCAAAAGTTTTCACCCCAAATTGTCTGTCTAGAGGTGGATACATTATCTGATTGATTCAATTGTCCCAAAAGTCTGGTATTGTGAGACATTTCTTCAACAGTCATTATTACCATTAATCACTGACAAATTTCTGTGAAATTCCTAGCATTTTAAAATATGTATATAGCATTACAATATACAAACATTTCCAATAGTGCTGTGGACTTTCTCATGACATATATATTTATTTATATACATATAATTCTGTCCAAGGTTGAAATATAACTATGCAATTATAATAAACTCAGAGAGCTCTTTAAGAAAATTTTCTAATTTTGTAAGTTTCCTTTTAAATCTAATTTGCATTATTATTATGGAAATTAAAATTTTACCAGTGTTTTCCTTTGTTTATGTCATAGTGCACGGTGTACATTTCCCCGTAAAAATCTATATTCTATTTTCCTCCTTTCAAAGACAAATATATTTTAATACAAAACTAGACTTTAAATAATAATAGTTTTATGCTAGAGAGCCAGCATATAAATATACTAGAAAGAATATTGATCAAAAACTAATGAATACAATTCCTGTGGCAATAAAATGTCAAGAAACTGGTACTGTTGATAAATGCTTATGAGAGGAGCTCTCATTTTTTTCTGAAGCTAATAAAAAGATGCAGTTTCTTTAGAGAGAAATACAGTCTTCCCCAAGAACTCAAAGATTGTACTATTTTGTTTCTTATTTGTCAAACAAGAACTGAAGATTTCAGAGTAGGCACAAAATGAGTGAAAGTTTAAAACTGACAAAAATCACAGGAAAAAGGCTTGAGACAATAGGACTTAATCAAGTAACCAGGGACCTGGTAATACTCTGCGCCTAATTGTGGTCAACAGGGAGAAACTGGTTATTGAAGAGCTTCCATAGGAACCATGAGGAGAAGCCATCATGCTGTGTCTCAGTTTGTGAAAGCAAGGAATGGGACCCGGTCATCTGTGAGATCTACAATTTGGAAATGTTGATCTCAAAAATTTGAAGAGAAAAGGACCATAAATCCTTGGCAAAAAAACTCTTTAATGAAAACCCAGTAAGATTCAAAGGCTCTCAGACATTTTAAACTTTAAAATTAATGTTTAATTTTAACCAAAATTGAAAATACTCCTGATGAAGGATGATACAAATATATCTAAAGTAAGATGAGCAGGCATCAGAGTCTTTGATGACTTGGATTTTTAATGAATATGGGGAAATTTAGAGGAAAGGGGAACAATAACAAATGACTAGAAAAATGTAAAACATATTGCTGCTTATCTCTGTATGGTGGGGGTAATCTTGTGTGTGGTTTTTAATCCTTTGGTCTTTTCTATCTAAAAATTTTCTACAGGGACCTACACTACTTTTAAACTTGGAAATTAACAATAAATGTTATTTTAAAATGGAAATATAAGATCATCACCAAATACAGAGGGTGACACAAACATACAAGAATTGTACAAGGAAAGCTGAGATCCAATATGAACTTCTTTAGAGAAGGAAGGAAGAGAGGGAGGGAAGGAGGGAGGAAGATGTTAATCATAGAAATAGCACAAAATAAAATTAATAAGAAAAAAATTAAAGCCAACTATCCACAAGATTGAGAGACAGATATTTGTTGGTGGGGAAAGAAATAGAAGTCCTCAATACTTACTGTGTCTCTCTTTTTCAGTAAAGGAGATTGATCTTTGTATTAGAACAGGAAGAATAATTATTGAAATGAAGGCCTGGTCTGAGAGAAGAGACTCTTTCAAATGAGGTCAAGTCTTCCATCCCAAGGAAGGTTAATATTGATCAGAAGACAATCTATTGTATTTGAGCAGAAAAATGAATCAGATTTAGTTATAGAAATAGAATATAAGCATGTAAATGTAGGGGTGCTATTGAAGGAAACGGGTAAGTAGATTGGACTATATTTACAAGAATGAGATTCAATTGGCAGAGTTAATCTGATTGAGTTTATGTTTCTAAGACCCTCTCACAGTTGCCTTGGCAATTAGGCTCTTACTCATGCAGAGAGGAGAAAAGCAATGAACAATAATGTGGGCTTCAGCAGTGCACGTTCTAGTTAATTCTATTATCTCAGAATGTCAGAAAAAATATTTGGGAGAGGTTTGTGCTGTGGACACATGATGAGTTCAGTAATAAATTATAATGGATTCTAAATAAAAGAGAGTTATTCTAAATAAATAAATAAAAGAGAGTTCCCTGGTGGCGCAGTGGTTAAGAATCTGCCTGCCAATGCAGGGGACACGGGTTCGAGCCCTGGTCCAGGAAGATCCCACATGTCGCAGAGCAGCTAAGCCCATGTGCCACAACTACTGAGCCCTCGTGCCACAACTACTGAAGCCCGCGGGCCTAGAGCCCGTGCTTTGCAACAAGAGAAGACACCGCAATGAGAAGCCCATGCACCACAATAAAGAGTAGCCCCCGCTCGCCGCAACTAGAGAAAGCCCGAGTGCAGCAATGAAGACCCAATGCAGCCAAAAATTAAAAATTAATTAATTAATTAAATTAAAAAAGAAAAAAAGAGAGTTTACTGAGCCTATGCCGTCTGAAAAATCTCAAGTGTTCTAAATCTGTTCTGTCTACTGCAGGCGTGGTCATGGCACTGGTAAACTAGGTCTTCATTTGTCTCTCTTGCCTCCGCCGGCCCTCCTTGCTGTACAGTGTTGTATGGGAAGGAACCTCAACTCTGGAAAGGGGTGGAGCTCGTTGTTTTTTTTTAATTAATTTTTATTGGAGTACAGTTGATACAATGTTGTGTTTCTGCTGTACAGCAAAGTGAATCAGTTATACATATACATATATCCACTCTTTTTTAGATTCTTTTCACATATAGGTCGTTAAAGAGTATTGAGTAGGGTTCCCTGTGCTATACAGTAGGTCCTTATTAGCTATCTTTTTTATATATAGTAGTGTGTATATGTCAATCCCAATCTCCCAATTTATCCCTCCCCCGTCCTTTACCCCTTGGTAACCATAAGTTTGTTTTCTACATCTGTGACTCTATTACTGTTTTGTAAATAGGTTCATTTGTACCAGTTTTTTAGATTAAAAAAAAACGGGGGGCGGGGGTAGAGCTCGTTTTTACTGACAGCTTTGGATTACAAGCTTCAGTTACTCGGCAATGTGGCAACTAGTTACCTTCATTTCTTTTCCTGTCCTCACTGCCACAAAGGAAGTTCAAAACCACCTAGAAGGATTTGGAAAAGGAGTAATCACAGGGCACTTATAAGTGAGATCTCACTGTCAGTTATTTTTGAGAAATCTTGGCAAATAAGAGAGGCACTTAGAGGCTGCACATTAGCAAATTTTAGTCCAATTTTACAAAATGGGGAGAAAAAATGGATTTCACAACCTGAGACTTCACCAGTGACAACTGTTCAAAATCTGTAATGGAATATAAAAAGAAAGGTGGATTGGAATAATCTGAAAGAGAAAGTATAGTGATGAGAGAACAGTTTGTGTCATACTCAACTCATTTCTTTGTTTTGCTATCTAGCAGATAAAGAAAGTACTTTCTGTACTTCAGCAAAATTTTGATAAGGTTTCTCATTATTTTCTTGTACACAAAGCAGGTTAATATAGCTTTGTCCGGGACCATTTAGAAACATTAAATAATTACATTCATGGAGTTTTGATCTTTGGAGTGATGTCAAATTGTATAGAGATTTCTAGATGAGAATCCCAGCTCCCTCTTCTCAGCCTCATATCCTTACATTTGGATTAAGAGATATAGAGTAGGTTCATCAATATAAGAATGCCATAAAGCTAGGAAGGACAGTTAATATATTAGAAGACCAAAATCTGAAAATACCATTAAAATTTGCACTGTTAGGTTAAATCCCATAAGATGAACTTTACACAAGAGAACAAAAAGCACTTGAATCCAAAAAAACCAATCATTACATTAAATAGATGAACAAGACACCATTTAGCATTAGCACACGTGAGGAATAACAGAATAATTTTAGTTAAGAGTAAGAATCATATGCATTAACAGGACTATTTTTAACCAGATATAACTTTAGAAACTTGAGAGAACTATAGTATTTAAGATACACCTCTTTTCACCTGTCTAGAGAAATATGCCTTTTATTTTATTTTTTTAATTGAAATATAGTTTCTGTACAATATTATATGTTCCAGGTGTACAGTATAATAGTGATTCACAATTTTTAAAGGTCATGCTACATTGTAGCTTATTTTATACTTAATAGTTTGTATCTCTTCATCCCCTACCCCTGTATTGCCTCTCTCCAGTGGTAACCACTAGTTTGTTTAGACGAAAATTCCTGAAAACAGGCAGATAGATGGGACGGTGTCTAGAGGAAAACCACCAAATGGGATAAAGTTTTAAAAAGCCATGAGAAGCAAAAATTTGCTTGAATTTGGATTGTTTATTTTTGAGGAGACTAAGGAATACATCCAAGTCATCTCCAAATATTCAAAGAATGATCATACAGAACAAGAGTCAGACTTTTTTTTTTGGCTGCTGCACAGCAAGTGGGATCTTAGTTCCCAGACCAGGGATCGAACCCGTGCCTCCTGCATTGGAAGGCAGAGTCTTAACCACTGGACCACCAGGGATGTCCCCTAGACGTTTTTCTTTTTCTTTTTTGCCATAAATGATAACTGAGATCTGTAAGTAGAATCAACAATGTAGTACATTTCATCCAGTATAAGGAAAATCATTGCAACAGAGAGGTCAAAACAGAAAATCATTGCTTGGAGAGAGAAAGTTCTATTCAATCACAGACCAAATAATTTGGCAAAGATGTTACAGAGAGGATTTAATTCTTCAATGGATAATTGTCAAATCTGGCTCATTTATGGAATCATCATGGGGTATATTTTAAATGACAGATTCTAGATTTCCATCCTCACCTACAGTATCAGAGTTTCCAGGGGTGGGGAAGTTTGTATTTTTTAAAAGCATCCTAGGTGACTCAGATAATCATCCCAGTTTGACAAGCACTAGATCTCTCTAAGATCTTTCCCAGTCAGATTTTATGATCAAAGCAATCAAGTTAGTTGGCTGCCATCAAAGTCTGTGGTTAAAAAAACAAACAAAAACAAAGTAACCATTAATGAGAATGAAAATGAAGGGCATGAATATTATCTTACATCCTAGTTTTCTTATATAAAATTTGACAGTACACAATAACGTTTTAAGAAACATTTTTCAAATCTCTTTAGTGATAAAGTTTGTCATGTTTATGTTTCTTCCTAGATGTACATGTACAGGTAAGTAGGCATATGTATTTGTGACAATGATGTGGGTATTTTTTTTTAACCATAAAGACTTGAATAAAATGTCCAAAGCTTCTATTGACACCTTAAAATAAACCGCTTTTATAATAACCCATTTTAAAATGCGGGCTGTGGTCCATATATATTAATGCATTTAAACAAATGTTCCTGAAATTTAATGTTCTTCCAAAGGAGTAAAATTAATTGGCAGCTGAAATTCTCAATAAGAATTCTATGCAAATTATTATTCAGAATTTTGAAATGGCAATTTCATGTGAAGCTTGTATTTCTATAAGGAGTTTCACAGAACCATATTTTTAAAGAAAGAATTAAAGTACAAAATAAAAGCTTAGCCAAGGAGACCTCTTAAACTTACTTTAGAATATGACAGTTCTCTAAAATATTTTAAAGCACATGATAACATGCATTATTTTCTTCACTTTAAAAATGTTGCAGAATTCCACAAGCAGCCTGAGTGCTTCCTCTTAATTTGCATCTCCATAAACAAGGCAGATGGGTCAAGAGATGGAACACGTTTATGGAAGAAAATTGTGATAATTAGAAGAACAATTCAAGGGAAAGAAAATTTTCAAGACTTCAGCAGCAGAAAAGGCACATTTTTGGCCATGCAGCCCTGTGGGTAAGGAAGGGCACACCCTGGTTTACTGAGGGAGAAGATGCTTCTGATTCACTGGCCAAGCAATAGAATCAGGTTTCCCTTGTGAAAATGAAATGCGCTTAGAATACACCGAGGGCAAAATAAGGATTTCAGGGTGCAGAGTCAAAGATGTGAAATTCAGTTTTTAAGGTTTTGTGTTTGCTGCTATCAGACATGTTATGGTGAACATTTTTACGGCAGAACAATTTTTATATTACCAAATCATTGACCATCAAAGAAAGGGGAGGAGAAAAACGTTGGTAATAGTTGTTACCTACTCTATGGTGGGAACTTTATTAACTGTCAATTTAATATCCACAACAACTCTTAACAATAGGAGATGTTAACCTCATTTTACAAATGGGAAAACTGAGGCCCTGGCAGACCCCAGGATTTAGTTTTCAATTCAATCATAGAATTATGGGATGCCAATCAATTACCCTTTCTCTATCACTGTGGGATCCCACACAGCGGCTGGCACGTTCTAGTCCATTCTAGGTGCTTGGTTAATTCAAATCATACATAAATGTGCTGTTAATGTTATAAACTGTGGACTTGGACAGCAATTAAACTCTTGTGTGTGAGTTCCCTTATCCTAAAATGGAGATGATGATAAACATACTCATTTATATAAGCCTAATTGATTGTTGCAACCTTACAAAGTGTGCATACTTATTATTCTTATTTTAGGGTAAGGAAACTCACATACAGAAGGGGTAACAGCTGCCCAAGTTCACTTGGCTAAGGCGTGGAGCAAGATTCTGATTGTGAAAACCTGACTTGAGAACCTGCACGAGGAGCGACTTTTTTTTTTTTTTTAATTATTTATTTATTTGTTTATGGCTGTGTTGGGTCTTCGTTTCTGTGCGAGGGCTTTCTCTAGTTGCGGCGAGCGGGGGCCACTCTTCATCGCGGTGCGCGGGCCTCTCACTGTCGCGGCCTCTCTTGTTGCGGAGCACAGGCTCCAGACGTGCAGGCTCAGTAATTGTGGCTCACGGGCCTAGTCGCTCCGCGGCATGTGGGATCTTCGCAGACCAGGGCGCGAACCCGTGTCCCCTGCGTTGGCAGGCAGACTCTCAACCACCGCGCCACCAGGGAAGCCCAGGAGCTATAATGTGTTGCCTCCTTAACACGGGTGTCTGCACAGGTGATATAAATAAAAGAAGCTGAAACAGCAGTTTTTTAAAAAGCATCTCTGAAGAGATGAGTAAGTGTAATTCGATATTTTATATCCTATGATGTCACCTACATATATATTGCATACATATATGTATATAAGATTTTAGTGATAAACCAATAATACAATTGTTATCAAAAATGCTAGTTTCTTCATGTTTATGTCACCTCATTCTCCCAGCCCCTAGCTTTGCATACTTCCCTTTTATGAGGCTTCAGAAGGGATTTTGAAAGGTTATTGGCCCATAGAATTGGAGGATGTGCACCTAAGCCCTATCAGTGCTGATGATCCGAAGGTGCTGCAAAGCCTGAATGGCCTGGATGGCCGGCAAGTACAAACTTATTCAAGGTTTAAGGCCATTGGGTCAAATAAATTATTCCGAGGCTTTATCAGTAACAGAAATCACTGTAAATAGGTAGCTATTTAATCTCCCTTCTTTCTCCTCTGCTAATCTTACCAGGCTAGAAGCTTGTAGTCTCATCCAAATGCCAGTCAGCTAGAAAAGCGTTGCCATCTGTGCCCTATACTACAGTATATATAGCTCAAAGGCATAAACAAGCTAAACAAAGCATCCTTATGTGCCAAAATTTAGAATCACAGATTTACCTGAAGTATGTTTTGTTTTGTGTTTTTCTACTCAAGGCACTGGGGACCCTAATGAGCAAATTAAAAATTTTCACAGCTGAAATCGCTTTACTGGTTCTTTCCTCTGAGACTAAAGAAGAAAGCATTTTACTGGTATACCACTGCCATCTTAAAGTGTGGCCCTGTCTGTGAGCGGTCTCCAAGGCCAGAAGCAGGACCACGCCCTGACTGGGCTATTCACAGGCTGACTCCACCCTGGCCCTCGGGTTGCCGCAAAAGCCATACCTGCAGGGAAGCAGTAGCCTCCGGGTGGAACATCCTGAAGCCCTCCTGCCCTACCTTCAGCAGAACTTCACCCTTGCTGAACTTCATCAGACATCTTTTTCGTACAGACTTTGTGAGCTCAGGGAGAACTGTTTACTCAGCAGAAGGTATGGCTTGTGAGGATGACTGATCATTTCTCTTTCAAAATGTAATGGAAAATTTAAAAGGGAGCTGTAATCTCAAAAGAAAATCTAAACAGGAACCAACACAGTGAAAAAGCCACAAGTTTATTTGATCAAATCTATCAAACACTAATTCAGTGGGAAAAAAAAAAATAACCCAAATCTAAAAAGCATCTGGCATACAAATTTTTAAAAACAAATGTAAACACCCACAAACTAAAGTTGATTGACTCAAATAGGTAACTTTTCATTTATTTTTGCTAGGGACATATAAAGGCAAGCTAATAAGAAAGAAACACAAATTACTCTCCTAGGAAAATAAGAGTCACAATGAAGCACGCAACACTCCTTAGAAAGTCTTACCCTCAAAAAACTGAAATTGAATCTGGTCAGGAATCTAGATCCAACTGCCAGTTTATAGGAAATTCAGAGGACAGAGGACCGTATTAAATATATCTACCTATAGAGATGAATTAGCAAAACCCAGATTGTGGAACTCTCTTGAACCTAGTTTCTTCATCTTGTAAATTGCAAGGGGAAAACATGAAGGAGAAACAAAGATTCTTAAAAGCTAAACCAAGCGATTTCAATGTATGAAACTTATTTGAACAACCTGTGGGAAAAATATCTAAGACGTTGGAATATGGAAATGTTGACTGGGTATTTGATGCGTCTAAGGAATTATTGTTTTAGCATGATAATGGTTTTCTTGGCTATGTTTATTTTTTTTCTGACACTGCATTTTCTTATTTGTAGCATTTCCATTTGGCTTCAAATATAACTGTATATATATAGCTTCTCTTTTTATCTTTGCTGAAACTGCCCATCCATTCACACATGTCCATTCTCTCCATTTACCTTATTTATTATTTAATAAAGATTTATATATTTATCATTTGTAACCCTCCCTGATAATTTCAGCATCTGCGCAGCCCATCCTCGGCTGGGCTATAGCTCCATAGACCCTCTCTTGAGGATGGGTCTCTTTTCATTGCTTCTTCACGGTGTCTCATAATGTTTTATTGTATGCCAGACACTGTATATAAAATAGCAGTGAAAACTGAATGAAAGGCAGCCCCTGTCTTGGGTTAAGCTTGCCCGTGTGGGTGGAGGCGGTGTAGTCGCCGCTGAGTTGATCTCACCTGTGGCTGAAGTGGGTCTGGGCGTTCCTGTTGGCCTGGTTAGATTCAGTTCCTCATTGGCTTCGGACGTTTGGTGGGCAGGGTCAGAACCTTCTCTTGGGCAGGACTTGAAATCTGATTGACCAGGGAGTTTTTCTCGGGCGCTTTGCCCGGCCCTCAGCCTTCAGCAGAGCCAGGATGTAGAAGGAGGGTCCCAGTCCGCTCTCCCTTCCCTCTCGCAGTCACTCCGACGGGTCAGAGACACCTGAAGGGATCCTCTCAGCTCCTGCTCTGCCCCCAGCTTTCCACAGGCCCAGCGTCGTTTAGAGGGTTCCCTTCCAGCCCCACTGCTCCTCTTCCCCTCCCCCATTCTCCCCCCCACCTCGGGCCCGCGCCCCGCTGTCACGGCAACTCTAGCTCCTGCTTTGGAGGCTCGTTCTCAGTTCACCTGCCCTGCCTCCAGTCTCCTGAATGAGCCCTTGATGAAGAACCATGGGAAAGAGTTGACAGGTGAGTTTTTAAAAGAATTTTTATTTTATATTGTAGTATAGTTGATTTACGATGTTGTGTTTCAGGTGTGCACCTAAGTCATTCAGTTATACATATATCCATTCTTTTTCAGATTCTTTTTAGGTTATTATAGAATATTGAGTAGAGTTCCCTGTGCTATACAGTAGGTCCTTGTTGATTATCTGTTTTATATATAGTAGTGTATGTTCATCCCAATCTCCTAATTTATCCCTCCCCCCAACCCACGTTTCCCCTTTGGTAACCATAAGTTTTTTTTCCCCCCGGAAGCCTGTGAGTCTGTTTCTGTTTTGTAAATAAGTTCATTTTGTATTATTTTTTTTTTAGATTCCACATATAAGTGATATGTGATATTTGTCTTTCTCTGTCTGACTTATTTCACTTAGTATGATAATCTCTAGGTCCATCCATGTTGCTGCAAATGGCATTATTTCATTCTTTTTATGGCTGAGTAATATTGTATATATGTACCACATCTTCGTTATCCATTCCTCTGTCAATGGACACTTAGGTTGGTTCCATGTCTTGGCTATTGTGCTGCTATGAACATTGGGGTGCATGTATCTTTTCAAATTATGGTCTTCTCAGGGTATATGCCCAGGAGTGGGAGTGCTGGGTCGTATGGTAGTTCTATTTTTAGTTTTTTAAGGAACTTCCATACTGTTCCCCATAGTGGCTGCACCAATTTACATTCCCACCAACAGTGTAGGAGGGTTCCCTTTTTCTCCACACCCTCTCCAGCATTTACTGTTTGTAGACTTCCTGATGATAGCCGTTCTGACCGGTGTGAGATGATACCTCACTGTAGTTTTGATTTGCATTTCTCTAATAATTAGTGGTGTTTGACTGGCCTTCTAGGGATTGTAAACCATCAAGCAAGATTACATTCCGCCTTTAATAATTTAGTTGAGTCATCAGCTGATGTCTTTTTATCCTATCTATGGTGGGTTTTGTTTTTTCCCTCCTCCCACTGCTCTGCCAAAAATCAAAGTAACCTTGGATCTCTAGGCTTCTAAAGGGACCATTTTAGATTTTAATACTATTTATCCATTGTCTAGATTTTATTTTATTTAGATTACTTTGCAACCTTAGATATAACCTTTAAAGTAGTTTTACAGAGTATGTAGTTTGCTCTTCATTTTAGAATAAGAGCCACATTGTCTGACAACTTTCTGCGTCTCCAGTACAAGTGGAAGTTCCCTGGTTGAATCTTTATTCTTTAGAGATATAGACTGAAACAAATGTGGAAGAAGTGTCATAATGTCTGGGAATTGCTTTAAAATAGTCCAGTGAGGGGACTTCCCTGGTGGTCCAGTGGTTAAGACTTCACCTTCCAATGCAGGGGGCACGGGTTCAATCCCTGGTTGGGGAGCTAAGATCCCACGTGCCTCGCAGCCAAAAACCCAAAACTTAAAACAGAAGCAATATTGTAACAAATTCAATAAAAGCTTTAAAAGTGGTCCACATCAAAAAAATCTTTAAAAAAAAAATAGCCCAGTGAGGTAGGAGGTGAGTGGGATGCAAGTGAAACAAGCCAGTGTTGGTATCGCGTTGAGGACCTGGGTGTTAGGTAAATGGATGTTCATGAAACTGTTCTCCCTACTTTTGTTTATGTTTGAATATATTGATAGTTTCCATAATAAAAAGCTTTTTAAAATGGATACTATAAAATTTTAATGCCTCGCCTGTGATGGGTCACAAAATCATCTCTAAGTTTTCCAGTGGCAAACACATAAAAGAAAATTTAGCCTGTTACAGAATTCAAAGTGTCAATAAAGAAATGGGGGGGAGAGAAAATTTTCAAACGTTATTCTTTGTTTTAAGGCCACACAGAAATCTTTACTGAGGGTTCTCATAAAGAGAACACTAGGAAACGTAATAACAAAAAAAATGTTCATAACAACGTCCTCTCAACACAAACAGTAATGAATTTCTTAGATCTTTTATTATAGCATCTTTCAATAAGGGTAGATGACATCACACAAAAGTATAAGTCAGAAAAGATAATTTAACAGATGGCTCATAAACTTGCTGCCCTTGCCCAGATTATCTGGGAAAACACATGAAGTTTCTTTCCTTCAAGTGGTCCTCCCTAAATATTGGTTTTTTCCCCTAGACTGAGCTCCCAACTAAAGGTGCTTAAGTATTCTTCTAACCCTCTCTTCCATCTCACCCCAGGACAGCCTCTGGGTTCATAGGGGAAATTTATGTAACATCATTAGGAAGGAAACAGAACATGTGGGCCTCCTGCTGTCCTCTGGCTACCGTGGTGATGTCTCATTCCTCTGTCTTCCACTCCTAATGTAGCCCTTTATCCTTTCTCAGGCAGTTAGGATGATTGCTTTCAAACAACTCAGCCCCTTTATCTCTTGCTAGTTCTGTGACCTTATACCTCAGAAGTATCCTGCAGACTCAGGCATTCAGTGGTCTAGTCCTTTGACTGTGTTCCAGGTCCTCTAGCTCCAGGCTGCCATCACCATCATCTGGGGAAAAAAACGTTGACTCAATTCTCCACCGCTGTCTCACCCCCATTCAAAGAGCATCTCTTACTGCATCTCTTTCCCCCTGAACCTAGCAAGTCCCCAGTTGGAGAAGAGAGATTTATCCCATGGCTTCTCTCTGTGGGAGCTCTCCGGACACCGCTCTTGCTCATTTGAACTGATGCCATGGATTTAGAGTACCATGGAAATGACCAGAGAGGCAAGGCAAAATTCTTTTTATCCCCTTATCTGCAAACATAGTACTTCTATCACCTTTGCCTCCTCCATCTTCTAATTCAACTCCTGCTAGGAGGCAGGCACAAAATCCTTTCAGAGTCATTCTCTGCATGTGTCTCCTCTCCCTTAAAGCCTTTCCCATCCCCAGGCAGGGTTTTCATTGCAACCATAAACTTAATTCTTATTCTGAAATCTTTTCTACTCTATGATTAATTTTTTAAATGCTATGCTCTAGTTCTCTAAGCCAAAGCCCAGTCATTCAGGATCAAGTTTAAATTTCCTGAATTTGATACATTTGACAAACATATTAAATGGTGGAATTCTAAAATATTTCCTTTTAGATTGGGAGTGAAACAAGGATGGTCATTATAATCAGTTTTTTCAACATTATACTGGCAGTCCTAATCAGTAATGTAAGGAAAGAAAAGATAATAAAAAACATAAAGGTTAGAAAGAAAGGAATGAAACTGTATTTGGAGATATGACTGTGTATATACTGTGTATGTAGAGAATCTATTTTTTAGAGAAACTATAAGAGTTTATTATAGAGTTTAATATGATTGTTGGATGTGTGGTTGATATACAAAAATTAATTGTATTTTAAGCACTAGAAACTAATAGAAAATAAAAATGTTTTAAAGTAGTATCAAATTTATAAAATATCTATCAATAAATCTAAAGAAATATGTACCAGACCTCTTTGCAAAACACTATAAAACATTGAAAGAAATTGAAGAAGAAGAAAATAAATGGAGAGATAGTCCATGCTCGGGCATTAGAAGTCATATTGAAAGATATCAGTTCTCCTCCAAATATATTTATTGCAATCCCAAATTCCCAACAGGAATTTTGCAAAAAACTGACAAGCTAATTCTAAAAATTATGTGAAAAAGTGTGTGGTCAGAAAAACTGAGACACTCTTTAAATAGAATAGCAGTGTGTGAAGATTTGTTCCACTGGATATTAAAATACAATAAAGTTACAGGAATGAATATTGCATTGCACTGATGGAAGGACAGACAATTAGACCAATTTAGTAGTGATCAGAAACAAACTCAAATGTGTATTAACAACTTATTTATGATAAAGGTGGCACTGCAGAGTAGTAGGATAGGGAAGACTTTTAAATAAATGATCCTGGAATAATTGGACATTCGTAAGTGGGAAATTTTGAAAATTAATGCCTATCACATACCAAACACTAAAATCAATTCCAGGTGAATTTTTTAACCTCATAAGAAAGACAAATCATAAAGAATATATTCATAAAATAAGCATGCTCCTTAAAAGAAACATTAAAAAATCAATAAACAGAATGGAAAAAATTGTTAGCTTTGCCATATTAAGATTAAGACTTTGTATTCATCAAAAGACAAAGTAAGAGATTTAAAGGGCAAGCCACATATAACTGACAAATGACCTCTGTCCAGAAGAAGACAAACAACCAAATAGAATGAACAAGAGACTCAGTCACTTAAGAACAGTGGGTATCCAAACAGTCAATAAACATATGAATAGGTGCTCAATTTCACTAGTCACCCCGGAAATGCATATTAAAATTCCATGAGATACCATTACACACCCAGAATTAGTAAAAATGAAAAGAATGACAGCAAAAAATGTTGACAAGGATCTGGAACAAAAGGAATTTCCTACACTGTTGGTAAGATTATATAAATTGGTACGACTATCTTGCAAAGTTGTTTGGCAGTATTTACAAAAGCAGAACATATGTGTAGTTTATAATCCAGCAACTCTATTCCTAGTTATGCATCCAGCAAATTGCTTGTGCCTGAAGGAGAATGATAAAAATTTTCATAATGGTATTATTTGTAAGCTAAAACCAGAAAACATCCAAGATGTCCCTGAGCAGTAGAATGGATTAATATATGGTGTTATTTTTATCAGTAGAATATTATAGAAGAAAATTACATATGAATGAACTACCATTACACTCAACAAAATGAATAGCTCTCACAATCATAATACTGAGAGCAAAATAAGCCTGCTACAAAAGATCAAGATCACATACTACATGATTCCATTTAACTATAGTATTTAAGGATACACGTTTGGGAGATAAAACTGTAAAGAAAAGCAAACGTTGTGGTTACTTTTGTTGGAGAAGAAGGTAGGTAGTGATTGCACAGGGGCATGAAGGGAGTTTGATGCTGGTAATGTTCTCTTTTTGTCATCTATCGTTGTAACACAAGTGTTTGCTTTGTGGTCACCTATAGAGTTATGCGTTTTTGTTTTGTAAACTATTCCGTATGTGAGCTATATTAAACACACACACACGAGTCGTTAACAGGAAAACTACATACTTGAATGAGTCTTTATATTTTGATGAAGAATTTAGCAATGGGAAATTGAGTGGGAATAATGAAGTAAATATAATACAACCATTTGTAGTAAAGTGTATAATCAATTAGCCAAAAGTTCAATGAAAGCAAACAAATCTTCTTTACCATAGTCAACTATAATTGAGACTTGTTCAAGTATGAGTAAAGCAAATATTACAGTTTATCCTGATGTTTTATAAATATATAAATATATGTTATATATTCAATAAATTAATGTTATAATGAAAGCAGGCATTCAAAAAAAGGAACAGTTAGCATTTTAACTTGGAGAATAGATTCCATGAAGGCTTCTTGCAATGAAGGCAAATCCTTCAAGTTAATGTCAACTGAGTTAAAAAAAAAAAAAAAAAAAAGTTCCTGAATGCAAATGAAAATAACCATGAAAACGTGAAGTATAAGCTGGTTTCATTTGGGGGAAAGGAAAGGAAGGAGAATATCACTGTCATTGAACATTCAAAAGAAATAGAAATGTTATGTGATGGAGCCTGAAGACATTTTCGGGTGCATCCGGATTGAGAGTATAACTTGTGCGCGCAATGAAAGGGAGATGGGAGAACATAGCAATAAGATATTATGTTGAAAAGAAATTTATAGCAAATCCAGAAAAACTTGTCGAGAACAACATGTATCAGTCAGGAAATTAAATATTTATTAATTACCTGCTCTCTACAAAGCACTGTGCTAAATGCTAATGGATACAGATATACGTGTGTGTATGAGAGAGAGAGAGAGAGTGTGTGAACCACCACAGAAGCCAGGATATAATTATTCTGTTGTGAATATAAAGGAAATATGCTTTACTAGGACTTATCTGAGGTAAGCAGAGAGAATTAGTGGAGAAAGTGAGATTTTTACTGGGCCTTTAAGAGAAACAGTAGAAGAGGGGCAAAAGCATGAAGGCAGAAAAGAACAAAAAAGAACAAAATGGAGAGAGAGAAGAGTGGAATGGTAAATTAGGAACATATATAAAAGCAATTTGTCAGACAAGCAATGTAACTTCTTTCTATGGGAAGCCATTGAAGTTTTTGAATGAAACAGTGTTATAAAATTCTTTTTGTTTTTATCTAATTATTTTTATATCACTGGATCTATTCCAAGACTAAGTTATTTATCAATGTTTCTTTGATTTATATATTTTGATGCTAAAAAACAGTTTTTGGTACATAAATATTTGTGACTTTTTATTGTGGATAGCACATTTTACCAACATTATCATATCTCTTTTATAATGCTTGGCTGCAAATTCTATTTTATCTCTTACTATTATTGCCAACCCAGCTTAGTTTACTGTATATTTTTCTATTTTATATTTGTAGATGCCTTTATTTTTAGCCTTTGTTTCAGGAGTATTTCTTTAAACTATACAGTTTCACTTGTTCAAGTACATTTGAGTCCTTGTGGTTTAAGATTTAATAAACATGCGTAGTCATGTGAATAGTTTAGTCCAATTTCTTAGCTGTATTTCAACATTTCTGGCGTTTTGTAAATGACTCTGCCAATTCCTTTCCCTCCCACTGTTTTTCACTATACTGATCAAGTTGGTTTTCTTCTAGGGATTTCCTATAGGGATTTAAACTTTTTACATTGACTAAACAGAAATTTGGATGGATGGATGGAAATATTTAATATCATAAATATTTTTGACATTCCTCATGTTAATTTAAAATACAATCTGAGTATAAATCTCTATGAGATAATTTTTGGTGGGATGGACCTTGATATTTTTAGAAAGAAATTTCCCCTGAAAAAAAGTAAATGTACTAGTATAGAAAAGAAAATGTTGAAACAGAAGAAAGGTGCTTTACTATTTATAATATTAAATGTATTATGCCTAAGCAATTGGAACAAAAAAAATTAAATTATCTATCTTTAAATATAATTGCCAGGCAACCACTAATCTACTTTCTGTCTCTATAGATTTATCTATTTTTGACATGTCATATAAATGGAATCATACATTATGTGGCCTTCTGTGTTGCCTTCTTTCAGTTAGCAAAATGTTTTCAAGGTTCATTCTCATTGTAACAAGTATCAGCACTTCATTCCTTTTCATTGCTGAATAATATTGCGTTGTATTGATTACTACATTTATTTATCCATTTACCAGTTGATGGACATTTGAGTCATTTCCAATTTTGGCTATTATGAATACTGCTATAAACATTCATGTACTACATTCATGTGCTATAAATATTCATGTATTTTATGTAGACAAATATGTTCAATTTCCAAGGAAATTGGGATATACCTAGAAGTAGAATTACTGGGTCATATGGAAACACTATGTTTAACATTTTGAGAAACTGCCAAACTGTTTTCCAAAATAGGTACATCATTTTGGAATCCCAACAGCAATATAAGAGGGTTACAATTTCTCCAAATCCTCACCAACACTTGTTATTGTCTATCTTTTTTATTCTGATCATCAGAGTAGGTACGAGGTGATATCTCATTGTGGTTTTGGTATGCATTTCCCTAATAACTGTTGACGTTGATCATCTTTCCAAGTGCTTTTATCTATTTGCATATCGTTTTTAGAGGAATGTGTATTCAAATATTTTGCCTGTTTTTAGATTGGGTTATTTGTGTTTTTATTGTTGAGTTGTAGGAGATCTTTATATATTCTGAATATAGATTCCTTATCAAATACATGATTTATAATTACTTTCTCTTATTACATGGGTTACCTTTTCACTTACTTGGTAATATCATTGAAGCACAATCTTTTTTCAATTTTGATGAAGTTCATTTATCTATGTTTTCTTTTGTTACTTATGTGTTTGACATCATATCTAAAAAAATGCCTATTCCAAGGTCATTGTCCTTTTCTTTAGGTTTAAGTACTCCCTTTATATTTCTTATAGGGCATTTAATATGGGTAACAGATTATTTAAGTCTTTGTTCACCTGGGAATCTTAATTTCTCCCTTCATTTTTAAAGGATAATTTTGCTGAATATAGGATACTTAGTTGACAGTCTTTTTCTTTCAACATTTTGATTATATCATCTCGTTGTTTCTGGCCTCCACAGTTTCTGATGAAAGGTCAGTTATTAAGGATGCCTTTTACATGCTGAGTCTTTTTTTTTTTTTTTTTTACTAATTTTATGATTATCTGTGTCTTTTGACACTTTGACTTTTTGCCTAGTTGTTATCTTTGAGTTTATCCTACTTAATATTTATTGATCTTCTTGGATGTGTAAATTAAGGTTTTTCATCCAATTTGGAAAGTTTGGGGCCATTATTTCTCCAAATGTTCTCTCTGTCCCTTTCTAGTCTCTCTTTATTGGATTTCATTATGTGTATGTTGGTATGCTTGATGGTAACCCACAGGTCTCTAAGTCTCTGTTCATTTTTCTTGGATAATTTCAATTAATTAAAGTTGAGGTTTGCCAATTCTTTCTTCTGCCTGCTCAAACCTGCCATTGTTTCCTGTATTAGTTTGCTGGGGTTGCCATTACAAAGCACCATAAACTGAATGACTTAGACCACAGAAATGTATTGTCCACAAATCTGGGGACCAGAGATCTGAGATCAAGATGTTAACAGGATTGGTTCCTTCTGAGGTCTGTTAGAAGAATCTTTCCCATGCCTCTCTTCCCATCTGGTAGTTTGCCAGAAAGCTTTGATCTTCCTTGACTTGTAGACACCTCACCCCATCTCTACCTTGATGTTCACACAGGTTCTATAATTATGTCTGTCTGTCTCCAAATTTCCCCTTTCTATGAGGAAACCAATCATATTGGATAAGGGCTCACCCTAAGTCTCTTATTTTAACTTGATTACCTCTGTAAAGACCTTATCTCCCATAAAGGTTTCATTCTCAGGTACTAAGAGTGAGAACTACAACATATGAATTTGGGGTGGGAGCATGAGGGGATATAATTTAACCCATACCAAGACCTTGTAGTGATTTTTTTTTTTCATTTCATTATTGTTCTTTTCAACTACAGAATTTTCTTTGGTTTTTTTTTGTTTATAATTTTTACCTTTTTATAGAAAATTTTCTTAGTGAGACATTATTCTTATTTTTTTACGTCTTTAGATATGGTTTAGTTTAGTTCTTTGAACTTATTTATAGTAACTGATTTAAAGCTTTTGTCTAGTAAATGACTACTCAGTTTCTATTGTCTGTTTTTGTTTTTGTTTTTTTCCTCACTGTGTATGGGCCATAATTTCCTGTTCCCTGTGTGCTTCATAATTCTTTTGTTGAGAACTAGACATTTAAAATAACACAATGTGTGGACTCTGTAGCAGACTCCTCGGCTGCCCCCAACAGATGTTGTTGCTATTGGGTCTGTTTGTTTAGTGACTTTCCTGGATTAATTCTGTAAAATCTGCATTCTTCATCATGTGCATCCACCGAAGTCTCTGCTCAATGAGCTTATGGTTATATGATGATTGGACAGAGATTTATGTAAATGCCTTGAACCAGTAAGCCTCCCAGGCTTTGCCAAGGGGCTCTGCATGTGTGCGTGTGCATGTGCACACGTTCATGTGTGTGTGTATGTGTTGGGGCATGCCTTCCATGCTTCTGCAGGCAGTTTACAACTCTGTCTTAGCCTTCACATCCAACCGTGCAGAGTCTCATGGTCAAAAAGAGCTGAGATTTTAATGCCTTATGAAGTCTTCCCTTGGCATTCACATAGCCCTACATATGTGCATGGCCTTCAATATTTCCAGGAATATGATGGAGCTTTTCAAAGCCCCCTATCAACATTTCATTCCCCAGTCCTTCTTCTTAGGATTTTTTGGGTCAGTCTTCTGTTAATCCCAGTTGGTATTGCTCCCTCAGGCAGCTGTGATATTAAGCAATTGCCACTGATATTTTTCAACAAATGCTCTAAGGATAGGGCTGTTCTCACAGAGTGAGTCCTGAGTCAGATCAAATGAAGACTCCGGGCTTTTCCAGAGAGCCACCAGACAGGGAAAATAGTAACAAATTTGTGGATATGGGCTTTTTGGAAAACTCCAGACCTATTCTGTTCCATCCTGTGGCTGCTAGACTGCTGGTTTTCATACCTACCATGGTTGTAGGACTATTAATTTTCTTTTTTTATTTTTTAAGCTTAATTATACTTTATTCTCCATTTATTTTTAAATTTTTTTAAATTGAAGTATATGTAATGTACAATATGTTAATTTCTGCTGTACAGCAAAGCAATTCAGTTATATCTATGTACATTCTTTTTTTAAGTATTCTTTTCCATTATAGTTTATCATAGGATATTGAATATAGTTCTCTGTGCTATACAGTAGGACCTTGTTTTTTCTCCATTCTATATATAAAAGCTTATATCTGCTAACCTCAACCTCTCACTCCATCCCTTCCCCAACCCCCTTCCCCTTGGCAACCACCAATCTGTTCTCTATGTCTGTGATTCTGTTTCATAGGTAGGTTCATTTGTGTCATATTTTGGATTCCACATATAAGTGATATCCCATGGTATCTGTCTTTCTCTTTCTGACTTACTTCACATCATATGATAATCTCTAGTTATGTCCATGTTGCTGCAAATGGCATTATTTCATTCTTTTTTATGGCTGAGTAGTATTCCATTGTATATATGTACCACATCTTCTTTATCTATCCACCTGTCGATGGACATTTAAGTTGTTTCCATGTCTTGGCTATTGTAAATAGTACTGCTGTAAACATTGGGGTGCATGTATCTTTTTGAATTATAGTTTTGTCTGGATATATGTCCAGGAGTGGGGTTGCTGGATCATATGGTAATTCCATTTTTTAGTTTTCTGAGGAACCTCCATACTGTTTTCCATAGTGGCTGTACAAATTTACATTCCCACCAACAGTGTAGGAGGGTTCCCTTTCCTCCACATCCTCTCCAGCATTTGTCATTTGTAGACTTTTTAATGATGGTCATTCTGACTGCTGTAAGGTGCTACCTCATTGCAGTTTTGATTTTGCATTTCTCTAATAATCAGTGATGTTGAGCATCTTTTCATGTGCCTATTGGCCATCCATATGTCTTCTTTGGAGAAATGTCTATTTAGGTCTCCTGCACATTTTTGTATAGGGTTTTTTGTTGTTGTTGGGTTGTATGAGCTGTTTGTGTATTTTGGAAATTAAGCCCTTGTCGGTTGCATCATTTGCAAATATTTTCTCCCATTCTGTATGTTTTCTTTACATTTTGTTTATGATTTCCTTTGCTGTGCAAAAGCCTGTAAGTTTTATTAGGTCCCATTTGTGTATTTTTTTTATTTTTATTGCCTTGGGAGAATGACCTAAGAGAACATTTGTACAATTTATGTCAGAGAATGTTTTGCCTATGTTCTCTTCTAGGAGTTTTATCATGTCATGTCTTATGTTTAAGTCTTTAAGCCATTTTGAGTTTATTTTTGTGAGAGGGGGTGTTCTAACTTCATTGATTTACATGCAGCTGTCCAACTTTCCCAGCACCACTTGCTGAAGAGACTGTATTTTTCCTATTGTATATACTTGCCTCCTTTGTCAAAGATTAATTGACTGTAGTTGTGTGGCTTTATTTCTGGGCTCTCTATTCTGTTCCATTGATCTATATGTCTGTTTTTGTGCCAATACCATGCTATTTTGACTACTGTAACTTTGTAGTATTGTCTGAAGTCTGGGAGGGTTATGCCTCCTGCTTTGTTCTTTTTCTTCAGGATTGCTTTGGTGATTCTGGATCTTTTATGTTTCCATATGAATTTTAGGATTATTTGTTCTAGTTCTGTGAAAAATGTCATGGGTAATTTGATAGGTATTGCATTAAATCTGTAGATTGCTTTGGGTAGTATGGCCATTTTAACAATATTAATTCTTCCAATCCAAGAGCATGGGATATCTTTCCATTTCTTTGAATCACCTTCAATTTCCTTTATTAATGTTTTATAGTTCTCAGCATATAGTTTACCTTTGCTTCCAGTCAGTTCTAGGACTCCCTAATCTTAGCTAGCTTCTCAAACAAGGACACCAAAACAAAGATAAAAATGTCAAGATGCCATTTTCATGTCAAAGCACCAATTATCCTATTTGGAATTTTGAGGTGGCTGTTTGCATACGCATTCTACATCCAGTAAATCCCTGTTTATTTCCCTGCTCCCATATTCTATCCCTTGTATTATATGTGCATGTCTCTTTGCTTCTAAATCCTAAACGTCTTTGATAGTAAGTAATATATACCTAATACCTAGTTTAAATTTGGTCATTTAAGAACTTCCCCTAAATACAGATATGTGCACACACTTAATTCTTTTGAGTGTGAAGGAGTGCAAAGCTGTATTAGCTGGAGTTCTCAGTAGAGGCTTGATAGTGTCATTGAGGCAGTAACATACAGCTGGGTCTTGAGCAATTAGATCAAAATATCAATGATCAATTTTAAAAGAGGGAGTTCTAGTACAATGAAAAAAATTCAATGTCAGAAAAATGGTTAAGAAAACAGTACTCAGGAAGTAAAAAGAAGAAAGAATTTTCACTTGTCCAGAGTCTGATTTTGCTATTCAGAATCCTCTTAAAAGTAATTTTCACTTTTTCATTTTCTATTCATGGCTCTAAGATATTTGGTCAATCATAGGTTGTCATCAGAAATGATTTATTTACATATAAATAAGACTTATCCATGAAAATTTTCAGGCCTACTTGTATAGAATCTCTAGACACTTGGAGTTACTTAAAAATACATTGATAGGGACTTCCCTGGTGGCTCAGTGGTTAAGAATCTGCCTGCCAGTGAAGGGGACACAGGTTCGAGCCCAGGTCCGGGAAGATCCCACATGCCGCGGAGCAACTAAGCCCGTGCGCCACAAGTACTGCAGCTCACATGCCTAGAGCCTGTACTCCACTACAAGAGAAGCCACTGCAATGAGAAGCCTGCACACCACAACGAAGAGTAGCCCCCTCTCGCTGCAACTAGAGAAAGCCCGTGCGCAGCAACGAAGACCCAACACAGCCAAAAATAAATATATAAATTTATTTTTAAAAATACATTGATAAACAAGTGTTAGAGATGATTAATAGGTAAATAAGCTTTGACTTTTTTGTCAAGCTTGGTTTTCTATGTATTCTATACATAGTAAGGAAATGAAACATAAACACTGGAGTCAATAAGAGCTGGAGTCATATCTCAAATCCACCATGACTTACCAGCAGTAGGACTTTGAAAGAATTAGTAACATTTTCCTCAGTTTTGTAATTTGTAGAAGCTAATATCTCAGTTGTTTTTAGCATTAATAAAATAATGTATGCATATAATACATAGTTCATATCTAATTAATGCTAGTTTTTTCCAAATGGTATTTAATCATTTAATGCCCAGTATTATGTCTCATAAGGCAAATTTGCTTTATTTTTTCTCTAACTATACAAAATATTAACTTTAAAATGTATTATGGCTATTATAATCTTCAAGTTTGAAATATGTTTTTTAGATAGTTACATAACTTTGTGCAATTGACTACTCCTCTTCAAGTCTCAGTTCATTAATCTGAAAAAAATGGAAGGATTACTTAAGAGTATTTCAAACTGCTTGCAAGCTGAGAATCTTTATCATGGTTCTCTTGGTTGCCTGTAACAGAAAACCACATAAATCTAGCTTAAACAAAAACATATTTTATTGAAAGTATACTCTGGTGTATCACAAAACAAATGGAATGTTGAAAAACAGGACTAAGGAAGGGTGGGAACCAGGGAGTTCTAGAATCTCAGGAGAAGAAACCTGTAAATCTTTATTATTCTGCAATTAACATGACTCCTTGTTGTGAATCTCTGTACCTCTCAATTCAAACTTTCTTGAGAAAGAATCTGATTTTCTCATCTTGTGTCTATCTCAGTTTCAAAGAGTATTGGCTAAGAGATTAGTATTAAGATAACACAAATAAAACTATTGATATCTACTCCTATGGGAGGTGGGGGACGATTTTCAGAGAAGAGTAGTGAGCTGAATAGGTAGTCCTAATAAATTATCTTCTACAATTCACTTCTTGGATATCCAAAACAGGTAGGCTCTTCTTTCTACACATGTGATTCTAAAAATGCACTCACTTATCATGATTCACCTCTCCAAATGTACAAACAGAAATGCACGTGTCTCCTCCCCAAGAAAATACAGTGAAAGGCCATTAATATTTTGCATCCAGAAGATATGTCATTGAACAATTATTATTGGAGTCTATGATTTCCAGGTGGTGTTTATTATCCCTTAGTTCCATTGCCAGCTGCTTTATTATTTTGTAATCTATGGACTCAATAGTAAATTTAGTCACAAACAAGGGGAAAAAAATACATGTGTGGTTTATTTGTGAAGAGAGTTACTTTGTTCTTCTATAATCAATTTAATTCTCCCAAGTAATAAAAAATAAATACAACGTTATCCATAAGAATTTTTATGAAGTTTGACTTTCCAGTTTCAAAATATTCTGAAAAATATATTCATTTATATTTTAATATACTATACTAAAAAACTTAAAAATAGATCATATTGTATAGTCATAGGAAATACCAATTTTAGCACACTTGAAAATAAAACACTACTTTAAAATAAACCATTTGATCATCTCTCCATTCCCCCCAATATTGTATTTAAAGGATAAAATGAATTAAAATAGGTGGAGAAAAAAATTGATTGCTAAGAAACTAAGCAGTAACAATTGAAAGACTCTTATCTGAAGAAAATCAATTATTAATTTTTCAAAATAATAAACCTCCCTACTATCCATTTCTCATAGAGTCTTTGAGTTCTCATAAATTAAATTCAAATTTTTCCCTTTATAAAAACTATTGTCAACATTATCATCATGTTCAATATAAACTCATAATAGCAAACAAATATTGTGCTAATATATACAACATATATTGGGTTGGTCAAAAAGTTTGTTTGGGTTTTTCCATAACATCTTAAAGAAAACCCCGAAGGAAATTTTTGGCCAACCCAATATATGAATAAATGCATTTTGAGGTTGAATGATAATCAACCAATCAATATTCTTTCCCAGTCATCTTCAATCTTCCTCACTTTTCGAAACTGTCACCTATCCAGGATTCTTTGACCCTTGGCAGAATGGATTTCTCAGAGAGCCTAAACTCTGTGCCAGTAGAGCAGTTCTTAACATTGGCTGGACACTGGACTTGCTCTGAGAGGTTTAAAAATTACTCATGCTTGAGCCCTATCCGTGGAGATTCTAATTTAATTGATCTAGAGTGTAGCCTGAACACTGGAAGTTTTAAAAGACTTTCAGCTGATTCTAATACAAAGATAAGAATGAGAACCATTGTGCCAGGAGAGTAAATTTGAAAGGTTAGCTTTCAGTTCACCCATTCTTTCAATGAAGAAATTGCTGGGGTTTTCCCCTGTGAGTTGCACCTGGTGGACTAGCAACAATGTAGCCAGAATCTTTAGAGGAAAAGGGAGGGACAAGTAGGGTATTAAAAAACAAAAACCTTATCAGGGTGGGTCTGAGTGTCACCCAGATCAGGTATTATCATTGGCACCTTGGTACTTCCTGGGGCCATGATAGCCAGAGAAATTTGTGCCCCTGGTTGTCATTGCTGCCATGCCTCTCTCATCTGTGTATGGTAGGTACGTTCTTGTCCTACATTGAAGGAGGCTGTCCCCTTTGCCTGTATCTGCTGGTATGTTTCAGTCATCATTACCAGTGTGACAGCTACCCACTCATTCAACCTCAGACCTTTTTTGGCTATATTTTCTACCAGTCTTTCTACTGCTTGGCCATGTGTTTCAGAGTAGCCATAGGTGACCGAAACACGAGTTGTTTGATTCAGTCACGTCTGCTTTCCTTCCTCTCAGAGATTGGCTTAAGTATGAGCATATGACACATTTCTGGCCGAAAAAAGACCTGAGAGAAATTTGCTGAGGGGCACAGAGGTTGCTTGAAAAGGTATTCTCTGTGAATAAACGAGATATATGGAAAGTCATTATTTTCTTTCCCTGGACATTTTCACGCCGTAGCCATCACACACCCAAAAAGAAGGTTCAGCCCTTAATGATATTCTTAAGCTGCTAACTTCACCTATTCTGAATACTCTCTACGTTAGGAACTTTTATAATATGGAATAGTAATTCTTCTTTATTGCTTAAGCCATTTTAAATATGAGTTTTCTATAATATAGAAACAGAAGCATCCTAAAGGATAAAACCACTTTACAAATGGCATTACTAAAAAAGTGTGAAAATTAGCAATAAATTAGCTCCATTATCTGGCTCACTAAATGATTTCAATTTTCTGTTCTGTTACATATTTGCATTTTTTACTTTATATTAAAAGCACAAAGACAGGAATTCTAAGTAAAACCTGGCCCATCACCTCATAATTCATTGTATTACACTGCATTTGTTCCAAGTGTTTTCCTAATCTTTAAAGTTCTTCACAAGAGAATCCTAACAGTTCCTCTGATAGCACAGTACAACCTCATTACTGTTCTAATGTTGACATTCAGGAAATATTTCCAAATCACAAAACAAAACAAAGAAACAAACATTTACACAAACAAGACAAAAATAAAGAAATCCATCTTGCGTGGTTTCTACTTCCCGAAAGGGCAATATCTTCACCATCCCAGTGAGTAAACATCTTATTTGAGAGAGTCCTAACATAGATCATTTTATGATATCCTATAGTATAGTCACTACGTGATAGGAAGTCAGTCTTTTATCTTCCTACATTTTAACTGACTTCGTTATAGAATGGAAATAGTTTTGCCTGTATGGGTCTTGAAAAGGAATATAAAGTGTTTCCTTGGCTGTGCTATTAGATATGAAGCTGTCTGAAGCCTGTCAATCTCGTGGGAGAATGTGATGTGAAAAGCTTATGGGATGTATATGATGTGATAATAAGTCTCCTGCACTTGTGTAGTCCTCTCAATTCCACAGAAAGCTCAGAAAGACTCTACTTCCTTCAAACTTTCTGAAAAGTGCAGGCTAGATTTTAAGAAAAAAATATTTGTGATTCCAGATCTTTTTGAAAATTCTTAAACAGGGGTAATGGATAGGTCTTTGATAAGTTTATCTTGAAAACAATACAGAATAAGGTCATAGAGACCTAATGTCTTTAAAACCTTATATGCCCATATTACTAAGTAAAATTCTTTAGGCTTAAGGTGAATGATCCCAGATGAAGTTCATATCTTCAGGAAGGTGTGAAGAGCAGCATAAACAGCAAATATGTTGATAAATGTAACAAAAAAAAAATATTTTTTAAGTTTCTTTAAAATACTGTTATTAACTGTTTGAAGCAAAAATAACAATAAATGGCAGGGTTTATAATATACAGAGAAAATACATATTAAGTAGGTAAATGACAAAAGGAAATAAATGAAGTTATACTGTTGTACAGTTTTTACTGTGGATTGTGATAAGTTGAGGCATATTTTAATCCCTAAAGAAACCACCAAGATTGTTAAAAAAAAAAAAAAGGAATAACTAAAAATCCAATAGAAAAGAAAAAAATTGAATATTAGAATAAAAAACACTTGTTTAAAAGAAGTCAGGAAAGAAAGAATAAAGGGAAAAAGAGCGGATGAGACAAATAGGGAACAAATAGCAAGATGGTAGACTTTAAACCCAATCACGGAACTCTGAAATAGGAAATTGGTACCCAGTTCACATTTATATCAATACAGTGATGGTCTGCTATGAGTATTAGATCAGTGATAAGCACAGCTTTCCAGAGAAGTCACGTTCTGATCCTTAAAATTTGAGAAGGTAGAAATGGAAGATTCTGATCTACTCTAGCCCTAAGTACAAGGAAATTTTAATTTGACCACTGATATGTTCCTACAAATCAGATTTGCACAGACCAGATGTTCAGCTTCAAAGTAAAATTATCTCCCTAAGAAAGAAACATGAATAATGGACGCTACATACATCTGTAAAAGGAACACTAGTTACCAATTCTCTTCTGGGAATAAAGTAGAAGATAGAATAAATTTCAGTAAGGAAACATAACTTTAATCTTGTTATACTAATATTTATTACACATTAATAATTTATTAAATTTATTCAAGTTGAACCTGGTTATTCTACTATAGCAAAAAGAAATAAAAAGGTATGTAAGTGATTATTAATCAAATGTCAAATATAAGAAAATCAAGCTTGCTTTCCCGGTTATATGTATTGTAGTCTAAAAACATATTTACTTTTTCTAGCTTTTAGATCTCGCTTGATCATATTGGACTTTATGTAGACTAGAAATAATACTTTGTTGTTTTTAACCCACTGATTTTGGGGGGCCTGTTTGTTGGAACAGTTAGTGCACTCTGATACTGCCTAAGTAATGTTTACTGATGGTAGACAATTTCACATTTTACAATATGGTACTAATATATCAACTTGATTAAATATGAATTGATCATTTTCATAAATATGAAGTAGCTCTTCAAAAAGAGTGTCATCAATATTTTTATAAAACCAGCATGAATGAGAGTAAGGAGATATGTCAGCCTTTGATGGGTAGTTCCTAATTCTCAACAAAGTAGCTATTGAAATAATCAGGATATGGGAGCCCATGAGTGGGAAAGGAGTGAAAACGTTCTAATTTAATAAGAGAACTATTTTCTATGATTAACAAAAGTAAAAGCAACAAGGTTTATTATGATAGTTTTTAAAGTAATGGGTGATGGTAATTTGTAATAAGCTCAAATCCCATTTCTTGAAAAAGCCTATTATTATGGTGGCCAGGTGATTGCTCCTCAGATAACATAGACTATGTATTGAAAAAGGAAGTAAAATTCAGCAGTACTCAAGTCTGTGATTTTAGTTTCTCTAAGAAAAAACTTTCTTCTTCTAAGAAGTGCTGTTTGAAACGTTCTTCTTTCTCTTTTCTTGGCTTGTAATACATGACTATCAATGTGCTAAATGATAATAATTAATGAGTTAAATAATGCCTCACTTTTACAGGATTCTTGACCATCCATCCATTCATTTTGTTTTAGAAACTTTTTTATATGCCAGGCCTTGGGAATTTAGAAGCCAAAGAGACCCTGACATCAGGTGACTAACAGTCTACTGGCAGGTAGTAGTAATGAAAAAAATCAGTATAAGGCATAAGACTAGTAGTATATACTGAACAGAATATACTTTCTCTATATATGGGAATGTACAAGATGGAGGGATTAATACCTCCTGGGTAGGAGTGACAACATTAGAGAAAATTTTACCTTCACAAAATTGTGCTTTCTCCTTCTGCCTTTGGCATCTAATTCTAGCCCTCTTATGCTCTGAGTTCTTTCTGAAAGCCAAATTACTAGACAGATATTTTAAATACATTAAATTATTAACTATTATATTCTGCGGACAATGTTTAAATCTCTGGTGAATTTGGAGATAATATATGTAATTTTTCCCAAAATGCTTATACCTACAAATGTTATTACTGGCCAATTCCTCAAACCCTGGGGATTTTATTAGGTGTTCTAATCATAAGTGAGCAGAGAAGCTTTGCTCAAAGTCACTCAGTTCTGAGGGCTCAGAACGTCTGATGAGGGTGCTGTTCAGAATCACGCCCGAAGATGCTGATGGAGCCAGGAGTGAGATTTTTATGCATTGATTTTCATCTCAGTTACACCTTTTTCCTGGTCATCAAAAAATAAACAAACAGAAAAACTGGAAAGGAGAGAGAGAAGTGGGGGAAGAACAGACAGTGCACATACATCGTCGCTTTTAAACTCTACAGTGTCCATGTAGGTTTGATATCATTATTGCAATGCTACAGAAAGGAAAGCATCATTTAAACAATGAAATAATTTGGAAGTGACACAGATTAAACAAGTGGCAAGGACAAAGCTAGAATTGAAAGCAGGGGAGTCTGCCCAAAAGCCTCTTTCCAGGACCTTGGCACCATATTGCCTCCAAAGTGGCAGTAAATCTGCCAGAAATCTGTGAAATCCGATGACAAATAAACCATCTTTGTCAATGCCATTGCCGGTCTTCTACATTTCCATGCACTTGTCAATAGAAATGCTGCCGAACTAACTTTATTCCAATGGCATACGTTTTTCATAGTAAAGCCAACTGACCATCCATGAATATCTAAAAATCAGTGTCATCTTGAGTGTCTGATGCCAACGCACCTTTGTGGTCTAATGAAGAATAATGTATTGCTTAATTCCTTTAGGTGATTTAGATAAGGTTTGGAAAGATTAAGCACTTTCTTCAAGGTTACAGAGCCACTAACTGACAGATCCCACAAACTGTTAGGTTCCAAAGTCTATATTCTTTCCACTGTATTACATTCCCTCATGCACTACAGTAAAAATTCTACAAATCAATATTTAAGCCAGTTATCACAAATAGCACAACTGCTAACAGCAAATAAATGTGTATGCAGTTTTGAGTAATCCTTTAATTTTCCTTCTTTAATAATGATTTGTTGTTTATACATGAAGGGAAAGTTTGTTTTATTTTGTTTTAATTGCCAGTCTGGGTAGGGGCCACAGTTGCAAAGCTCATAGAGCATGTTGGAAAGATCAAAATCTGGTACTCAGAGAGGTAGATGAAAGGAAACTTGTGAACCATGACTCAGCTTATTCACATCTAAGGACATTTGGTAGGAATGGTTGTTTCTTATGTTTACTGATGAAGTAGTCTGTCAAGAAAAAGAATGTGAGCTTCCCTAGCACCTGGCTGTTCTCTGGAGTTGAGCCTGCTTGGAAACCCTCTTCAGATTGGAGGAGGGAAATAAATCTTGCACAGAAATCTATTTGTGGACCCTGCCAAATAATTTTGCCTTTGGGTTCTCCTATAGCATTAAAAAACCTGAAGCAGTTCAATATCTTCATTCCTTTTCATATAATTTATATTTTAAGATGATTCAGAGGATTTCCTTGAGCCAGTTTAATTCAGCGGGGTCCAAGAACCAAAGACGAGAGTGTCAGGGACATCTTTTCTCATGGAGCAAAGCAGATGGGGCAGGTAGGGATTTCTGAATCCCAAATTCACCCTGCCACCCCATGAAGGCAGTCAATATAAAGTTGAGGTAAATTTCAAATTAATTTTTCTTCTGATCTATCTAAAAATACCACAGAAATTTGCATTAGACTGTGTAAAGCAAAGAAGTAGGGTAGTGCTCAAGCTGTTCATATATTTAAGTTTAAAGCTATCTCATTTGTTTTAAGGTGATGTTTTCTGCAATCCCTTTCTTATTATAATGATGTGATTACTTTAAATGAAGACCATGTACAGCAATAAATGGAAAAAATGAATACGTATACTATTATTTTGTCCTTTTTGTTCATTGGGGAAATTTGTACTAAATTTGTCGGTGTCCATTTCTCTTTATAAAGGTAACATATACATGATCTATTGCTATATTACCAAGTGACATTTTGTTTGAGAGGAGAACTACATTACATATCTTTTCTTTTGGTTATGCAAATTCCAACAAAAGTAATTTGATGTTTTCTAATTCTCACCATTATATTTATTAAAAAATAATAATTTTGTTCAGCAGTGAATATGTATGAATAAAATTATTTTTCCCTCTCTGAAAAATAGAGGTGGCTGCAGGACTGTTTGTTTCAAGGTCCTTTACTGGATTTATTTTTATTTTCTTACTAAAATATCTGTTGTTAGATGACAATTCAATTGCTTGCTAACTACTTGAGAAAAAGGCTATGAAAATATTTTAAATGGATTTATCGTTTTATATCCTAAAATGAAGAGGTGAATAATTATAACTGTGCTGAGGAGAAGGCTGTGTCTCACTTGCTCCTCTTTCCTTCTCCTGCCAACTCTGGCCTCTTGGACTTGGTAGTGATGCCGAAAACTCGGCCTCTGTGCACCAGTGCCAAATCGGACCTCAGAGACAGAGGTTTACGTAAAGTAGAATAGAATAGCTTTATTGCTTTGCCAGGGACAGGGGACACAGAGGGCTCCTGCCTCTGAAAAACTGTGTGTCCCAACCCAGGGGAGTTTGGTGAGGAGTTTTATGGCAATGGTTGAAGGGTGGGGTTGCTGATAAATTTAGGGTAGGGCCTGCACTCCTTTAATCTGGTCTCAGGTAATCTCTTGATGAGCTTCTCTGGTTCCTTTAATCTGGTCTCAGGTTTTCTTCTCTGAAATGAGGAGGCTGACATCTTCCATTTGTTGGGTTTTAGATCTGTGAAGAACTCAAAGATATTGTCATGTGAATCCCTTGAGGCAGAACCAGGACCCTGCCCCAAGGCTGCACTATTGTTTCTTGGCTGCTCCTCCTTGTCTCTGCATCCCTTCCCTCCCCTGGTTAGCAACTGTTCGAATCTGCCCTTTGGAACTCAGGGAAGTTCATGGAGGCTGGAGTCTGTGCCCTACAAACAAGGAACAGGGGACACAGAAAGGCTTCTGGCCCAGGAGCCCCACAGGGTCCTGCTCGATTTCACTGGCACTAAATGGAAGGGGGCTGAACTGCATTGACATGAGTGTTTCCTGTGCATCAGCTCGAGAGCAAATTCAGAATCTCACATACGTGTCTATCTTTCTTCCTCGACCAGCGCTAGGGTGAGATGAGAAGTAGGAGAATCAGGTGGTGGGATCCAAGACAAAGTAAGGCAGGGAGAAAGGGGAGGCATAAAGTGTCACATTTTTTTTTTTAAATGAAATGTAGCGATAAGAAGAGAGTAACTATTCAGAGGCCAAGAAATTTGAAGAGTGTGGTAAAGGGCAAAGAGGACGATGCTATAGCTATCCACTATTCAGGCTGGCCTTTTATTCAGGAGCATAATACCTAAGTCTGGCTTATAAAATTTTGGAACTTATTGCTCCTAAAATGATATCTTACAAACAAGTCACAATGTAAAATGAGTTATGTAAGAAACTTTGAGCTGAGAGAGACTGTAAAAGTCAATGTGAACCAAGATGGTTAAAGTGTTTATGGAGCAATGGTGCTTAAACTAGGTTTTAAACAAAAGAAATCTATATGTGCGAACCAGATTCAAGAGCTAAGATTTTCATGTTGTGCTTGGGAGAACTGAGAATGGGTAAATATTGACTGGAAATTCCGAATATGGTGAAGATAGGAAAAATAGACGCAGGTGACATTGAAAACAACTTTGAACTGCAAGATGAAAGTTTGAAAAGACAATCTGTACACCTGGAAAGCTGCTGAAATCTGAAGAAGTCATAAATGCACTGCCGTAGGATATTACTCTCAATGCAATGGGGAGGTTAGATCAGAGGCAGAAGATGCTAGAAATACATGTATTGAGGGAGCAATCAGGAAGCTAATATTGAAATGCTAACTGTAAAAATGGAGAGCAAGGGTCAGCCCAAGGTGTCAGAGAAACATAGAAATGAAGAAGTCAGTTAACCTTGAACTGAGAGGTGGTGAAGAGCTATATTTATAGCTCCAGGATTTGAAGTTAGAGTGATCAAGGTTCAACCCTTGGTCAGGCTGCTCACCTGTCCTTTGTCCGTAGAAAATTACTTAAACTTCTCTGAGCGCAGTTTCTTTATCTGTAAAATGAGTCTAACAACATGCACCTCACAGTTGTGTGTGTGTGTGTGTTTGTGTATTAAAGTAACATGTAGAAATAATTCACTATGATCCCTGATTACAGTAAATTGCTCAACAAATATTTATCATCACGTCACTGTAATGTCCATAAAATAATGACCTGTTGTATATTGTCTGTTTTCTCTAGAATGTAAGATCCACAAGTGCAGGGATTTTTGTCATCAATGCACAAAGCACTCAGCACCTAGAATAGTGTCAAGCACAAAGCAGATACTAAATAAATAATGAGTTGAACGAATTATCTTTATGATTTGACGTTGGGAATTGGAAAAATAACAGGACTTTGGTCAAAATAGAGAAGTCGAAAGAGGAAACTACTTTGGAGGTCAGATGATGAAACATATTTTTAGATAATTAATTTTGAGCTGTCGTGAAAGCATTACCTTCCAGTAAGCACCGTCCATTGCCTTATACATGTTACATCTGTTTACCAGGAACAATCAGTGAACCTTCCAGTGTCACCAGGATGTGGGAAAGAATGTGCTTGCCAGCTCTCAGTACTCAGAAAGGACAGAGCTTCCTCAATATGTGCAGGATTTGATAACAGTGAGAACACAGAGAACAGGAATTCGAGGGTCTCAATTCACAGAGGCTAGTTTCATAGAAATGAAGCTGACCTCCTTCTGAAGAGTATCTGCCCCTTTCTGTCACTTACAATTTTTTTTTTTTTTTTGGTTTCAATATTATCTCAAGATTTTTGTTTAAAAATTTTTTTACCGTAACATTTTCAAATTAGTTGGTTATCACTCTCTCATTTCTTCCTGAATTGCTTCATTCCATTCTTTTAATTAAGGTTGGTTGACAATTCAGGTCAGACAAATAGAATTTTTTAAAAGCCAATAATAATTCGTGGCTATTTAATTGAAATAGTGGGAAAGAGTTGATAAGCCTGAACCTTTTCATATAGTGATAAGGCTGAAAACAATATATGAGAAATGAGCAAATCAAAATAATATTTAAGCAATGAGTATGCTAATAGAAAAATATCGCTAGTGAGTGAAATAAGTAGGAAATAATTACATAAATATCAGCAAGTTACATGTATTATACATTGAATAATATACCTAAACTGAAACAGCCATTTATATAGTCAACTGCGGGAGAACAAACCCAAAATGGAGAGATTTACTGAGAACAAATATTCACTTTGAGGTTAAAGGCACTGCCTCAACATTTCTGAATGAAATAATACATTTTGTATGGATACTAACATTACATAAAATAATTGATTTACTATTTAATTTCATAGTTTCAGAGCACCATAAACCTTATTGAAAGAGGCAGGTTAATTTGGACATTTCAGGGATGTAATGTTTGAAAAACAAGCTATGGCCAAGGATAAACACGATCTAACAGCTTGATAAATCACCGTCACGCTCCAATAGGACAAAGATAGCAGATGTAGAAATAGAGGCCCCAAGGAGACAGAGGACATTGAAGATGAATGGTATCAAATGTTACCTTTAATGGAAAACAACTTGGACGGAATGCTTTAAGCACTCTGGTTGCTTTATTGCAGCTTCCTTGAAACCCTTGTCTTGCTTTCCTTCACCACTTTCAGACCGATGCACCAGTCTCTACTCTACCTCTCGGAGCTCAACACTGGGGCGAGCCACACACAGTCTATTTTCCAAGATGTTTTGCTTTCTGTTTGAAGGCTTCGACCAAGAGAAGGCTATGGAATCAGAACAGTTCATTGTTTCCAGGCAGAGGGCAGAGTCACTCAGCTGACGGACACCACGCTGGGCTCTGCGAAGCCCCGTTCATTACAGCCCTCTTTGTCCTCATCCTCCGGGCTCAGGGTTTGCAAGTGTGAGAAGGAGACACAAAGATGCAGAAGACCCCAGTCAAGGATGCCCAGTTGTAATCACACTTTGTTGCAGGGGAGATTGTACCTCCTCATGGATTTCTGAGGAGTTATATTTTTTTATTTTATTGCACTTTATCTCCTACAAACTTAACACAGTTCCTTTTCCCAGAGCCAAGCACATTGAATTGTCAGGTTCACCATGCAGAAACTTTCTTGTTTGGAAACTAACAGACCTTTCAAAGAAAGGTACATGTCTTTCATAAAATGAATTCCAAGGTGATAAAGTTTATGCTTGTACAAGTCCCCTCTGCAAAATAAATGTTATTCTCAAGATATGATTTTAGAGATGAAATGATATATGCAATATAATCAACCCCAAATATTTTGCTAGAAGTAGAATAAGTTATATTACAGTTTCTAAAATGTCCCAAACTGAATGTTTGATTCTTGACCAAATGGAATATCTTTGATTTTTAAGCCCTGGAGGCTGTTACACAAATCTGAAATATTCTGTATTCCTATTGCTAACTAAAGAATAAAGATTTGACCTGTTACTTCATTAAAGAGTGTTCTGGGCATGGGAGGGATATAGAAATACCTGTCATCATCTGTGCTTATAAAAAGCTTTCCATTTAGGTAAAGAAGTAAGACTTGATATTAAAGAAAATACTATGTGGTACTCTGTGAGGTTAAGTGCTAGGTAAGTTCTAGAATTTAAAACAGGAAGTACCTTAGAGATCAGATAATTCAACCTCCTTGTTTTATGGGATATAAATTTCATCCCAGAGAAATCATCTCCGCATGGACATGGAAACCTATTCAAACCGATTTGTCCTAACTCCAGGTTGAGAGCTTCTGACCCCAGCCTCGCGCGATATGTTGGCATCCTCTGGTTGACCAGAGACAGAGAACTTGCACTTACTTCACTTGTAGAGTAGCTGAGGATGACCTTACAACAGGCCAGGGTCGGCAAGGAAAGTAAGAGGTGTGCTCCCAGCACCCACCTGCATTGAGTCCTAGAAAGGGAAAGGAAGGAAAAAGCAAGTTTACAAGTATTATCTGTCCTCTGTGTCCCACCGTACTCATCCATGGTTTACATTGCAGCCATTAATATTTGCTGAATGAAAGAATCAATCATCTCATTTATTTCTCACAACGATCCTGCAAAGTGTGGTTATTCCTAGCTTCAGTAAGGACGTTGAGGCTCTTTGCTCAGTCAGCAACGTTTGCTCGTAGTCTCCTGAGTACCAGGGCTTGTGTTAAACACAGTGGTACAGAGAGACCGACCCACCACCTCAATTCCCTACTCGATGAGAAAGTAGACATATTGGAGAGTGAACTTCAAGAGTTGCGTGTACACTCTGCCTCGGAGCTTTATTCCGACAAACTCAGAGAAGTTATGTAACATTTTTGAGGTCACAGAGCTTAAATGTGGAAGTTAGCTTTCCAAATCAGAGCTTTTACAAAATACTTTAAAATTCCTGCTCTTCCTGTTACTACTCAGAGCATGCCCTGTGAAAGGGCAGCAGATAGAATCAGTTTGTGTTCGAAAATGCAGTTGAGAAGAACAGAAGTCAGTGGGGATAGGAGCACAGAGGACAGAGGAAGAAGTAGCCTGTATACATACTGTGTCCAGGACAAGGACATAGGGACAGCTGTTTAAAAGGACTCAGACCTGAGCACCTTGAGGGAGACATCTGTACCCAAAGAGAGAAGGTTGGAAAATGAGAAGCAGCTGGGAGAGGAATGGATACTATTTCTAGCAGCCCAAAAATAAGAGAAGTGAATCAAGCATACCCAAGGCAACTTTTTCTTTACTTCAAAATTGATATAAAAACACACTCTCTTCTCCCCTGTCTCATACATACCCCACATACAGGCCAGAACCCAGCAATTCACAATTCTTCCTGTTTCTCTGTCCTACCTTCAATCCCTGGCAATCCATGCAAACCTGTCTAGAAATCTCTTTGAAATGCATGGGATAGAATGAGGTATGAGGGTATACTGACTTTCAAAAATCATGGGCCTTATTCTGCGCTTGGTATACACTGGGGCTTACACTGGGGTACCCCAGCGGTTCCTCTTAGGGGTCAGGGCCTTCTCCTGTGAGTCTGAGAATTAAGCAGGTCTGTGGACTGTGGAGGAAAAAGCACATATTACATCATTCCCCCCCACCCCCACCCGGCTTAAATTTGTGAGCGCACAGGCTGTCTGCTGATGTTTCCTATGCTTAGGTGAGGCACTCTTTTAAAAAACTGAGGCTTGTGAACTTGTGTCGGATGTCAATGCAAGGGTTTCAATTGTTGTGTCCATGAGAACCACCATGAAAAAGGAGTCTTGTCCTGAAGGCAGTTGTGTAACTCTCTCAGACGAGAACTGAAACACTGGTCTATAATGTTCAAATATATACATTCGTGTAGAGAAAGAAGGAAAATGGAAAAGAGTAGAGGGCTCGTGGCTATTGTGTCCACTTTTCCAGACTCCTAGAGCAGAACAAAATACTGCTCCCCACTAAAAAATGACGTCAAGACTTCAAATGGATCAGTTATTTCAAGGGATCCAATTTACTCCGAACACGTCCTGTGCCCTGAGAAAATGTGACTAAAATATGAAACTGTAAAAATCACAGAAGCTTCAAGTAGTTTAGACAGAAAGGCAGATTTAGAGATCATCTGCTGCAATGGTTATTAACCTCAGGATCACTCCAGGGATAGTTCTCAGGGTTTTAGGTATTCATACTGCTCTGTTATTGCTTTAAAGTAAAATGAGATTCTAGAATAAATAGGCTTTAAAATATCTGAGCTGATATCACTTCTATTGAAATTCATAGGATGCTAATGTAAAGTTGGTGTTGTCAGGCTTTCTGATGAGGGAGGTGTGCTTATCGTAACAGACAGATGTAAGGAATGACTTTCCCAGGACCAGTAGACAACTGGAGGTTATAAAGTTAGGAATCATTTAAATAATGGAGATTATCAATATAATAATATGTAGCCATAATCTCTGCTAGTTTAGCAGCATCAATGAGCAGGAAAAAAAAGAGACAGAGTTCTGAGTTCTGGGCATGTGGTCTGCCTTCCTCCAGCTTCATTCCTCTCTCATGCTCTTTGTCAGACAACAGCTGGGTTCATCACACCTTCCCTGTTTTATCCCGATCATGGAGGATCCTGCTACGCTGGGAAAAAGAAAAAAAAAAAAAGAAGAGTATTGCTCCTTTAGAAATAGAATACATTGGGAAGATGAAACATTTACAGATTCCTTGAAATTGATTAGGACATTTGAGAAGATATACTAGAAATTAGATGTCCCTTCTACCCCCCCAATAAACCAAAGAAATTTATTTACTAAACACAAACACCATAAGTACTGCTTAAGGGATTATCCTGAGACTTTATGCAGTGTTTGTGGGAGATTTGAGTAACAGTTTAAGACAGATCTTACGAGTACCTCAGATTTTCAAGGGTAAAGCCGTCTCTCATAAGACATTTTGGTATCCTCAATGTTCAGTGTGAAGTCTGGCACCTAATAGCAGATATATATACGTGTGTGTGTATATATATATATATGTATATATGGTGTTGAGCTGGTGTTTACCTATGTCAGGTGATTTTGGAGGGGTGCTGAGAAGGCCCTATCTCTTCTATGCAGCTGCCCCTCAGAATCTGAGACTCCACTGCTATTCGTTCATTCTTATAAGTTTTGCTTCTTGCACTCACAATGTTTTTTTAATAATTAGTTAAAAAATAATTCTGAAAAACTTAGCACATGTAGCATGGTTTTGTCTCGTGACTGTCTAAGAGTGAAGATACGTGCCATAGCTTTCTCCAGGTTTATCTGACCCAGAATCATTTTTCAAGAAACTTATTTCTTTGACTAGTTTGTACAGAATACCCCTTGGTAATGGAGACTATGAACTAATTCACTCTAATGTACTATGGTTTTATGTCTATAACAAGGTTGGGGCAGGAGTGCCTAGTATGTAGAGAAACCACATAATGATGTACTTGAAATAGTGAAAGGAAGGGAAAGGAAAGGAAAGAAAAATGTCATGAGGATAAATGCCATCATTTTGCAGAGGATGGATCATTTCTCCTAAGCCCTCTCTCCTGGGACATATACCAATGTCCCTATGCTGCAGTGACTGCTAATTATGTTAACAACAAAAACCATTAGAGCTTATGAACAGTGTCAAAAAAACAGTATGAATCTTTTCTTGTTTCTGCTTGGTCAGGGCCTTCTGATCACACGTTGCTGGCAACCTGGCTGAAGGGGCAAGTAAATGACAAAAATTCAAGACAGTTAAGTCCCCTAAGGAGAGGTACAGGTTTATCTCTCTTGGAGCCATTTGTTTACATTCCAAAGGGTTGTAATCTCTTAAGGACTTTCCCTCTTTTCTTCCTAGAGGGGTTCTGTTTACTTTCTAGAGCAAAGGTTTTCTCCATCTCTTAGGAGGGCAACTATCTAGTTCCTACATAAATTCTGAGATTGATAATTTTGGGGCTTCTCTCCTGTGTGCAAATCCTGCTTTTGCACACACAATATCTGCCTTCATCATGTTGACCTATGGAAGACTGGAGCACAGGAAACCAATGCTAAGATCACCAATAAGTAAATAATCAGCCTGCCTCTGATCCAGAAAGCTTGTGGTTACTGTCAAGATAAAATAAGTAAATATAGATAATAAAAGGTATCAAGCCTTTATTATGTCATGGTACTGGGCTAAGTGATCTATGTACAATATTGTATTTAATCTTCACAGTAACCATAGGAGGTAAGTATTAAGAATGATTTACAGATGAAAAGATTGAGGATCAGAACTAATAAGTAATCAGCCTAAGGTCACTCTGCTCTTAATTAATTGAGATGAACTTAAGTCACACTGACTCTTTTTTTTTTTTTTTTTTTAATATTTCAGCTTACTTTTTTTTTTTAAACTTTGGGTTTATTTATTTTATTTATTTATTTATTTATGGCTGTGTTGGGTCTTCGTTTCTGTGCGAGGGCTTTCTCTAGTTGCGGCAAGTGGGGACCACTCTTCATCGCGGTGCGCGGGCCTCTCACCATCGCGGCCTCTATTGTTGCGGAGCACAGGCTCCAGACGCGCAGGCTCAGAAATTGTGGCTCACGGGCCTAGTTGCTCCGCGGCATGTGGGATCTTCCCAGACCAGGGCTCGAGCCCGTGTCCCCTGCATTGGCAGGCAGATTCTCAACCACTGCGCCACCAGGGAAGCGCCAAGTCACACTGACTCTTAATCACTCTGTTAGGATGTAGCTTCTTGAGAGCAGGGATTTTATCTGTTTTGTTCATACATGTATTGCCAATGCCTAGAAGAGTGCTAGGCACTCAGTACATACTCAAGAAACATTTGTTGAATGATTGCTCCATTGCTGTCAGGAGTTAGGAATGTGGGTAACATTCTTGAAAAGCGAAATTTCAGGTGGCAGTTTGCTTACAGCCATCCTATGGGATAATGATTTAATTTAACTATGCACACTCTTTTACAGTTTTCTAAGAACAGATTAGGAAAATGTTTAAGACCTTAAAATAAACCACAGGTAGAAAACACTTAGATTTGGTGTACATGGCTTATGTGTAAACTGAATTCATTCCAAATGGAGTAAAGGAAAAGTATTTGCAGTTACACACCAAAGAACAATGTTGTCTCATAACAGAGTAAAGATTAATTTCTTTTCATCATAATCAGTATAACAGTTTTCTAAAAGTAATAAAATTTAGTTCAGTTTGGCTGATTATATTAGAATAAAACTTACATGAACAAAATTTATACAAATAGAATTAAAGGGAGGATTTGGACCTTGGGTAGTAAATTTACTGCATATTTCCATGTAAATCCATTAATTACTACAATGAATTGTGTTAAAATGTGTAATCCAATCCCCAGTCTAGTCAACCTATAGAATCCTGAGTGTAGAACCTCTCTCTGGACATATAGAAACTGAAACAAATGGATTTTTAAATTTTTTGAATAATAAGGTATAGCTCCATGCAATTTTAAGATTTACAGCAGCTGAAGAGCAGATGAACAATAAATTTGGATACTGGCTACATGGCTGTGGTAATTAAACTACGGAACAACTGCAGCTAATGAAAAATATAAACAGAGGTTTTAATTGTACTAAAGGGACTCCTAGTGCTGTTAGTAATGGATCTTGAAACACACAAAATAAATGTCTTCTAGCAACCACTTTCAATAAAACAGTAGACCAAAAAGAATTTTTTGCTTCAACCTAATCCATATATGCTCACTGTATTTGCATTAAATTAGTAAACTTACTTCTTGTTAATTACATCCTTAACCAAGCTCAGGAACCTACATACATTTTTAATGATCACTTTAGCGTTGGCATCCAGTTGGATGTATGATTAATTTAGAAAGACAGAGCCATTATTGCTTCTTTCAAATAGTGAAAATCATGGGCATGATGGGATTTTCTCTGGATAAACATTCTAAAATTATTATCACATTTATTCTGATTCTATTTGAGCTGGATCTATTTCTTAATTCCAGATTGTGATTCAATCCAGATTGTAAAGCTATTGAGTGTTAACTAAAAGTAACCTTACGAGACTTTAAAAATTAGAAACCTCTTCTACCTTTCTCCTCTTCTACCTTTCTCCTCTTCCGTGCCTTGTTACAATCTTCTGCTTTCACTGTAATTACATTTTTAAATAATTTTGTCTATCAAATTTCTATGCTCCTTACTCCTGAACTTAGAGTTTATCTCTTACCAAATCTCTAAGATTTTTTATTCTTTGCTTCTGCTCTCCTGAATTTTGTTTTTAAGTAAAGGTTCCCATTGAATGACATGTCAACTTCCTGAAGCTGTAAATGGGTCAAAATTTGGGTTTGAATGTGGAGGTGACTTTATCACTCAAAAATCTGAAGAGAGGTGATAGAAGAAAGTTGTTCATGGTCATTATATACAGCTATGTCTGGAAACTGAACTATCTTGGCATTATATTTGTGGCTTTGATTAACAAGAAATCATCTAAAATTCTGAACCACAGAATATCTGAGATGCCTTCCAGGTACTGATAATCTAAATGGGGTTATATGATCAAAGAGAGGACACACTGGTTGTATGTACCTACAAATGCATGAAAGTGCATAAGTCTCAGAGGTAAGTAATGCACTCTGAGGTGCTAAACCAAATTCTTTGTTTATAATAATAGACAAGAGTGCAAAGGCCAACAAGATATTTTCAGAGCACAAACAATGGTTTTTTTTAGACAATCCACATTTGCAGGAGGTAGTCTGTTGATGAGGCAAGAGGCAGAGATAGACTTTACGTCATGAACAACTATAGAATTGACTAAATCTATCCACTGGCAAAGAAGTAACACATAAAAGAATAGCAGGTCATGATTAAAATTCCCACTAGTCTGGAACACAACCCTAGACTCTTCTTTTATACAAACTTCTGATAAAGATTTGGCTAAAGAAACACTGATTTTATTCAAAGATGAACAATAAAATGAATCCCAAATAAGATATCAACCAAGATACTACAGAAAAAGAAGAGGGTTGAAAAAGCAAAAACAAATAGCAGGCAAAGAACACTCACCAAAAAATGGTTTTTACTGAGCAGATAAAAATTGCAATAAAATGTTTCTCATGAATTTAAAAACAATATCTCTGATGCAAGAGTACCAAGTAAAAACAGTAATTCAAGTAAGTGATAACAGGACACCAGAAAAAGATTAAATGTAGGCTGGGCTGGCAGATCTCAGAAAAGAAGTAGAAAAGGGGAAAAAAATCACAGAACTAAGGGTGAAATTGGAAGCAACCGAAGGATAATTGACACTGCTGAACACAGTAAGGAGCATGAAGGAAAAAAGGAGAGAATCAGCAAAATTAAATAGAATTTAATAAAGAATTTAAGAAGGTAAAAGAAAATGATAGATTTGGAAGGCAGGCAAATGAAATCCAATATATATATAATTGATCTGATAAAAAGAAATAAGGACAATAATAAAGAATATATATTTAAATATATAGTTCAATAAAACTCTCCAAAAAAAAAAAAAAAAAAAAAGAAGAAGAAGGCTTAAATTTACAGTTTGGAAAAGCCTATTGTGCCCTAAAGAAAAAGTAAATGAGAAAAATGACTTCAATAAATATCTTAATAAGTTACTTAATTAAAAAAAGATATAATCCTTTTTCAAATCTCGGTTAAAATCAAAGTCACTAACAATAAAAAAATGTATTGCCATCCTCAGACTTATCCATCACAGCATTCAATGCTAGAAGGCAAGAGAACAATAGCTAAGTATTTCTCAAGAAAATTCCTCATAGACTCAGAGAAACAATGATAAACGAATGAAAAAAATAAGACCTAAGTTATTGAACATACAAAAAAAGTTGGGTCTGTGTACCCTTCTTTCTTCCAGAATCAAGAAATGAATGGAGAAACTATGACAAAAGCTAATTGTTAATATTAAATAAATTCAGTTCTAAGATTCAAATAAATGTAGATTACAGTTGCATAACAGAATGTATATCTTATAAACTTTTTTGATCTAGGAGTGGTGTAGATAAAAAATGGGGTGGGGAAGAGAGAGAAAGTGAGAGTCAATATGAATATACAAATTTATTAATTTTTTACAACTGGAATGAAAAATAGATTATTTAAAGTTAGTAAATCAAGTAATAAAGGTGGAAGTAAATGTGACAATAAAAATGTAAATACTTGGGACTATAAAATGAAATAAATGTGATTATTTAAATGGTGGAAGGAGAATATAAGTAAATAATATGCCATAAGAAGTCAACTAAAAGAGTTTTAAAACCTTAAAGCTTTAATATGCCCTGCAAAGTCAAGCAAAGGAGTCTTCAAAGTTTTCAAGAAGAAATCTGGATTAGAGGTCGTGGGAAAGAGTGGGACAGGACAAGGCAGAATAAGTGACAAGTGAGTGGGCCAAGCTTTCTGTCTCTGGTATCACAGTTGAACTGAAAAGTCAGATATCAGATAATATCTTATACTTTGTTTTCCTAAATTTTTCTAAGGAAAATATTTCTTGTTTGCTAACATCTTATTCTTTTTTTGACCCCAAAGCAATGGTAAATGCATGCCTGTGTAATTTAGGTTCTCTAGGAAATAAGTGAAAAAAATACAGTTTTCATTTGTTCACTATTTAATAAAATGAAAGCTTGGTAGCATACTTCAGCAATTGGAAAAGTTGCAAGAGCAGCATTTGGGATGAAAAAAAAATCTAGTCAGCAGCTCAGAGTCAAAGAGCATTCTGTCAAATGGTAAAGGAAACCAGGACATTAACGAAAAGGTTTAAGAGTCTGTGGGCACCTACTGATTTTGAATTGTAGCTTCAAAAATGGTATCAAAATCTGTATTAGTTTTCAGGAGGGCTACTATAACAAAGGACCACAAACTAGGTGGCTTAGGACAACAGAACTTCTGGGGACCACAAGTCAAATTGACAGCTGGGCCCTGCTCCCTCTCAGGCACCAGGGAAGGATCTGCTCCAGGCTTCTTGTCTGGTTTCTAGTAGCCTCGGGTGCTCCTTAACTTGTAGGTGGCTGTCTTCTCCCTGTGTCTCTTCACATCATCCTTCCTGGAGTACCTGTCTGCCTCTGTGTCCAAATGTCCTCCTTTTCTGTAAGGACAACAGTCACGTTGGATTAGAGCCTACCCTAAAGACCTCATTTAAACTTGATTAATTCTCTAAAGACCTGGTTTCCAAATAAAGTCTCATTCTGACGTACTGGGTTCTAGGACTTAACTATATATTTTGGGGGATACAATTCAATCTGTAATAGTCTACCCACACCCCCAAAATTCATGTCCTGCCCATGTGCAAAATACATTTACCCCACTCCGACCTCCTGAAACGTCTCCATCGTTCCCGCATCAACTCGTATCTAAACTTTGTCTACATCATCAGCTCAAAATCCCAAGTTTCATCATCTACATTATCCAAATCAGGTATGGGTGAGAATCAGGGTATGACTGGTCCTGAGGCAAATGATTAAGTGTACTGATAAAACTTACGAAGGACAGTCTGGCTTAGAGAAGAACTAAGCCTAAAAACCAAATGTACAAATTAGCAAAATCTGGGGGTAAAAAAAATATGTTTTAAGTGCTACAATGGTGAAACCATAGCAACAATTTCAAGCCTAAACTCTTTTCATCCAGTTGAAATCTATCATGTTCTAGTTTTCAGAGGCCATTTTATACTCATATTAACCTAGAAACAAGGTTTTATCTGTATAATAATCAATGAGATCAATGAGAAAAATGTCATCTATCTTAGTATCACACAACAAAACCCAGCTTCAACTCTTAGCAATATTCACTGAACCCCTCTCAATCCACCCCATCCAGGCTGTTTCAAACTTGCACTCAGTGGTCTTCAAGCTTTCTTGCAGAGGAAATTCCCTTCTCCTTTTTAAAAATAGAATATCCGTGAATATCAGGTATCACACTAGAGTTTGGTGGAATATAATTTGATAAATATTTTTCTAATCTATCTTAAGTCAACATTGTTCTTCCATAAACAGTATTTTTTTTTAGTCTTACATAAGTGAGAATTAAAGAATTCAGTATCACACACAAGATCTCATGCTCATTTTACAAATGTTCACCCTAAAGCCCAGTGGTATTCCATCAGTTATGATCGTACAGAGGGGTGTATTCAGGGTGCCTTATTTGCCTTTGTATCAGGAAGAGACAAGAGACAGTAGCATGCTAGTGTCAGAAGTGTGGGGAGAAATTAAAAGGGAGAGAATGAATAGACAAATGGACGACGGCCAGACCAGGCCATAATAACAACAGAACTCGGACCACAAGCCCTGCAGCTGTCAGCCCAGAATGGTCAGGACCTGATCAAAGATTTGGACTTCTCTATTTTTCACCACTACTTCCTACTCAGGACCAACTAGAGAAAGCCAAGTAGTTCCTCAACCAATCACATAAGATGTGCGCTTTCTAGTTAGCCCATGTCCAACTTCCCCAGGCCAACAGCTTTCAGTCACAGGGTACCCGAAGCCTTCCCTCTTTTCACCACAAAGCTTTCTCACTGCTCTGCCTGCCTTTGAATCTCTGCCAAATGCAAGTGGTTGACTTCTGTGCTATAGCAATCTCTGAATACATAGCCCCTGCCTGTTTTCATTTGAGTGGTCTTCACTTATTTCCACAGAACACTTCACCTTATAAGCAGGGGCAAATGTCTCAGATAAAAATCCAGACCTGGGGTCATTTACTCTTTAGAGCAGCTGGACACACCTCCCCACCCCACACAAATGAGCAGTGTTCTCTAAGCAGAGCCATTACATTTATATCTTGTGCACAATTACAAAGCTAGAAGATCCTTATTTTTTTGTTTGTTTTTTCAGGAAAGAACATACTGAAAAAGCAATGAGAATATTTTAGAAGTATTCACTTGTCACGTATTTACTATTTGGAAGATGAAGAATGACTATGGTTGAAGTGTGACAGGTCAAATCCTGTTAGTGCTCAAAAAAATCCCAGTGATCCAGAGCAACTCCATAAATTCCAAATGCCCACTGCTGCCAAAAATGTAATCTTACAGAATTACATTCTTAAGTGATCCCTAAAACTTTTCAAAAAGGTACATGAACTCTGTTTAAATTAATCAGAGTCATGCATCATGTTTATGCACTGTAGACTCTGAGCTCCATTCACAAGCCAACATACCTGGACCTAGAAATACACTGTGAAGTGGAAAACATGACACTGATGACATTTTCTTAGCAGCTAAAACTGGGTCATATTTTCATTTTAATGTGTTCAAGTTTATAAGTGAATTTTCCCAGGCAAAGAATTCTTTTTTTCTTTTTTTCAAAGGATTTCAGCAAAGCATTTTTAAAAAATTTTTTATTTATTTATATATTTATATATTTATTTATTTATTTATTTATTTATTTATTTATTTATTTTTGGCTGTGTTGGGTCTTCGTTTCTGTGCGAGGGCTTTCTCTAGTTGCGGCAAGTGGGGACCACTCTTCATCGCGGTGTGCGGGCCTCTCACTATCGTGGCCTCTCTTGTTGCAGAGCACAGGCTCCAGATGCGCAGGCTCAGTAGTTGTGGCTCACGGGCCTAGTTGCTCCGCGGCATGTGGGATCTTCCCAGACCAGGGCTCGAACCCGTGTGTCCCCTGCATTGGCAGGCAGATTCTCAACCACTACGCCACCAGGAAAGCCCCAAGAATTCTTTAAATGTGTTAAATATTTTCTGAAGAGTTAAAAAAAAAAAACTATTAAATGATTGAGTAATTGATCACTAGGAATCATTTCATCAGACTCATTATACATTAAAGACAGTGAGCTTAAGGTAAAATAGCTAGGATTTTACCAGTAAAACAGTTGGGCAAATGATACGTAAGAGGTTCTTTCTGCCTTGTAAACTTGATGTGTGTGTATCTCACAGAATCTGTAATACTTCAAGGCACATATCTGTATGCATGTCTTCCTTTTTCTAGTGGACCTTAATTTCCTTAAGAATAAAGACCGTGTCTTATGAGTGCTTGAGTATCCCAGCACTTGGCTGCCAGACTAAACATAGTAGGTTCTTAATAAATGTGGAATGAAAGAGTGAGTGAATGAATGTATGCAACTGTCGTTGTCTTTACTCCCCTCCCTTGGTACTGACTATAATTTCTGGAAGTAGACATAAGGAGTGCCTGAGAGAACCTAATAGCATGGCCACAGGATTTGGTAAAAGCTGAGTTCCCAGTCCAGTGAACATTAGCCTTGAAACTTTAAGTGAATAAACTGCAAAGAGGCTGAGTTTTGTTTCAAGTTTTTAGTTCATATAGTGAGAGTCAAACTTGTAGTTGAGCAAGGCAGAAATGGCATTCTAAGTGCATTTCACCAACAGGTACTAAATTTTTTCATTTCAATTCAAGAGAGGCAGGAAATGCTACACCTTGGGAGAACTAAGAGATTGGCTTAAAATTGTGTTGGAAACTTTATGATAATTACATAGGAAAGATAGAAATCAGTGAACATCTCCATAGATTTTTAAAGCGCCCCAGAGCAAAGATTGTACGTATGAAGCCTATTAGTTTATCCTCATGCCTTGTTGAGGGATTTACCTTCTTTAGGAAAACATTGCTGGGAGTTAAGTATGTTCACTTGCACTCACTGTATGAACAGACGTATGGAAAGTACCTTACTCGGGAGACTGTGGGGTGATTCATGTAACAGATAATAGTTGAACACTAATAATAACTAGATACCGTTTGCTCCTGTGATTTATTTAGTTCTACGAGACAACAGATGAATTCTCAGTTTGGCTCTGCCATGAGTTAGGGCCACGATGCACTATTAAACCTCCTTCTAAAACACAGAGTAGCACTAGTTGATTGCAAAAACCTTTGCTTGCTCTATAATTTTAAATTCTTTGAGAACCAAAACTTTATAACTTTAGAAAACATTGCTTCTTACAACTACTTTTTCTTAATCCTGAGTCAGTATGAGAAGGGCATCATCTTCAGTTCTAGATTATACTCTCCCTTAATGGAAACCACAATAATAAATAACACTGTACAGAAAAGATTTGTAATAGAAAGATTCTGGTTATTTACTGCTCATATACCAATAATGTGGGGTGGTTTATTCTTTAATGAGCTGAACTTTCCAGTCTCAGTTTGATTTGGCTGTAGGATTAGAAAGCTGATTTCTGCACTGTTATTTCAGATCTGATTGTTAATTCCCTCTTAATAATAGAAGTGTTTACATAGAAGTTATTATTCTCTCTAAATAATAGAAGCGTTCCAAACAGTTTACATTGGAAAAGTTTCACTTTGTCAAAGACTTCTTTTGTACTCTAGATATGTGCCTAAGAATTTTGTAAATTCAGATTTTTATAAAGCATATACTTCAAATACATAATGGTATCTTTTATTTGGAAGAATCTACAATAATAAGTAAGACTTACCCAGAATTCTGACTACAGTACATACGGTGTATGACTCTGCTCATTTTATGTGTTTGCTACATGTATCCTATTGTTATCTTTGAGTGTGTACATTTCAAGACTCGGTTTCTTTGTTCTCTGGTTGTGTGGAAACCAAAGTGCTAATGCTCTGGAGAAAGTAGGCGAGCCAGTCACCCAATACCGTGAACAACCTAAATCCTGTTTAACGTTTTCACAGTTGTGCTTATTCCACTACCTCATGCTTCTAAAGAACAAACAGAGAAAAGCCCGACTGAGTTTTTAAAAGAGATAGTCTGCAGCGACTGAGGGTCCCTTTCAGTTAATAACAAGATTATATGGGCATTATAGATGTACTTAATATGTTTCTTATAACAGCAAGTTCCAAATTACTAATTAGTAACTTCAGTTTCTGGCCTTCACCTCTTAGATTTTATTCTCCAGCAAAATAAATGAGAAGAACATTTTGGAGCAGCAAAAACAGAAATAAAAAATTTAATTTTTCCTTTTCATGTTTAACATCAGAGAGCTGGTGCTGCTAGGTACTGTAAACCTCCAGTTCTGCTGGAAGCACAAACTTAGTCTAAACTACGGTTGTAAGTTCCTTATATATCATTTGAATGGCATGGAAATACACACTGAGCATCAAAACCTGCAGCTACTCTGTGAGGGCTTTTAGTTAGTGGGAACTGCAAGTGTGTGAATAAGTATGTCATTTTCCAGGCATGAGAGGTTAAAATGCAGATAAAATCCTTCACTTAAAAGAGTTGTACGAGAGAACTGTTTGTTTGGGGAAAATCACCCTTGGGATAGAAGAGTCAGCCCTTCTACTGCTCATTGCCAGTAGCTACCTATGCTGGGGTGCTCCCCAGATCTATCTCGTCCTGTCATATCTCCCTTCTGAATTTATTATCTGAATATTCACTGTGAGAATTATAAGTTATCAGATGACATAAATTGAGGATTTGTTCTCAGGAGAATAGTTAAAATGTATTGCTATCTTTTCCATGATATTCTCATTATTCAAGTATTCCCAGCCTGTCCTTGAGTGATGGTTGGCCCATATCAAGGAAGGAAACTTTCCATTATGCCTCTTAAAACTCATCTTCAATCCTCTCCATGATCTAAATCTGTTGAGATAATTTTGGAATCTGACTCATGAGCTAGACAAGTTTATAGAAGCTCTCAGAGACCTCCCTCCAGGTTATATTTATCCAAAGATGGCGGCTAGCTGGGGAAATGCAGTCATTCATCCTAACTGCCATTCATGTTGTAAGCTCACCAGATACACTGGGTGAATTGCCTCACTGAAATTTGGGTTCAGCATATCTCGTCCCTCTTTCTCTTTATTGTGACGACTTTGCCAGAAGAGGCAATGAGGTTTGTTCCGTGACTTGATATTTACGGGCCGGTGTTGGCACTTAAAGAGCACTTCTTCCACATTAAGCACTCTATAAGACCATTTATTCTGGAGTTTTCCCTGAACACAATGCCAAGTTTGCTATTCTATAATTTGTAGTGCTCACCTTTAAAAAACATTTAGTGATACTGTCTGCAAGTTCTTTAATAAGGGGCTGAGATGCAATTGATCTGAATCAAGGGATTTGAACTGTTGTTCAAAGGACAGGGAAAAGAAAGGCAGAATGCCAAAAGAAGTGGGATTCACTGAACATTAGAAAGATAACTCCAAGGTTTGCTTCTGGGATAGTTACAGATTAACCTGCAGAGATTGCTGACAGATACTGGTTGTAATTGCTCTTCCTATGGCCTTCCTTTTCCCTGCTCGAATTTCTCCTATATTTTGCTATTGGCTTAAGCTTCAAACACAAGTTTTTTATACTATTGTTCCATTCAAAAGTTTATAATAGTCCCTAATGGTCTACTGTACTCAGGGAAAGCACACCTACCTCTTTTAAGGCTCTCTGGAATCTGACTCAATCTTGCATATTAAATATTATTTATTCTTATTCCCTCCAGAAACTCCATCTGATTCAGGATACTGACTTTTTACTGTCCCTTCCCCCCTCGCCTCCAGGAACCGTCCATGATTATGTCTCTGGATTTGCTCCTACTCTTTCCCCTATGAGAATTCTCTCCACTATCTCTCGAGTTATTAATATTCTATCCATCCTTCAGATCCACCTACTGCATGAGATCTTGCTTGAAGTTTCACAATCACTTTCCTCCTGAGATTTTTATGTACAAAGCATTTATTGACAGTTTATTATTCAATTAACACTTTTTTTTAATATACCACATTATCTTATTATTTATAGCAATAGTTCATTAATTATAGCAGCATTTAATTTGTATTTTTATATACCATTTGTTTCATGATGTACTTTATCAACTAAATGGTAAACAATTTGTGGGTAACCAGTATGTCTTGTATTTCTCTCCTACTCAGTAATCCTTAGCACAGAGCTAACTTTACTGTTATCATTAAGTTTATAGTAAATACGCAATATATATTCAAATTCTGGGCCATTGGGTTTTCAGCACATCTCTAGGTATTCATGAATATTTTTGTACAATCACTTCTTTGAAAAAATTTCCCATTCTTTATATTTAACACTGTTGAAATTCTAAGTCCAAAGGTCATCTAGAATTGTGGGTTTGCTCAAGGGAAAAACTGGCTAAGGCAACTCTTTAGATAACTGAAACAAACTAACAGAAAAGACAAATTATGTGGGTGTTCATGTGTAAAATTTTCATTCAGCTTCTGGGCAAATGGATATTTGTGGACTTGAATAAATTCAATCACTTAAAGTCCATCAGCATCAAAATCCCCTGAAAATCGACTAACTTTTGCCTTAAAAAGTATATTTATTAATGATGCATTGCATGGGGGTGGTTAAAAATGAGGCATTGGTATTAACATCTTAGTTGATTGAAAACTGCATCTTACCACTTCTCCAATTTGCTACTTATGTTCAAATGTAAATTTGTTCCTGCAGAGGGTCAGGTAACACAAAAACATTTATTTTGGTGGACTTGTGTCTAAAAGAAAGATGCTTTTATTGTGAAACTTAAAAATACCACACACGTACTCTGTCACAGAAAAACTAAACATAACCACAAGTCAGCCAAAAAGTAAATTGAGTTCTTAATCTCAGATCTGGCAAGAGAAACCAACTAATGCTATATTAAACTAAATAAAATTGAAGAGTAAATTCTTTAAAAGAAGTACCAAAGGTACAGATACTATGCACATAGTTTTCTAATATAGGACTAAAATAAAACAAAGGCATCTATGTCCAGGCACTGGTACTTTACGGAAATGATAGCAGTCACAAATCTACCTATTGCTATCTCTGAGTCTATTTCTTTAACAAAAAATGGAATATATTAGAATAAAAAACTGTTCTATAAAATTGTGCCACTAGTAGTTATGTCAATGTGTACATTCTCATTTCTTTCAGATTTTGATTCCTATAGAAATTGTAAAACAGACATTAAAAGTCTTCTGAATGTTGCTACTTTCTACAACACCCTCTAAGTGTTTTTGCTGTTTGTGACTCCTTGGAAACTTTTCTTCTACAATCCTCTAGCTGAAGGAACTCAGATAATTTACACTGAGTACTAACTTGTTTATAAGATTTATATTCATGGCAGCAAATACATTTCAACTTAAGATGCACTTTAATGCCTGCTGACAATACAATTAAAACTTCTCATCTAAGTTGGATGTCCCCAAAACCTTGACAAGAAAACCAATAAAAGTAGTCTTGCATCTTATGTCCTACTTCTTTGGAGAATAAAAGGAATGCAAATTAAGTCAATGAGAAACCATGGGCGAAATATTTTAATGGATCATCATCAAAGAGAACATAAAATCCTCTGTTCTTCAAATACCTATTGCTGGTTTTTTTCTTTAATTTTTATTTTTAATCTTGCTGAAATCAGTAACTGGAGAACAGGTTTGGCCATTTTATGAAGGCTTTTGCTAGACATATGTGACATCCCTCAATGAAATTTGAAAACATAATTTATCCCAGATAGTTCTTTTAACAACCTTTACAACATCATGGAAAAACTATATGCTTAAAAAAAAAAACAAAAGTTCATTGAGCTACGTGTTCACTTCCTCCACCCCCCACCTTGTCACTTGCTTTCTTTTCATACTTAAATTCAAAGGTCAGTAATGATATTCACCTGGTGGCTCACACCCTCTACTTCCTTGCCTCACTTACTTTCTTGCACTTCTCTGCAAACCCCAAGTATTGGTCAAATCCAACTCTTTGCACATTCTTCACACCATGCAGCTGAATGTATCTGGAGAGAAACACACAAATATGCTGTCTGGTATCACTCTAAATCCATGTCTACAGCCAACACTTTATGTGTTCACCAGATCACAGTTTCCTTTTCTTTTTCTCCTGGGCACATAGCTTGACCACATCTCCTAATCTCCTTTGCAGCTAGCAGAAGATTTGGGGCTGATTTCTAGCTGGTGGAATGTGAACACGTTATGTAAACCACTTACAGGTCTGACTCCTAAAAACCTAGGAAATTGCCCAGGTCCTCTTTCTTTTCTCTTCTGCCAGATCCATGAAGAAATTTTAGTGAAGGACTTTGAAGTTGGAAGTGGGTTGGGGAGGGGGAGTGGTTGAAGACAAAAGCTAGAAAGATCCATAAAACAAAGCACCTCTTTCCCCCACCCCACCCCCTGCCCTTTGACCTCTCTGGAATGTGATAAGTTAGAGGAAAACAAAAAGCCTTTATTTAGTTCTTAGATTAGGGAGCTGTTTGAGCCACCTGCTTACCCTTAATACCATTACCACAAACAACAGGTCCTTAATGGCTCAAGACAACCGAGCTACTTTTCCCAGACTGCCCACACTTACAGGCTTCGAAATGATTCTTTTATACCTTTTCCTCTTTCCTCAAATCTCCAGCACGCCTCTCCCTTCATTCTCTGCTGATGATCTTGCTTCCCATTTGTCTGAGAAAGTAGGAGCGATCAAAGGAGAACTAAGCTCACACTGTCACACTGACCTGCTTACCAGCATCTGTATTCATCTGCTTTCCCTAGAGTCAGGGCTCACATCTGAGATCTCCCTCCTGTGTGCACTGGCCCCAGTGCCTTGTCACCTGCCCAAGGAGGTGAGAGTCTCCCATCTCTCTCGCAAAATCAATTTCTTTCTATTAATTTTTTCTTAACCATATAACATGCTATTCTTTCTCTCATATTGACAGGAAAACTCCTAAATGTAGGTACTTATGCTTTCAATGTCCAGTTCTTCTTCTTTCAGATTTTCTCAAAGTTTCTCCCGTCACTGTTTTTTCCCCTCTGCTTCACTGAAGCTGCTCTTCTCTGACCCCCACGTTCTAACCTGTGGTCAGTTCTCTCAGCTTAGCTGGAAAAGGAGCAGCATGTGACATGGTTGGTTGGTTCCTCCTCTTGGCTCCCAGGCCCCTGCAATTTCATGGTTTTCTCTCTACCTGACTGCCTTCCTTCCTAGATCTGCCTCATCACTCTGATTTCTTATTGTGGGTCACTTGGGGGCACAGTCTTTGATCCTTATCTCTGTCTACACTCACACGCTTGGAAGTCCAATACAGCTGTAATTTTACTGACACGTCCCAAGTTTACATGCCATCCAGACTTCTATCCTGAACTCTTTTTATCCAACTCCCTACTTGACATGTTTACTTGAATGCTTTGTAAACATCTTAAGCTGAGTATGTCCAAACTGAACTTCTATCTTCCATACCATTAGCCTCCTCCACACACCGTCTTTCTCCTCAGTTGATGACACTTCCATCTTTTCCACTCATTCAAGCCAAATTTCTGTAGTCCTTCTTGATGTCTCTCTTCTTCTCTTACCTCCTGTTCAGTCTCTTGGGAAATCCTGTTGGCTCTACCTTCTCTGAGTTCGTTCTGCTTCTCACCCACCACCTATAACCCTCTGATACCAGTAAGAATCACATCTGCCTGGATTATTTTAAAAACCTTAGAGCAGGTTCCCCTACTTTCACCCTTACCTTCCGACCATCTATTCCCCAAATAAGAGCCAGAGTGACCATTTTAATGTATAAATAAAATTACCAAATTCTCTTCATTGAACCCTTCATTGTAGGGTTCAAAACTCTATGATGGCTCTCCATCTTTCTCAGAGTGAGAGGCTGAGTATGTAAAAGGACAATGGACAGACCGTGTATGATGATAGAACTCTGACGTAAAAACTCTGTAGCAACTGCCCAGGGAGCCCAAACCACAGGTTCTGCAGTAACCCATCCAGGAAGCCATACCACAGCCTCTGTAGCAACTGAATCAGAATAGTCAGGACTTGGTCAAGGATGGAGAAGTTCCCTATTTTTCACCCGCCTGCTTCTAACTCAGGACCAACCATATATATGCCATTATATACATAAATTATGTAATATATATTCTATTGTAATTTATGTATTTTATGTCTACCCCCTCTACAATATGATGGTCATGAGGCATTTTTGTCTTTTGGTTACTATCGTACCCTAGTGGATGGAAAAACGCTTCTCGTGTTCTCTGAATACTCCATTGCTTAGGTGCCTTACACAGTTGACTTGAACAACACAGGTTTGAACTGCGTGGGTCCACTTAACACATGGATTTTTTTCAATAGTAAATTCTACAGTGCTACGCAATCTGCACCGGATTGAATCCAAGGATGCAAAACCACAGATACAGAGGGCTGACTATAAGTCATAGGCAGATTTTCGACTGTGCAGAGGGTTGGTGCCTCTAATCCCCACGTTGTTCAAGGGTCAACTGTACAACCTGTTTGTGTTGAGTGAGATATTCCAGAACATAATGATCTGTTTTCATGACATTGGAGCATAGCTAAATATTCATGTATCAATTCTCCATAGAGAAAATGAAGATTGCAGATTACTTTTTTATAAATTTATTTATTTGTTTTTATTTTTGGCTTCTTGGGTCTTTGTTGCTGTGCACAGGCTTTCTCTAGTTGCGGCGAGCAGGGGCTACCCTTCATTGTGGAGCACAGGCTTCTCATTGTCGTGGCTTCTCTTGCTGGGGAGCACGGGCTCTAGGCGCGCGGGCTTCAGTAGTTGTGGCATGTGGGCTCAGTAGTTGTGGCTCACAGGCGTAATTGCTCCGCGGCATGTGGGATCTTCCTGGATCAGGGATGGAACCCGTGTCTCCTGCACTGCCAGGCGGATTCTTAACCACTGCGCCACCAGGGAAGCCCTGCAGATTACTTTTATCTATTCCACATTGTAGCTTAGTGGTTGAATATGAGGTGTATTTTGGTTTCATGCTCTGCAAAGTAAGTTTTTGCCATGATATTCAACATCTAGTGTATAATGACTTGGTATGGGAGAAATATTTCAAAAGACAATCCTGTAAGCCAGAGGCCCTCAAACCATGGTGTGCATCAGAATCATCTGGAGAACCTATTAAAACACAGGTTTCTGGGCCCCCTTCCCAGAATTTCTGATTCCGTAGGTCTGAGACCTGACCTGACAATTTGCATCTCTAACAAGTTCTCAGGTGACGCTGCCGCTGCGGGTGCAGGGATCACACCTTGAGAATGTTCTAAGGCTCGCGACTAAAACGTGATCCGTGGGCCAGCAGCACAGACATCACCTGGGAGCACGCTAGAAATTCAGGAGCCCGGCCTGTATCCCAGTACCATTTAATAAGACTTTGCATTTTAGCTAGATGACTCAACAAGGTGCATTCTCCAGGTGATCCTTATTCATATTAGAGTTTGGAAAAACATTAAAGTTCTAAAGAATAGGAGGGGTATAGGGTTGAATGTTTTCCCAAAGGCTGGGCAAAGTCCAGCACTGCCAGTTGTAAAGAAACCCGAATGGTGCAAATCTCTAAGTTTTATACACACACACACACACACACACACACACACACACATTTTTTTTTGTAGTCTACAAAAACATCCTTTAAAAAGACAATATGTTGCAGGTGGGGAGGAGCTTCAGATTCCATGAAAGCACAATCAGCAACCCCTGCGACAGGCAAATCAGAAACAAGGAAGAGATTCTAGGGGCAGTAGCCAGCCAAGGCCAACACCCACATGCCTAGAAGTTGTTACAAATGAGAAGCTCTGGCAAACTTCCGTCTCCCATCTCTGGCGTTCTATCTCTTGAGGGATTTAAAAGACTTCTGCATGGACTGCTTCTGTTTTCCATGTTCTTAGTTGCATAAAAGAAGTAATAATGGCAGGTCTGAAAATGATACGTTAAAGAATATTTCTCAACAATCTGAACTCAGGCTGGGGGCAGAAATGACCAAGGAATGGTATATACAGAAAGATGTTTTCTGTCCCTTTGATTTTTCTTTGTCCAATGTCAAAAACTCTTATTTACAGGAATAAACCATAAAAGACTATCAAGAAAGGCTTAAGTATCTGAGTAAATGTATCCATTTTATCCCCTGCTGCTCATGATACAGCATTTTTTCAAAATGATTATGTTCTTTTTATGATTAATATTTTAAGATAAAATTCAGTATTAAAATGATAATGGGACAAAGTTTGTGACAAGAAGCCTGTGCAAAGCTATTAAGTTCCTTAGGGGACATGGTTTACTAGGTTGAGGAAGTTTGCCCTAAAGATAGTAGATAATTGTTATGTGCTCACTTCTTTTCTAATGCAGGTTAGAAAATAAAGCATCCCTTATCTCTACAATAAAATATGGGCTAGTACTGTAATAGTGTGTGGGTAAGGTAGTATATGTAGGGGGCTTTAAAATGATACTACTCCAAACATTTTTTAAACTTATCTATTTTTTTATGCTACTGAAATTTCCTGCCAGTTTTTATTTCGGTTTTTATTATTTGCTTATATTTAAGCTGCTTGGTTTAATTTTTTTTTAGCATTTGGAAAAAAAATGTACAGTAGCTTGAACACTCAGTCTTTGCCAGCCTCCACTGAGATCAAAGATTTCATTATAAATAAAGGAAAATATATTGTATTGTCATATTAAATTCTTCAGTTCTCATTGCTGAATGTGACCTTTCTTTAATTAGAAATGTTTTACTTGATTTCAGAAGTTACAATGTATGTTGAAAGAAGTTACAGATTTTAACGGTCCTATATAGGCTTATAAAGTTATTTAATAGCCTAGTAACAATAATAGATTTCATAGTGTTTTTTTTTTTTTTTTTTTTTTTTAAAGGATTTTCTTATTTATTTATTTATTTATTTATTTATTTTTGGCTGTGTTGGGTCTTCGGTTCGTGCGAGGGCTTTCTCCAGTTGCGGCAAGCGGGGGCCACTCTTCATCGCGGTGCGGGGACCGCTCTTCATCGCGGTGCGCGGGCCTTTCTCTATCGCGGCCCCTCCCGTCACGGGGCACAGGCTCCAGACGCGCAGGCTCAGCAATTGTGGCTCACGGGCCCAGCTGCTCCGTGGCATGTGGGATCTTCCCAGACCAGGGCTCGAACCCGTGTCCCCTGCATTAGCAGGCAGATTCTCAACCACTGCGCCACCAGGGAAGCCCGATTTCATAGTGTTTTAAACTGCCTTGTATATGCCTATAAATTGGGATACTAATATTCAATTTACTAAGACCTAAGTCATTTCAATGAAATATTTCTTAATAGGCTTTATTACTTCTCTTTCCTGGAAAAAAATGATTAAAAATAGCCACAAAAAGTGCATAGCCTGAAAGAGAAATCTTATTTTCAAAAACGAAGCACTTTTTGAACAATTTGAAAATGACTAATCTCTCATTGTTCACTTGCTGCCATGTTTATGAGGATCTAATGAGGGTAAATTTTGGAAGAAAGGAGTGAACATCAACATTGACCTTGATCTTTTATTTAATTTTTCTCTGTCTTTTCCCAGCCAATATTTCCATGAGTTGTTTATAAGGATCACATATTTACCTAAAGATAAAGTGAATATTGTTTTTAATCCAGCGATTACTTACAGGTGACATAGTACACACGTAATACTTGCTTACGCTTATTAATTTTTTAAAAAAAATTATAATGCTGAATGACTACTGAGCATGACTGTGGTTAACAATTCTCTGCAACGTTTAGCCAAATCCTGGTTATGTGGTTATTCAAATAGCTTTTCTTTGGAGAAGCTATGCTTCATTTGAGTTACCTAAGAAGTATATCTGCTCTCTGATTAGTGTTTCTCAGACTGACAACAGGGTGGATTATCTGACCAGTGGAGATATATTTCTGGATCCAAAAAAAAAAAAAAGGTGATTAACCCTGTGTTTATTCAATAGATGCAATCATAGCCATGCTTCAAATGAGGAAAAATAGGATTTTCCACATAGGCCTCCAAATAGAGGGAACACCACTTACAAGAACGTCCTATCACTCTCTTCTCATCCAGGGAACCACATGGACTTTAATCTACATGGTGCAGGAAAAGCAGCATGTTTCCTGCTGCAGGGTCATGATCTTCCCTTCTTGCCTTCCTCAGCATCTCTAGATGTCCAGCTCGGCTCGGGGCTTCTGCTCTATAAAAGTTCACTATTCCTTTAAACAGTTCTACTCAAGGAGAGGCCACGTGAGGACACAGCAAGAAGATGGCTGTCTACGAGCGAGGACGAGAGCTCTCACCAGGCCCCGTGCATGCTGGTTCCCTGGTCTCAGCCTTGCAGCCTCCAGAACAGTGAGGAAAAAATGCCTCTTGTTTAAGGCCCCCTTTCTATGGTATTTTGTTACAGCAGCCCAAGCAGACCAAGACACCATCCAATCCCAACTCTCTTAACAAAGTTGAAGTTCAGTGAAGATTCCCAATCCTAAACACGTTCTTTTAACCTCACTCAAAGCGTGAGGGATTAGTTGCTCTCTGTAGTCTAACAGAGATAGTAAGTATTCAATAAACAAGTATAATTTCTGGGGAAGGAAAATGTTTTATAGGAATTTCACATTGTTCGTATTGTTTTCCATATTACAATATGTATCATTCATCTATGAGAAGGGGCACCTGAATCTTAGTGGAATTGGCTTGAGAACCACAGACAAGAAAGAAGAAACGTGTTAAATGCCTGGTGATTTCTGGGGCTCTTCATGAGGAGAGTGTGGGGTTTTACCCAGTGTCTCCCGTAATTGCCCGCCACTTTCTATTGCAGATTTAAATACGTTTAATGAATGTCGTGCTTAAAGTTAAACTGAGGTGGCAGGCATTCCTCATTCTACTCCTATGTGACGTGTCTTCAAAAAAAGATGTGGATGGGTGAGAATCACATTTAATAGCACTGTAGTTTTCAGGCTCTAATACCTTCTCATGCAGACATTATTCAAGATTTTTCTCTAGGGAGAACATTTGATCAGAGCTGAAGACTTAGGGGACAGATGGGAATTGCTAAGAGACTAAAAGCAAATGTAACTTCAGTTGGCCATGTCTTTCCAGGCTCCTCGTGTAGCCACCCCGCTTTTCATCTGGAGGTTCTCTTGTAGCTCTTGAACCCTGTGAGGCAGGAAGAGGGTTCGCCCTTCACGGACCACTGCACCCAGCCTTCCACAACTCTCTCAGGGCCCTCATTGTCGTTTTAAGTACTTGACTTTCTCTGGGTTTGTGACCAAGTGGCCTGCCTCCAATTTACCCTGCCATCTACACATCCCGAGCTGTCATATTTACTAAAAGCTACAAGATCCCAAAATGGACTGGTCATTTTGTCTGATCTCCTGATGAAAGCGAGTTAAAAGGACTTAACAAGGAATCGTAGCAGAGCTCAACAATCCCTACAATAAAATTTGTGAAGTTTCATCACACAAATATTATTTCTTCAGTAAATATGCTTTCGGCAACCATATGCTTTGTGGCATTTTTCTTTAAACTGTCACTCTCACTCCCCCAAACTCCCTACCACCAGGATTTAGAGCACTAAACAACATAGTAAAAGTGTATCCCTGAAAAGTTAAGAAACACCACAGGTATCAGACTCACTGAAGGGTTTAGTGGACAGATTGACTTGCTATCTTCACTAAATGCCTCTCTTTGCAGCAACGTGGGAGTCTACGACAGCTTTGTGAACCATCAGGAATAATCATAACTACAGTTTTATTAGTAGCTGGGGGTTAGAGCTGTATTTCTCCTACCTTCATTTTCAGGCAACTTTGCTGTGGACTTTTCTGCATCTTAATCTAGGAAATGAGCTCAGAGCACACACTTGCCATCCTGCACTAATGGTACACATTAGTCTGTTAGGCATTATTTACAGGAAATGCTTGATTCTTGTTCTGTGCTTTCAGGATCTTACCAGCCAGACTTAACAGACCTTTTTTAGCCATACCCTTCAATGCAAATATTTACATTTATTTAAGTTTTTTATTCCCTTCATACAGGAAACGTAACTTGAAAAGACAGAAACATTCTTTTTTTTTTTTAATTTATTTATTTATTTTATTTATGGCTGTGTTGGGTCTTCGTTTCTGTGCAAGGGCTTTCTCTAGTTGCGGCAAGTGGGGGCCACTCTTCATCGTGGTGCACGGGCCTCTCACTATCGCAGCCTCTCTTGTTGAGGAGCACAGGCTCCAGACGCGCAGGCTCAGTAGTTGTGGCTCACGGGCCTAGTTGCTCCGCGGCATGTGGGATCTTCCCAGACCAGGGCTCGAACCCGTGTCCCCTGCATTGGCAGGCAGATTCTCAACCACTGCACCACCAGGGAAGCCCAGAAACATTCTTACTTAGAACGAACGCTCGCAAAGCTGTGCATTTCGAATTTGTGAATCTGGCAAGTGTGTCTTTGTTGCCCTTAACTTCCTCCGTCTCCCTCTTTCCTTACCTGCGAGTCTTCCTCCTTCATCCTGGGACCCTCCAGGTTAGATGGTGAACACGGGAATGGCATACCTTAAACACCTCTCAAGCACTGGCATTTTTAAAAGACACCAAAGTCTCATGGGGGAATGGAAGTAAGTTTTTTTGTGTGGGATTGGTGTTTCCTGGCAGAGCAGAAGCAAACTATGTCTTTTCTGTGATATGTAAATGCAACCCCATCTTTAATATCGGGACAACCTGACTGTGAATCAGTACTGAAATCAAACTAGGTATATATTAGAAGGATGAGATATACCAGACTTAGAGGCTTCTAAAAATAAGCTGTGGCTTAAGTCGAACTTGTTATTGACATTAGTATTTTGGAAGGACTCAGAATTGTCAAAAACAAGATAACAGGCCCAAAATGGAGTCTGCTAAGCCCCATGTCACCAAACTGAGACTTAATTACAGTTTCAGATCTCCGGGAAACGGAATCTTATACCAATCAGGACTGATCTATGCTGATTACCTGATCGGCTCTAGTGAGGCCACCTGCCCGAGAGACCCCTGCCGTCTCCTGGAAGGAAAGTAACCTTGCAACAACCGACCTGCTTTTTTGCCTGTTGCTCTCTGCCTGTAAAATCTCTTGCCTTGTATAGCTCTTTGGAGCTCCTTTCTCTCTGCTAGACTGAAGGCTGCCCAGTTCATGAATCATTGAACAAAGCCAATACAATCTTTAAAACTTACTCAAGTTGAATTTTGTTTTTTTAAAAAAGTGTAGTGTTTCAAGCCATTGATTTTGAAAGAGAGAGAGCTGGTTGCAAGGATACGACACAGGGTGAGTGATTTCCCCTTTCTCCATCTCGTTTTGGTGGTTGTTTATCTGTTAAATGGAAATGGCAGTACACATGTCTACCTCTCAGGCTTTTGTGGGAGTTGATTTGATGAAGGATGCAGAGTGCTTAGCACTGGGGATGGTTTTCCCTGACCCAGGAAAAGGCAGCAGAGTGAGTGCTCCCTTCAAGAGAGGTTGAATTCAGTCTGAGCAGGTCATTAGCATTACTGAGGGGGTAATGGAGTGGGAATTATTTGTTCCCTGGCAAGGAAGAAACTAAATATTAATACATTGAAAGCTGCAGTGTATGGCTTGTTTTCTTTCTCATCTTATCCCAAGGTCCTGCTGGACTGCTCCCTCAGGCCTTCCCTTCCCTCCCAACATTCTAGACTCCATGGTCCTTTAAAAACATACCCTGAAATACACCAAATCAAACCCCCCAATTAGAAATTCTTGGCTTATTCTACTGCACCCTCGCAGCTGGAGTTGCCTGAGCAGACATACACGAGGCCATTCTGAGTGGCGTCAATCCAGTTTGTCACCTGCACACTCAGTTGTGCCCTTAGTGCTTCCTCGAAATCACAGTATATTTGCCTCATCCCATGATTGTTCCACCCCCCCCCCCCAGATGACTATTTCACAGCCTCTCTTTTCTCCTCTAACCTTAAGCCTTCTCGTTCTGTCCTATCTTACTCCCTATCTCATGGAGGAAATCATATCAGTCAGAAGAGAACCCCCCCCTCAGCTCCCACCACTAAACATTGCCCCATTTTCACCCATGGGAGGACTGTTCCTCTCTGCTCCTCCCCCAGACCGACCACTCCACTCGATCCTATGCTCTCACCTACTCAGGACATTGTCCCACACTTCTACCTCTCCTGCCGCATCAGTGCCTGAGATATCTCTTGTATCATTTTTTTTTTAATTAACTAAACTACAGACTTTATTCCAATTTCACCATGTTCTCCATTAATGTCCTTTTTCTCTTGTATCATTTTTAACATCCATCAAAGATATAATATAGCACATACTCTTCTAGGTACTACCTGTTTCTTTGTACAGAAAAAAATGCTCAAGAGTTTAACACAAAAAATGCTCAAGAGTTGTCCAATATCACTGTTTCCAAATACTCTTGCATTATCTCTGGAACTGATTTCAGTCAAGGTTTCATCCGAGCCACTTGACTGAACTTGCTCTTGTTGAGGTGACCAAGACCCCTCACATTGGCAAATCCAGTGAGAAGCTCTGAGTCCTTGTCTTCTTGACAAGAGCAGCCTTTGATTCAGCTTATGACTCTCTCCTTTTTGAAACTTTCCTTCCATGTGGCTTGCAGAACACCATCTCTTTGGTTCTCCTGCTTTATCACTAAGCCCCATTCTCAGTCTCCATGGCTGATGGATGATTCCTCGTCTCCTGAAGACTCAGGGTTGAATGCCCTTGGGAGTCTCTGCAAACATCTACACAGCTTTACTAGGTGATCTCTTCCACTTTCATGGCTTTCGATACATATGTAAACTGACAGCTCCCAAATTTACATCTCTAGCAGATTTTACCACCCTGAAATATGCCATTTGGGCATATTGATTATTTTGAATTAAAGGTACATGAGAAACAGCCGGTGCAAGAAGGACGTTCTGACTCACCCTTTTCTCCCTGAACGCAGGAGATAAATCTCCCATGTGAAGGTACTCTCCTTGTACCAGGAGGGTAGAAGGCATCCTTATCTCCAGAGACAGGGAATCTGGGGCTGGGAAGGCTAGATAAACATACCTTGTTACTTCTTCACCATTTTTTTCTCCTATGAATATGTCTTATGCCAATTTAATTATTAGTCAAAGAACCTAGGAGGGAACAAGTAAAGAGTTTTCTGGCCCGATAACATCTCCTCTGATCTCCAGATTCACACACTCACTGCCTAATGGATGTCCCATTTGAATCCCAACTAGGAATCTTAAAATCAGCATGCCTAAAACCAAGGCCCTGATTCCTCACCCACCCCAGCCCCCCTCCTCCCCGTTCTGGCAGTCACCCCCAGCTCAGTATATGAAAACTCTTTCCATGCAGTTTATCAGGGGAAAAAAAACCCCTCTGCAGTTACCCATGATATCCTCTTCCTCTCTCATCCAAGCCTCAGCAAACCCTCTACCTCCACACGTCCAGGGCTTGCTTCCTGTTCAAGCCACCATCACCTCTCCCCTAGTTCCATGAAATGCTCTTCACTGGATTCTCTGCTTCTATCCCTCTTATTTCTCCCTTCACCTGCTTAGTCTGTCCCCTTACTCATTTAAAATATGCCTGATCATGTCAGGATCAAAACCCTCTGTTGACTTTTCTTTTCACTCAGAATAAAATTCAGAGGCCTTGACAATGGCTTTCAGGACTGGCCTCTCCGCTCTCCCGCTCCCTCTCAGACTGCACTTCCGACCACTCGGCCCACTTCTCATTCCGCTCCAGCCACACTCATCCATCTACTGTGGCTCAAAAACACCAAGCAAGCTCAGGTCCTAAGGTCCTTCACTCCCTGCTTCCTCTGCCTGGATCACTCTGGGCCACTTCCGGTCTGCACTCAAACATCACCTCACCCTAGACAGCCTTCCTGACCATCGTGTGAAATAGCACCACCACTCCAAGTCAGCACCGCCTGTTTCCCTTATCTCGTCTTATTTTTTTTGGTTAGTCCTATGCTTACTTGTTTATTTCAACCTTTCCCCCCATAGAATATATGCTCCATGAGGGTAAAAATTTTTCTGGTTTTCAGTTTTATCCTCAATGCCTAGACCAGTGCTAGGCATCTAGTAGGAACTCAATAAATGTTATCTGGATGATTGAATGACAGGGACAGTCCCTGACCAGATTGTTTGCAGGCTTTAGACCAGGCGTGCAGGAACCCTTGGGTGTGGAGGGAGACCAATGGCAGCTAAGGAAAACCGTGTCAAATTAAGAACAAGATTTTGCATGTTTCTTGTGTTTGAAAAGAATGGTATTATTCCTGTGCATGAATGTCATTACTAGCTGTGCATGAATGTCTGAGTGCCCGTGAATTACCGAGAAGGCACCTTTCAGATTTCTACATTCTATAGAGCAGGCTGGCAAGGGAGCAGGTAGCACAGGCTGCGGATAAGTAGTCATAAAAGCAGCATTGCTCTGAAGTAGCCTCATCCCCAGGAGAAAGCACTTGATAGGCAGTTGCCAAGTGGTGTTGTCAGGGAAAAGCTACAAAGAGCTAACGTGCCATGACTCTTGCATTTCTGTAAGTCTTGTGAGCAAGGCGCGGATTGTTCTGTACCATCTATTCAAGGAACAGCCTTAGAGATAGAGGTAGGGTCTCTCTGCAGCGAAGGACGTTTGCTTACAGCCTTGGCAGGTAGTGGAGTCTGTCCCTTGGAGCCAAGGGCAGACGTGCTTACTGCGCGTTATACAAAATTGGGGTTTGGGGGTCCTCTCCTGTAGTACAACCCACAGCACTGGGAGGTGTCATCTGGCCCTGTTTGCGTTGCCCTGTGGGAAGTGGAAGGGAACTGGCATGAAAATGCAGAGTCTGGCTACAGCTGTTGCTTTACAGAATACACTGACTTTCATCTCTGGCTGAGAGTTTCAGGGCACCCACCGCCATCTGTGACACTGTGGCCGGCTGACTTGTTAACTTGCAAGTAGGGTAACATTTCAGACCCGTCACAGCCCTCGACAGTTCTGGTGATGAGGTAGATGCTGAGAAATAGATGCCTTTCTAGCAGAGAAAGAGTGAGGACCTCACGGGCTGACTAACAAGATTCAACGGGGGTCCGTGGGAACTGGTAGTGAGATTGTTGACCAAATCATATGAGTAACTGGACAATAAATGGCCCTTCCCCCATTGTTCATTAATGAGGAGAGGTGGCCGCAGGATGAGTACCAGGAAGCAGGTTTAAAAACCGCTGCCCGAGTGGTATGTCATTTTGTTTTGTTTTTTTATAAATTTATTTATTTATTTATTTTTGGCTGTGTTGGGTCCTCATCTCTGTGCGAGGGTTTTCTCTAGTTGCGGCAAGCGGGGGCCACTCTTCATCGCGGTGCGCGGGCCTCTCACTATCGTGGCCTCTCTTGTTGCGGAGCACGGGCTCCAGACGCGCAGGCTCAGTAGTTGTGGCTCACGGGCCTAGTTGCTCCGCGGCATGTGGGATCTTCCCAGACCAGGGCTCGAAGCCGTGTCCCCTGCATTGGCAGGCAGACTCTCAACCACTGCGCCACCAGGGAAGCCCAGGTATGTCGTTCTGTAGTTAACTTTCCTGCAGACAGAGGAACTTCCTCGAGAATCTGGGGGTCGGCTCAGGTCCCCGGCATTGTAACAAGGGCAGCTAGGAGTCATCCTGGCAGGCAAAGTTTCCTGACCCTTTCAGAAAATAGTTACAGAGGAGTATGACGACCAGGCCGAGTGTGGAAGGAGAGAGATTTAAGACTGCTCTGAGGAGAGACGGCTACCTGCTAAAGCCTGAGCTGCTTCCCGTGCAACTTGGCGGCGTGGAGCTCGTTAAGGCGGAAAGGCAGCAGCTGGGCCTCCTGCAGCTCAGCCGCCTCTAAACCCGTCACGGCAGCTGCGGGTCTGGTGGAGGACACCAGTGTCAGGACTCAGAGGTTTGCTTTTTGTCTTGTTGCCGTGGATTCTCGCTGCGAGGAGGAAATGTTCGCCCTGGCAGATTTCTCTGAGACGATGAAACTCCTGGGGAAACCACAGAAGCGACGCCGACTAGGGTTCTGGATCTTACTGCCCTGGAGTGGCTTTCTGATACGGATAAAAGAGCCCCGCTGGGGAACGAGAAACTGACCCCAAGAAACTTAGGTAAATTCTTGCGGTCATCTCACCGCCAAGGAAAACTTGCCCTTACTTGGAAATGAGGCAAGAGGCCGAGACGCTAGCGTGGCAGCGGGGCCGCAGGTGCCGCGTGTTAAGGCGCGCGCCCTTAAGGGCCGCCGCGGGAGGAAGCAAGCGAGGGTCGGCCGTCCGCGCGCGCGCACTGGAGGTCCCGGCTGGAAGGCAGGCTGGCGGCCCTGCTGCGTCCGGGGGTCTCACTCCTCCGATACAGGGCGCCGGGCCGGCCGAAAACACCCGAGGTTCACGTTGTCGAACCAGAGCGGCGGCCGCGCTGCTGGGAGCTGAAGGTAAGCACGAGGCCCCGAGTAATGGCCCGGGGCCTCTCCTTCTCTGCCCGCCGTTCCTCGCTCCTTCCGCCCTGACCTCAGCTACTTGAAGCAGAAAGGTTAGACGGAGACTTGTGGTCTCCCTGCCCCCAAGGGGGAAGCAAAACCTCTACCTGCCCACCTGAGTGTGCTTGGGGGTGTTGAAAGGGGAGGAATTCAAACTTTTACGAGTTTTTGGATAAAGGTGCCTCAGGTACTGTTCTCCCCAGACCCATGGAAGCAAAAGGTGCTTAGAATCAGCGCCTCAGGTTCGGAAAGAGTCCAGGGTGGGAAAGGGAAGCTCACGTAAACTTGCCAGCCTGTGCTGTTCTGTTGATGGTTCTGCGTCTGAATGTCTAGCCACTGATGGGTGATCACTGTACTTCCTGCCTGTAGGGCTGGGGGCAATGCGCTTGGCTGGGAGGGGTCACAGCTAGAGGACTGAAAGTGCAACATCAAAACTGCCCCCAGCCTTCATCCTTGTCCTCCCGGCTCTAGAAGAAATAGGATGGCATTTCAGAAAGACAAAGGAAAATCGTAGGCTTGACGGAGGACTTAAAAGCAAAGAAGGGTAGAGAGAGATGCAGTAGCTCGGTACAAGAGCCTTACACTGTCTGCAGGAAGCCAGCAGGTGCTAGAGGTTTACGGCCAGTTATCACCAATTGAATTCAGCTGTTCCTCCCCTAGGCTGGGCAGTTGCTGGCTTTGGGAGAGTAGTTGAATCCTTTACACAGATTGGTAGCTCTTGGTGTGTCTTGTCCACTAAATGTCTAGGCCTGGTTCACGGATGGTTTCGCCATGGAAGACCCAATAGTTACCTCTCTAGAACAGAGTTTGTTAGAAGAAAAAAACTTTTATACTGGCTGTGTTGTTAAATAGAAAAAATTTACTCTCAACAAAAAGGCTGGGTCCTCAGAAAAATGTGATGGGCCAAGATGGGGGGAAAAAGACCAGGACAAAGGAGAGTGTGATTCTAAAGGACCAAGCTAGCATTGAGGTCCCACACAGATTCTGTAAGAGCCTTTATGCAGCAGAATGAAGAGTGTTCCAGAAGAGCTGCAGTGGAAACACACCGTTCATTGAGTATCTAGCAGAGGGAGAGAAGCATCTGGATATGGCAGGCATCACTCAGGGGCTGGGAAAGACCATTGTCCCTTCTATGACTCTTACTTCCTCAGGAGGAAGTATCCTGGACCATCCTCCCCCTCCCCCTCGGCTCCAGCCGCACTGGTCTTCTCTGGTTTCCTCTAACACACCAAGTTTTTTTTCTTTAGAGGGGCCTTTGTATGACCTATTCCTTCTGCCTGGAATATTCCTTCCCATGACCTTTGTAAGACTAGTTCCTTCTTGCCTGCATTCCATTCATTCAACCAACATTTAGTGACACTCTATATGTACCAGTTTTTTCCCTACATTGTGATGATAAAGCAATAATAAAGCAAAACCAAACAGAAAACAGGAAACTGTTTAAAAAAGTTCCATCCTTGTGGAAGTTGTATTCTAGTGGAGTGTGTAAGGGCAGACTATATACTATATAAATAAATGAAATATTTGGTGTTTCAAATGACAAATTTGAAATGAGAAAAATGAAAGTTGCAAGGGAGATGGTGGGTGACAGAGTTATAAATAGGGTGTAGGGAACATCTCACAAGAAACATGGGAACAAAGAACTCAGCAAGTGAGAGAGTGAGTCACATAGAGATCTGGAGAAAGCTAGGTCAAGGCAGAAAAAAAAAAAATCAGAAGTGCAAAGGCCTGGAGGTGGAAGTGTGCTGTGCTGGGTTCAAAGAACAGCAAAGAGGCCGTTGTGGCTGGAACAGCACGAGAGGGAGATGGAGGAGAAAGAAAGTCATAAAAACACCAAGGCCAGATCTTGGTGGGCTTTATAGTCAGCGTAAGGACACAGGCTGTTCCTCTGTATGGTGGGAAGCAGCGTTTCCACATGTGGCAGATTGGGATGATGACTGATCAGGGAGAGAAGGAAATGTGGCAGCTGGAGGAGAGACGGGGGTGGGCTGAAGCCACGTCTTAGGGTAAAGTCGAGGGCAACTGATCTCCTGCAGGGGGGGAGGAGTAGCCTTACGTAGGAGCCCAGAAGGTTCATCTAGAGCAACAGGAGAAAAGGCAGCCTGAACGGGTGGACACAGAAGCTGGGGGCCTAGGGAATATCTCTTGTGATAGCTTCTAATTCCTCAGTGAGATAAGCAGCAGGGGCCTCAGCAGAGAGTAAGAAAAGGACGTATTGGGGGTTTGAAGACACAGTAGGTATGAAATGGAATAGGGAAAGGTCATCCGATTGCAGTAATGTCAAGGGCCCCATAGAGGGCTGTGATCATGAATTTCAAATGAGATGCCTACACGTGGTCATGTCTCGCTCCAGAATAAATTCAACTGTAGGTACAGATGTGAAGTAATCTAGTCATCGTTCTTACCTCAACTTCAATGTTATTTCCTCAGAGAAGTCTCTCTTCCCCACTCGATGTTGTCCACTCAGTGACATCAGCCTATTTGAATTCTCTGCATAGCATGTGCCACTGTGTCTTTTTCTTGTTGATTTAGTTGCCTGGATGTTACCTATTTCTCATAGGAAAATGTGAAAACAGACATATTTTCTTCCTCATTCACTGCCAAGTATTAAACATTATTGGTATATATTGTGTTCAATAAATATTGAATAAACGGCCACTTGCTTTAAAGGTGTGCATGTGTGTGCGTTAGAGGTTGGCTAATAGCAGATCCACTTGTTTTCTGAATCATAAGTCCAAGCTGGAACGTAGACATCTAGACCGTGAATCACAACTCTCCTCATCCAAACAGGATTGATAACACAGATGGAAACTCTCTGTAGCTTTCAAGAAAAGAAAGTCTTGGACAACACAATTCAGTATTTAATATTTTCATTCAGTAGGTGAGTTTTCATACTAGAAAACAAGAGGTTATGAAGGTTAGCCACATAGGTGATGCCACAGAACCAGATTCGTTGTTTAAAGTAGTTTATAGAGTGGTAGAACAGCGTGGATGGATCGTACCGTGAAGGTAAGAAAAAAAACATAGCTAAAGAAGACCCATGACTTTATCAAGAGGTCAAACTAGTAAAATTTTTAGACTGTGAATGGTGGGGCTTAAATGAGCTTCCTTGATTTATTACCTTCATTTTTTTTTTTTTCCTGTGTGTAGGACAAGAGGAAAGGGAATGGTGGTGTATTTCAGCATTAGCAATGGTGTGAAAGTTATTGGGAGAAAATTAGACCTCATGTAAAGGGGAAAAAATTTCTAACAGAGCTGGTCAACAATGGAATGGTATTTCTCAAAATACTGGGCTTCCCGGTCCTGTTATCCAAACATGAACCAGATGAGGTGATCTTGTCCAGGTTTACAGTTAAATCCTTACCAGCTATTCAGGTGGGCAGATCTGTGTATATATATTAATGTAAAAACAACTCAAAAGGTATGTTCTACTACTTTATACATAAATGATAGGATTACCACTACTCACCATTACATATAATCATACATTTAAAGGCAAATTTGTGTGTATGTACATGTGTGTAACTAAGAAAGGGCTAGTTACCCAGTTTGCATGTTTTTGTCATTAAATTAGCATCTATACTAGCAAATGGACAAAGAAAAGGGCAGGTGGATTTGGTGAAGGTAGTTCTGCTGGTGATTCTCATACAGTACTGGCTTGGGGGAAGGTTGTGGATCTTTTTTCTAAGATAAAAGCACTCTTCTTTGCATCCCCGCTTCCATCACCTTGATTTTAGTTCATATTTTTGCCTTGAGTATTGTAGCTTCCTCCACGCCTGCCCCAACCTGATTGATTCTCCACATGGTAGTTAAAGAGCTGTTTCTAAAATGCGCATCTAACTGTGCTACTCCCCTGCTTAAGAACCTACAGTGGTGTGCCAATAGACTCGGTATCAAGTCCTTCCGAAAGGCTTTCAGGCTCCCTCATGATGTGAACACTACAGATGTCTCCACTCACATCCCTGGTCCCTCCTCTTCTCACCCATGGCATCTCCTCTATGTTCAACTAATTTCATATCCTCAGGTATACCTTGATTCTCCTCAGGTTTGGGTTTCTTCCAGGAGTTCTCATTTATGTGCTTTGCCTGGAAAACTCCCACCATCCTTCAGGAATCACAAGGCATTTCACCAGCACCTCTGCCCTTCTACATGTTGGGTGTCCTTCTCATGTATTCACGTAGGCCTATAATTTTCTTTTTCATTGCCATCTGCTTCTCTTTTTCCTTGTCATTTCTAAGCTCATCAAGAGCAGGGACTGTGTTTGTCACGTTCCTTATTGTAGCCTCAATGTCTGTCATAGCGTAGGCTCATGGTAAATGTGCAGTGTACCTTTGTTGAATCAATGCATTTTTGCTCATTGTAATAGATTTGAAATTGATTGTTTTAATTATATATCTGCATATCTAATATATGATACTGTCACAGGTGATCTTTATTTTCGTTTTGTTAGGATGATTTGCATTTTCAGAATGTTTTTAATTCATAAAATTTCATGGCTTCATTATGTTAATGGCCTTAATTAAGCATCTGCATGAGATTCTCTTATCAGCAAACTTGTGAGCTGTCTCTTAAGACTGGCTGATAAATCAAATGAGTCTACAATTAAAAGGCAAACGTAACGTTACCGAAGTGGGTAGGTTTAGACAATAGGAAACACTGTGCGTGGAAGTGGCATTTTCTGTTACTTCCTTGTGCAGAGACCTAAGGCTTGGCTGTTCTTGGTCATGTGATCATATAGGGTACCAGGTCCATTTTACAGTGTGCTAAATACTGCAGACAGCCACTGAGACACAGGTACTTTCCTTCTCTGAGCCAGTGACACGAGGCACGTCAGTGGAATCCGTGGTGGCAGGTATGAGTGACACACAAAACACAAGAGGTTTTTGCCGAACACTCTGGGAGGATGGGGGTGACGCTATTCATAGTTCTGGGAGTGCTTGAATGACACCGATTCTGTTTCCTTGAAATGGCAGGAGCTTTATTAGACAAGCATATGTGAGGCTAAGCCTGAGGGTAGAAACTCCTGGCAGCTGAGGGAAAGAGGAGGCTTGGTTTGCCAATGCCATCTACTTAATTTTCCCAATAATCTAACACCTGCCAGCGAGACTCATCTCGTCTCCCCAAATAGCTGAAAATTGTAGAAACACCCAACAACAGCTTCTTTCAGGCCCCTCACTCTCTTGGAGGAGACTGACTTTCCAACTTACCTACTTGCTTTAAAACGAGGATGCCTATCTCTCAGCGTTTCCTGGGTGCCTACAGCATTCTTGGCACACTCTGAAGTCAGTTTAATGAAACAACAGGCATCTGAGAGAAATAAACCTTTGAACTGGTAGAAACGTCAGTGAAGGTTACTATCCGTTTCCAGATAGGCGGCCTGGGTAAGAGCTGATTTGCTTTTAACCAGCTTTAAAATTTAACTCCCAAGTAAGCATTTGCCTCCCCCGCACGAGTGGAAGGAGGCCTAATGTAAAAGTCATCATGATTTAGGTTAGGGTCTAGTTTATTTGGATTTAGTGGAGTTAGTTTAGACTAAGTTCTTTCAAATCAGAATTTTCTCCCACGTATTCTCGGCTGGTTTTCAAAGGTCCCCGCAGCCATGGTCTGTTCAAGCCCTCATCATCCTGTGAAGGCAGGTACTGGGTAGGGCAGAAGGGGACAGGTCAGATGGTTCAGGGGAGTTTGGAAGCGTTCTCCTGGAAGGTACGTACCCCTCCTGAGTTAACGCTTTATAAAAGAGACAAAAGGAACATTTGAGGAACAGTGATTTACCTGTTGTGACTATATAACTCCATTCATCTCTCTGAATGGTAATTGGTGACCTTCCTTAACAAATGCTAAGGCTTATGAGTAAAATTCAACCTAGCAAGCATTAATTCTTGGAAGAATGAGAAGGAATTATATGAACTGTGTTTTTAGTATTAAGCCTGGGAAGTGGGTTCTATTTTCAGACACTCTCAGTCGGGCATAAAGGGGAATGACCAGTCTAGTGAGCGACATCTTTCAGTCAGATTGATTTTTGTTGTGTGTGAAGATCCAATACAGGAAGCAGCTCTTACGAGATGAAAGCGTCAAATTCTAATATTTTGGAAATACATATTACAAGAGAAAGAAGTGATTGGTTATAGTGAGAAAAATACACAGCAGTCACTGATACTGGTCTCATTATTCTAAGAAAGGGTTTCATTGGCAGTATAAAATCCTTTAATGTATTTTCTTGACAGTTTTTACAAGACTTTGACCCAAATACAACAGGAAATATAATCAATGATAAATATATAATCTGGCAGGATTTCACACAGACCAAATCACCATCTACTTTGTCCATTGCCTTTCATACTTCTTGCCTAGTTTCATTGTCAAGGATTGGTTCTAATCCATTATTAACCAGTGCATTGATATTTCATTGTTCTATAATTAGCGTGTATGATGCTGATAATGAAAACAACTTGCTTAGCTTACTTTTAAAACCATGTTGAAAAAATATCTCAGAATTTAACATTACCTGAATTAAAACAATAATTTCTAAGGTAATTTATTTTTCTGAGACATAACTGATAGCCTAATTTTCCCTCAGGAAAATAATAAATTAAGCCACAGAAGGATGAAATAAAAATTACATGAAATCTGAAATATCTGGAGAATGCCAAAGTTCGAAATCTTGAGATGCAGTGTGGTGGGGTGACTGGATAAAAAGACAAGCAAAACATAAGAATGTAGCAAATAACAAGAGACCAAAATCCATTAAGCTTCATGACTCCTATTCTACCTTCTCTGAATTCCATACCATATCATTCTACCCTAGTCTAATCTCTAACTGGTTTCTAGTATATTTTGAGTGTATTTATATGTGTTTGTGTGTGTGAAGACTAGTCTATTCATGATATATATAGAAATATATCATGCTTTTTTCTCTTTTTATAAATCAACAAAGAAAGAAGAAATTGTTACTCTTGGAAATCCTTGTGATGAAACAGGAATCACCTGTTTTCTTATCATCCTTCTGAGTATCTTCCATCCATTTTTAACTTCTACATTCTATTATCTTTCATCTTAAAGACATTAAAATATTTTTCCCTAAAGGTGATCTGCACAGGGACATAGTATGCCTTTAAGATAAATGTTTCCAGTTCATAAACATTTTGGGGGTAACATTTAGTAACTTACTCTTTCATTAAGATTGCATCATAAGGTCTGAGTAAGTTTTGTTTCCAAAGATAGTTCACTTTTATTAGGGCCTACATTGGCTCTTGATAAAACCTGGCTCAAAAATATGATATGCATGAAGAAACATTTTAGACATGGTATGAAGACAGAGATGTTTTCAATTTAGGATATAAATGAGACATTATAAATAGTATGAGAATAACTTGAAGTACCAGATAAATGTGCTGCGTAAATACCAGTCAGGAGTTTTAAAATAGAACAGTATCATTTTTCCGAAAAAGTTTCAGGAGTCCAGCAGAGCTAGACTGTGTGCTGTCTCCTCATCTCATTTAATAATGCATTAAAAAATTTTGGAAGCTTATTCTGAATCATACGAGAAAGCAAGTTTAGAGCTAGAAGGGACCTTCACTATTACCCAATGAAATCTTTCCTTTTACAGATTAGATCAATGGCTTCTCAAATGTCTATCTGATTTTTTTTCCAAGGTCACATGTGTCTGGTTATGGTAGAAATATGATTAAAGTTTTTTAACCTCTAGTCTAGAGTTGAATTGGTGGTGGTGGATTTTCTTATTATTACTATTCTAAAGACACTGTCCAGTAAAACACACTTAGCATTTTGGAATTATCTTTATAGGTTCTCTTTGCATAGATGCTTTGTTATTTCTGTTTACTTGGTTGTAATAATTATGCATATATAATTTTTTACTTTAATCCTTTTTCATCTAGCAGAGTTATTGAACATATTTCACATCTTTATATCTTTATGAGGTTTTCTCTTTTTTTAATGAAAATCTATTTCTATAAGCATTGTAAAAGTAATATGAATGTGCATTGAAAAAAATCAGGTAGGATACCCACCAAACTATCAACAAGGGCTACCTAGTGAAGTAAGCGGGAGAGGATTTCACTCCTCACTACAAGTTGCTCTGCATTGACGGGACTCTACATGAGAATTTAGTACATTTGCAAATGGAAAGATAGCTAGGTAAACACATAAAAATTATTCTCCTTGTAACAATTTCAGCCAATTCAAAAATGGACGCAACTAACCATTATCAACTACCTGGTAGGTGTACACCTTCCCAAACCTTTGAAAAATATATTTAGGTGTAATATTTCAGTTATCACTTTAGAGTAGCAAAAGAATTTGGCAAAAACTCATCCAGACAATGAATAGTATTAAAAAATGTAAAATTTCTCCTACTCTCCTTCCCCTGTCAACCTTCACCCTGTGTCCCAAGTATCATTCCCATTAAAATCCTTTAATCATTGCCTGTTGAATTTTTTTTTTTTTTCCCTGATTACCACCATGTTTCTAAACGAGTTTATTTTCTAGTTCTTGATTGGTCATCTTGAGGTAGTATCAAGAGAAAAGCTCCCCCCATTTCTGAACTGTCTTTGCTCTTGTTAATCTAGTAAGATCCTGACAACTTTCTGTCTTACTGAAATCAATTTTTAAATATTTCTCTGTTGTTGGTGACATCATTTCTGGTTATCAAGCCTGTTGCAGATTTATTTTTTTCTGCATGTAATGAAGTTTCAGGGGTCTTTTGAGAGGTGTGAAAGACATGTGCTTAGTCCACCATCATAAACTGGAGTACAATATTAATTTTTTAAACTATAACCATTTTATTGTATAAAAAGCTTATTAGTGCTGGTGGCCAGTGTAATTACAGAAATAGTTAATACAGAAATAATTATGTGTTAATTAAAATACATATATTAATTTTTAAAAAGCCCAAGAATATGTAAAGAATTAACACTTAATTACCACTGAAATTAGATTGTAATTCATCTAGTAACGTTAAATATTTTAGCTACTGGTGTTGGAAATTAGATCTTTACTAGATTAACACAGCATTATCCTCTTTTGGGAATGGTATAAAATGGTGCTAATTTGGTGTGAGGTAGTAAAATGAAGAGAATTCAAGGAACGTTGAGGGTTTGGGGTCCCTCCCCCAGCCCCAGGGGCAGGTGGTGGTGGTGGTAGTTGTTATTGTTGTTGTTTTTAGAAAATCCAAATTTACCCTCTAAAAATAATGTTCCTTAGTTGTTCCATGTTCTCTCCTTAGAAGGTAGAAACTATGCTCTTTGTAATGTTAATCACAACAAACATTAACTAAAATTGAAATATTGTAACTCTTTACATTTTTCTACAGAAATAGTACTAGATAAGTTTATTAGTATTTCCTTTCATCTTGGTTATGCCACTTGAGAATGCAGCTTTCTTTGATAGCTCTTTGATAGGATAAAAATGAGTACAATTAAAGGGAAATTCCATAAAATGGTAATTTTAATTAAACACTTCTGCTTGTGTAATATTTGGGGTAGAGGAATGGTTGAAGTTTACAGTAAAAATGCCAAGCAGCATTAGTGTCATAAGCAAAATTTTATATTTGAATTAAAAAAACTCCTTATAAAGATTCAGATCCTCATATTTTAGTATTAACTTCTCACCTGTTCTTTTATTCTAATACTAGAATGCGAAAAAAGATGTAGACAATAAAATTGAACAACCTGAATTCTAGGAGTTCTAACTAATTTAGTCATTAAATGTTGAAGTGCCTACTGTATGCCAGGCACATGAGATTTACTGGGTATATACTACAGTGATAAGTAAAAATATCTGTAGAGAGAGTTAGGGATGGACAGTGGTATATAGATTAGGGAGCCATTCATCAGGGATTAGGTGTCTGACTGGATGTGACCTCCCATCTGCTTTTATACCTGGCAAATGGTGATATGTAGTGAGACATAATTACAAGGGCTCACAGATTAATACATATATTTTAAATATTTCAAGGTATATTATATATTTAATATATACAATATTTATATTAACACATATCCTTTTATTTAGAAGAGTATCATTCTAAACTGTGTCAGGATGTTTACTTTCTTGTTAAGCCATGGAGATTATTTTGAGTTTTACATTAAATTTTTGCCGTATACTAATTTTGAAGTCAGTAATTTAGATGCCTTTTAGAAACAGCATCTACTAGGTCTATTGAAGCACCTTAAAACAGAGGAATTACTACTCTGTAGATCAATGAACTATAACAGAACTTTGTTCAAAGAGTTTCTGTAATAAAATGTCTTACTCAGTTGCAACAACAAACCCAGGATCTAAAAGTCGCTGTGTCTTTATTTCTTATCCTTCACAGTCATGGCTTTGTTTCTTTCCAAACACATGATCTCTTCCTTGACTGCACTCTCGCATTTATTCTGTTTGCCTCTCTGAGGCATTGTTAAAATCCGCTTTGGGTATGTTGTCTTGCACTCAGATGACAGTTGAAGCCTGTGTGGATGGGATGCAGGAGAACACGGTCTTTTCCTTTCCGTAAAACTCAGTGTCATCAGGTCTTCACCAGAGTACTGCTTGCTTTAGCTCTATGTGTCTGTGCCCTTTGACACTTGGCTCTTTTAGTCCCCAATACATCTGAGCCAAAATAATTCAAGGGCTGATTTTGAGAGACTGTGGTCTAAAAAGTAGTTCTATAAAAATTGGTATTTTGTGGTATGATTGAAGTAATCCTTTTATCACTAAATACTATTGTGACCTTGAGCATCTTAAAAAAAAAAAACTAAGTAAAAAAAGTATCATAAAAGAGAACAAAAAATCATCCTAATTCCATTACTCTGTGACAATTATTTAACATTTTCATCTGTTTCCCTTTTTTTTTGCATATGTGCGTATGGACAACTATCTTATCAAATGCTTTAAAGAAATTCTTAAATATTAATCGAAGTGAATGCTCTAATATCCTTTGATATTAAAAATAATCTAATTATAATTTTAGTTGGAATTAGGAATAACTGACTTCTCTATATTGCCTACTCTTCCTGTCCAGGAACAAGGGCTCTCCATTTATTCTCCTATAATTTCTCCTTACAAAGGACCCACATAATTCTGTTTAGGATCAAGTCCAAGTGGTCTTTTAAATTTTAATTTGCCATGGATAAATTTCTTTTATTGAAGTATGGTTGATGTACAATATTATGTAAGTTCCAGGTATACAATTTAGTGATTCACAATTTTTAAAGTTTATACTCCATTTGTAGGTATTATAAAATATTGGCTATTTACCATGTATTGTACAGAATATCCTTGCAGCTTATTTTTTTTTGCATTTTTGAATTTTATTTTATTTATTTTTTTATACAGCAGGTTCTTATTAGTCATCAGTTTTATACACATCAGTGTATACATGTCAATCCCAATCTCCCAGTTCATCACACCACCACCCCCACCCCCCAGTGTCCATACGTTTGTTCTCTACATCTGTGTCTCTATTTGTGCCCTGCAAACTTGTTCATCTGTACCATTTTTCTAGGTTCCACATACATGCGTTAATATATGATATTTGTTTTTCTCTTTCTGACTTACTTCCCTCTGTATGACAGTCTCTAGATCCATCTATGTCTCAACAAATGACCAAATTTCATTCCTTTTTATGGCTGAGTAATATTCCATTGTATATATGTACCACATCTTCTTTATCCATTCATCTGTCGATGGACATTTAGGTTGCTTCCATGACCTGGCTATTGTAAATAGTGCTGCAGTGAACATTGGAGTGCATGTGTCTTTTTGAATTACGGTTTTCTCAGGGTATATGCCCAGTAGTGGAATTGCTGGGTTATGTGGTAGTATTTTTAGTTTTTTAAGGAACCTCCATACTGTTCTCCATAGTGGCTGTATCAATTTACATTCCCACCAACAGTGAAGAGGGTTCCCTTTTCTCCACACCCTCTCCAGCATTCGTTGTCTGCAGATGTTCTGATGATGCCCATTCTAACTGGTGTGAGGTGATACCTCATTGTAGTTTTGATTTGCATTTCTCTAATAATTAGTGATGTTGAGCAGCTTTTCATGTGCTTCTGAGCCATCTGTATGTCTTCCTTGGAGAAATGTCTATTTAGGTCTTCTGCCCATTTTTGGATTGGGTTGTTTGTTTTTTTAATATTGAGCTGCATGAGCTGTTTATATATTTTGAAGATTAATCCTTTGTCCGTTGATTGGTTTGCGAATATTTTCTCCTATTCTGAGGGTTGTCTTTTCGTCTTGTTTGAGGTTTCCTTTGCTTTGCAAAAGCTTTGAAGTTTCATTAGGTCCCATTTGTTTATTTTTGTTTTTATTTCCGTTACTCTAGGAGGTGGGTCAAAAAAGATCTTGCTGTGATTTCTGTCAAAGAGTGTTCCTCCTATGTTTCCTCTAAGAGTTTTATAGTGTCCAGTTTTACATTTAGGTCTCGAATCCATTTTGAGTTTATTTTTGTTTATGGTGTTAGGGAGTGTCCTAATTTCATTCTTTTACATGTAGCTGCCCAGTTTTCCCAGCAACACTTATTGAAGAGACTGTCTTTTCTCCATTGTATATCCTTGCCTCTTTTGCCATAGATTAGTTGACCATAGGTGCGTGGGTTTATCTCTGGGCTTTCTGTTCTATTCCATTGATCTATATTAATGTTTTTGTGCCAGTACCATATTGTCTTGATTACTGTAGCTTTGTAGTATAGTCTGAAGTCAGGGAGTCTGATTCCTCCAGCTCCATTTTTTACCCTCAAGACCTCTTTGGCTCTTCAGGGTCTTTTGTGTCTCCACACAGGTTTTAAGATTTTGTTCTAGTTCTGAAAAAAAAAAATGCCATTGGTAACATGATAGGTATTGCATTGAATCTGTAGATTGCTTTGGGTAGTATAGTCATTTTCACAATATTGATTCTTCCAATCCAAGAACATGGTATATCTCTCCATCTGTTGGAATCATCTTTTAATTTCTTTCATCAGTGTCTTATAGTTTTCTGCATACAGGTCTTTTGTCTCCCTAAGTAGGTTTATTCCTAGGTATTTTATTCTTTTTGTTGCAGTGGTAAATGGAAGTGTTTCCTTAATTTCTCTTTCAGATTTTTCATCATTAGTGTATAGGAATGCAAGAGATTTCTGTGCATTAATTTTGTAATCTGCTACTTTACCAAATTCACTGATTAGCTCTAGTAGTTTTCTGGTGGCAGTTTTAGGATTCTCTATGTATAGTATCATGTCGTCTGCAGACACTGACAGTTTTACTTCTTCTTTTCCAGTTTGGATTCCTTTTATTTCTTTTTCTTCTCTGATTGCTGTGGCTAGGACTTCCAAAACTATGTTGAATAATAGTGGTGAGAGTGGGCATCCTTGTCTTCTTCCTGACGTTAGAAGAAATGCTTTCAATTTTTCACCATTGAGAATGATGTTCGCTGTGGGTTTGTTCATATGGCCTTTTTTATGTTGAGGTAGGTTCCCTTTATGGCCACTTTCTGGAGAGTTTTTATCATAAACAGGTGTTGAATTTTGTCAAAAGCTTTTTCTGCATCTCTTGAGGTGATCATATGGTTTTTATTCTTCAGTTTGTTAATATGGTGTACCACATTGATTGATTTGTATATATTGAAGAATCCTTGCATCCCTGGGATAAATCCCACTTGATCATGGTGTATGATCCTTTTAATGTGTTGTTGGATTCTGTGTGCTAGTATTGTGTTGAGGATCTTTGCATCTATATTCATCAGTGATATTGGTCTGTAATTTTCTTTTTTTGTAGTATCTTTGTTTGGTTTTGGTATCAGGGTGATGGTGTCCTCATAGGATGAGTTTGGGAGTGTTCCTTCCTCTGCAGTTTTTTGGAAGAGTTTGAGAAGGATGGGTGTTAGCTCTTCTCTAAATGTTTGATAGAATTCACCTGTGAAGCCATCTGGTCCTGGGCTTTTGTTTGTTGGAAGATTTTAAATCACAGTTTCAATTTCATTACTTGTGATTGGTCTGTTCATATTTTCTATTTCTTCCTGGTTCAGTCTTGGAAGGTTATACCTTTCTAAGAATTTGTCCATTTCTTCCTGGTTGTCCATTTTATTGGCATAGAGTTGCTTGTAGTAGTCTCTTAGGATGCTTTGTATTTCTGTGGTGTGTGTTGTAACTTCTCCATTTTCGTTTCTAATTTTATTGATTTGAGTCCTCTCCCTCTTTTTCTTGATGAGTCTGGCTAATGGTTTATCAATTTTGTTTATCTTCTCAAAGAACCAGCTTTTAGTTTTATTGATCTTTGCTATTGTTTTCTTTGTTTCTAATTTCATTTATTTCTGCTCTGATCTTTATGATTTCTTTTCTTCTGCTAACTTTGGGTTTTGTTTGTTCTTCTTTCTCTAGTTCCTTTAGGTGTAAGGTTAGATTGTTTATTTGAGATTTTTCTTGTTTCTTGAGGTAGGCTTGTATTGCTATAAACTTCCCTCTTAGAACTGCTTTTGCTGCATCTCATAGGTTTTGGATCGTCGTGTTTTTGTTGTCATTTGTCTGTACGTATTTTTTATATTTTATTTTTTAAAATTTATTTATTTTTGGCTGTGGTGGGTCTTCGTTGCTGCATGCGGGCTTTCTCTAGTTGTGGAGAGTGGGGGCTACTCTTCGTTTTGGTGCACGGGCTTCTCATTGCTGTGCCTTCTCTTGTTGCGGAGCATGGGCTCTTGGTGCATGGGCTTCAGTAGGTGTGGCACGTGGGCTCAGAAGTTGTGGCTCACAGGCTCTAGAGTACAGGCTCTGTAGTTGTGGCCCATGGGCTTAGTTGCTCCACGGCTTGTGGGATCTTCCCGGACCAGGTATCGAACCCGTGTCCCCTGCATTTGAAGGCAGATTCGTAACCACTGTGCCACCAGGGAAGTCCTCTAGGTATTTTTAAATTTCCTCTTTGATTTCTTCAGTGATCTCTTGGTTATTTAGAAACATATTGTTTACCCTCCATGTGTTTGTGTTTTTTACGTTTTTTTCCCTGTAATTTCTAATCTCATAGCGTTTTGGTCAGAAAAGATGCTTGATAGGATTTCTGTTTTCTTAAATTTACTGAGGCTTGATTTGTGACCCAAGATGTGATCTGTCCTGGAGAATGTTCCATGTGCACTTGAGGAGAAAGTATAATCTGCTGTTTTTGTATGGAATGTCCTATAAATATCAATTAAATCTATCTGGTCTATTGTGTCATTTAAAGCTTGTGTTTCCTTATTAATTTTCTGTTTGGATGATCTGTCCATTGGTGTAAATGAGTTGTTAAAGTCCCCCACTATTATTGTGTTACTGTCGATTTCCTCTTTTATAGCTGTTAGCAGTTGCCTTATGTATTGAGGTGCTCCTATGTTGGGTGCATATATATTTATAATTGTTATATCTTTTTCTTGGATTGATCCCTTGAGCATTATATAGTGTCCTTCCTTGTCTCTTGTAACATTCTTTGTTTGAAAATCTATTTTATCTGATATGAGTATTGCTACTCCAGCTTTCACTTGATTTCCATTTGCATGGACTATCTTTTTCTCTCCCCTCAGTTTCAGTCTGTATGTGTCCCTAGGTCTGAAGTGGGTCTCTTGTAGACAGCATACATATGGGTCTTGTTTTTGTATCCATTCAGCAAGCCTGTGTCTTTTGGTTGGAGCATTTAATCGATTCACATTTAAGGTAAGTATTGATATGTATGTTCCTATTACTGTTTTCTTAATTGTTATGGTTTTGTTTTTGTAGGTCCTTTTCTTCTCTTGTGTTTCCCACTTAGAGAAGTTCCTTTAGCATTTGTTGTAGAGCTGGTTTGGTGGTGCTGAATTCTCTTAGCTTTTGCTTGTCTGTAAAGGTTTTAATTTCTCCGTTGAATCTGAATGAGATATTTGCCAGGTAGAGTAATCTTGGTTGTAGATTCTTCCCTTTCATCACTTCAAATATATCATGCCACTCCCTTCTGGCTTGCAGAGTTTCTGCTGAAAGGTCAACTGTTAAGCATATGGGAGTTCCCTTGTATGTTATTTGTCGTTTTTCCCTTGCTGCTTTCAATAATTTTTGTTTGTCTTAATTTTTGTCAATTTGATTACTATGTGTCTCGGCATGTTTCTCCTTCGGTTTATCCTGCCTGGGACTCTCTGTGCTTTCTGTACTTGGATGGCTATTTCCTTTCCCATGTTAGGGACTTTTTTGACTATAATCTCTTCAAATATTTTCTCAGGTCCTTTCTCTCTCTCTCTTCTTCTTCTGGGACCCCTATAATGTGAATGTTGTTGCATTTAATATTGTCCCAGAGGTCTCTTAGGCTGTCTTCATTTCTTTTCATATCTTTTTCTTTATTCTGTTCTGCAGCAGTGAATTCCACCATTCTGTCTTCCAGGTCACTTATCTGTTCTTCTGCCTCAGTTATTCTGCTATCGATTCCTTCTAGTGTATTTTTCATTTCAGTTATTGTATTGTTCATCTCTGTTTGTTTGTTCTTTAATTCTTCTAGATCTTTGTTAAACGTTTCTTGCATCTTCTTGATCTTTGCTTCCATTCTTTTTCTCAGTTCCTGGATCATCCTCACTATCATTATTCTGAATTCTTTTTCTGGAAGGTTGCCCATCTCCACTTCATTTAGTTGTTTTTTGGGGGTTTTATCTTGTTTCTTCATCTGGTAATAGCCCTCTGCCTTTTCATCTTGTGTGTTTTTCTGTCAGTGTGGTTTTTGTTTCATAGGCTGCAGGATTGTAGTTCTTCTTGCTTCTGCTGTCTGCCCTCTGGTGGATGAGGCTATAGAAGAGGCTTGTGCTAGTTCCCTGATGGGAGGGTCTGGTGGTGGGTAGAGCTGACTGTTGCTCTGGTGGGCAGAGCTCAGTAAAACTTTAATCTGCTTGACTGCTGATGGGTGGGGCTGGGTTCCCTCCCTGTTGGTTGTTTGGCCTGAGGCGACCCAACACTGGAGCCTACCCAGCTCTTTGGTGGGGCTAATGGTGGACTCTGGGAGGGCTCACGCCAAGGAGTATTTCCCAGAACTTCTGCTGCCAGTGTCCTTGTCCTCACGGTGAGCCACAGCTGCCCCCCGCCTCTGCAGGAGATCCTCCAACACTAGCAGGTGGGTCTGGTTCAGTCTCCTATGGGGTCACTGCTCCTTCCCCTGGGTCCCAATGCCCGCACTACTTTGTGTGTGCCCTCCAGGAGTGGAGTCTCTGTTGCCCCCAGTCCTGTCGGAATCTTGCAATCAAATCCCACTAGCCTTCAAAGTCTGATTCTCTAGGAATTCCTCCTCCTCTTGCCAGACCCCCAGGTTGGGAAGCCTGACGTGGGGCTCAGAACCTTCACTCCAGTGGGTGGACTTCTGTGGTATAAGTGTTCTCCAGTTTGTGAGTCACCCACCCAGCAGTTATGGGAATTGATTTTATTGTGATTCCGCCCCTTCTACTGTCTCATTGTGGCTTCTCCTGTGTCTTTGGATGTGAGGTATCCAAAAAATCATTGCCAAGACCTATGTCAAGCATTTTTTTCCCCCCAGTGTTTTCATCTAGGAGTTTTTGGAATCATGTTTTATGATTAAGCTTCTGATCTATTTTGAGTTAAATTTGTGGGTGATGTAAGCTAAGGGTCCAATTTCATTCTTTGCATGTGTTTACAAGTTGTTCCAGCACTTGTTGAAGAGACTATTCTTTTCCTATTGGATGTTCTTGGATCCCTTGTCAAATATTATTTGAATCTAAATTCTGGGCTGTCTTCTGTTCCATTGTTCTATGTGTCTGTTTTTATGCCACTACCATACTGTCTTAATTGCTGTAGTTTTGTAGTATAGTTTGAAATCAGGAAGTATGATGCCTCCAGCATTGTTCTTTGTCAGGATTGCTTTGTCTTTTCAGGGTCTTTTGTGGTTACATACAAATCTTAGGATTGTTTTTTCTATTTCTGTGAAGAATGCCATTGGAATTTTGAGTGAACGTAATCCCTATCTATGGATGGCTTTGCATAATATGAACATTGTAACAATATTAACTCTTCCAGTCTACGAACACAAAATGTCTTTTAATTTGCGTGTATCTTCTTCATTTTTTTTCAGCAAAGCCTTGTAGTTTTTGTTAGTATACAGATTTTTCACTTACTTGGTTAAATTTATTCCTAGGCAGTTTATTATTTGGATGCTGTTGTGAAATGTGATAGCTTTCTTTATTTCCTTTTCAGATGTGTTGATAGCATATAGAAATACAAATAATTTCTGCATGTTGATATTTATATCCCATAATTTTACTGAATTGTTGATTTAGTTCCAACAGTTTTTTGGTTGAGTCTTTGAGATTTTCTATGTAAATAAATCATATCATTTGCAAACAAAGATAATTTTACTTCTTCCCTTTTGATGTGGATGTCTTTTCTTTTTCTTGCCTGATAGCTCTGGCTCGGACTTCCAGTACTATGTTGAATAAGAGTGATGAGAGTGTACATCCTTATCTTGTTCCTGATCTTAGAGGAAAAGCTTTCAATTTTTCACCATTAAGTATAATGTTAGCTGTGGGTTTATTTTATATGGAGTTTATACGTTGAGGTATGTTCTCTCCATATCTCATTTGTAGAGGGTTTTTATAATGAAAAGATGTATTTTGTGAAATGCTGTTTCTGTATCTATTGAAATGATTGTGATATTTGTCTTTTATTAATGTAGTGTATCACAATTAATAATTTGCATATTTTGAACTATCCTTGCATCTCAGAGATGAAACTCACTTGATGATGGTGTATGATCCTTTTAATGTGCTGTTGAATTCAGTTTACTAGTTTTTTATTGAGAGTTTTTGCATATATATCCATCAGGGATGTTAGTCTGTAATTTTTTTTCTCATAGTTTCCTTATATGGTTTTCATATGAGAGTAATACTGGTCTCATAAAATGACTTTTGAAGTGTTCCCTCCTCTTCAGTTTTTTGGAGGAGTTGGAGAAGAATTGGCGTTAATTATTTTAAAACTTGGTAGAATTCATCTATGAAACCATTTGGCCCTGGTGTTTTCTTTCTTGGGAGTTGTTTTTTTACTTCTTTGATTTCTTTGACCCTCTGGTTGTTAAGTAACATGTTTAATCTTCACATTTTTGTGTTTTTCTTCTTTTTTTCTTGTGATTTATTTGTACTTTCATATTTATTATGGTTGAAGAAGATGCTTGATATGATTTTATTCTTCTTGAATTTGTTGAGACTTGTTTGGTAACCTAGCTTGTGATCTGTTCTGGAGAATGTACTGTGTAAACTTTAAGAATGTGTATTCTGATGCTTTTGGATGACATGTACTGTATGTGTCTATTAAGTCAGTCTGATCTAATGAGTCATTTAAATCTGTTATTTTCTGTCTGGATGATCTATCCATTGATGTATGTGAGGTGTTAATGTCTCCTACTATTGTTGTATTGCTTTCAATTTCTCATTTTAAGTCCATTAATATTTGCTTCATTTTTCTTGGTGGTCTTCTGTTGGATAAATATACATTTACAGATATGATATCTTCTTGCTGAATTGACCGCTTCATGATTATGTAATGCCTTCTTTCCCCTTTATGATTATGTAATGCCATCTTTGTCTTTTGTTAAAGAATCTGTTTTAAAGTCTATTTTGTCTGATATGAATATTGCTACCTTAGCTTTATTTTATTTCCATTTGCATGGAGTATCTTTTCCCATCTCTTCACTTTCAGTCTGTGTGTGTCTTTATCTCTGAAATGAATCTCTTGTAGGCAGCATATAGATGGGTTTTGCTTTTTTATCCATTCAGCCACCCTATGGCTTTTAATTGGATTATTTAGTTCATTTACATTTAAAGTGATTATTGATGGGTATGTAGCTTTTGGCCATTTTGTTACTTGTTTTCTGTTTTTTTGCAGTTCTTCTTTCAGTCTCTTTCCTTGTGATTTGAGTTTTCTTTAGTGTTATAGTTGGGTTTCTTTCTCTTTGTTTATTGTATTTCTATTATAGGTTTTTGGCTTGGTTACAATGAGGGGTGTGTATATATGTATTATGTACATACATATAATCTACCTGTTTTAAACAGTTAGCTATTTAAGTTCAAACACATTCTAAAAGCACTACATTTTTTTTTGAAGATTTATTTTATTGATTAATTGATTGATTGTTTGATTGATTGCTATGTTGGGTCTTCGTTTCTGTGTGAGGGCTTTCTCTAGTTGTGGCAAGCGGGGCCACTCTTCATCGCGGTACGGGGACCTGTCACTATCGTGGCCTCTCTCATTGCGGAGCACAGGCTCCAGACGCGCAGGCTCAGTAGTTGTGGCTCACGGGCCCAGTCGCTCCGTGGCATGTGGGATCTTCCCAGACCAGGGCTCGAACCCGTGTCCCCTGCATTAGCAGGCAGATTCTCAACCACTGCGCCACCAGGGAAGCCCCAGCACTACATTTTTTACTAACTTCCTCCCACACCCATTTTGTTTGTGTCATATTTTACATCTTTATTTGTATCCCTTAACTGTTGACTGTAGTTATAGTTGATATTTACAATTTTCATCTTTTAACCTGTGTACCAGCTTAAGTGATTGATCCACTGTCTTTACTATATATGTACCTTTACCAGTGAGATTTTTTCCTTCATGTGTTAAAGCCTTTTTCTTTTCACTTAAAGAACACCCTTTAGCATTTCTTGTAAGGCCAGTTTGATGGTGATGAACTCTTTTAGTTCTTCTTTGTCTGGGAAATTCAATATCTCCTTCAATTCTGAATGATAACTTTGCCAGTAGTGTATACTTGGTTGTGGGTTTTTCCTTTGAGCACTTTAAATATATAATGTCACTGTCTCTGGTTTGTAAAATTTCTGCTGAAAAATCAGCTGATGGCCTTATGGGTGTTCCCTTATATGTGACTCTTTGTGTTTTGCTGTCTTTAAAATTATCTCTTTATCTTTCACTTTTGCCATTTTAACTATGATATGTCTTGTCATGGATCTCTTTGGGTTTATCTTGTTTGGGACTCTGGCTTCCTGGACTTGGTATATTTTCTTTGGTTAGGGAAATTTTAGCCATTATCTCATCAAATACGTTTTCTGCCCTTTCCTCTCTTCTCCTTCTGGGACCCCTATAATGCAAACATTAGTACACTTGATGTTATCCCACAGATCATTTAAACTATCATTAAAGAAAAAAAACAAACCTTTATTTTTGCTATTCTGATGGAGTGATTTCCACTCTTTTATCTTCCAGTTTGCATATGTGTTCTTCTGTATCACCTAATCTGCTATTAATGCTTTCTAGTGTATTTCTCATCTCACTGTATTCTTCATCTCTGACTGGTTCTTTCTTATATTTTCAAGTTCTTTGTTAGAGTTCTCACTGTGTTCCTCTATTCTTTTTCTAAGCTCGATGAGTATTTTTACGACAATTTTTTGATTTCTTTTATCAAGCAAATTACTTACCTCCATTTCATTGGGTTTTTTCCCTGAGGTTTTATCTTGTTTATTTTGTTTGTAACATATACCTCTGACTTCTCGTTTTGTTTGACATTTTCCTTTGTCTCTATTAAATTAAGCAAAGCAATGACCTATCCCACTCTTGAACGCATGTCTTTGTGTGGGAGGATCCTTATATAGTCTCCGTGTGCCCAGTAGCTTTGGGGGGAGAGCTGGGTCCAAAGTGAGCATGGGCTGCATCTTTCCCCAGGATGTGCTGGTGGCCACCACCTTGGTAAAGTGTAGGCTGGAGCCACAGGGGCTAGAGCCAGAACCTGTTGCAAGCCAGGGCTTCTCCTTTGATATGACGGTGATCATTGCCCTGTTGGGGGTAGTGACAAGGCAACAATCAGGAGCAAGCTGCAGCTTCTCCCCAGTGCAAAAGCAGTCTTCACCTTGTCCTGAGTGAACTCCTCTTCTCCCTGGCACAATGGTAGTTGCTGCCTTGGCCAAGGGCAGAGCCAGGGCCCAAGGAGCTGGAGCCAGAACCCAGTGCAGGCTGGGGGTGCACTGGGGTAGTCCTGGCAGGCCAACCAGAGAACCAGGCAGTTTTTAATCTGCTGCCTCTGTGCTAAAACTGGGAGCAAGCAAGTCTGTGTGTGTACTCAAGAGCAGAATCTCAGTTTCCTGCAATCCTCCTGTAAGTGTCACTGGTTTTCAAACCAACCAAGGAGGCTTGTCTCTCCAGTGCTGGATCTCAGGGCTGGGGTGCCCAACGTGGAGCTTGAACCCCTTGCTCCTTAGGGAGGATCCCTGAGGCTGTGATATTCTCCTCCTCTTCCAGATCGCCCACTGGGGATGTGGGTCTCAACTATATTACTTTTTCTCTCCTACCAGACTCCGTGTGGTTCTCTCTTTATAACCTTGGTTGTAGAAGAGCTGTTCTGCTAGTCTTTATGTTGATTTCAATGAGACTCAATATACGTATAGTTGTAGTTTTGATGTTTGTTGAGGGAGGTGAGCTCAGCGTCTTCCTACTCTACCATCTTTATCCCACCCCTCTTAATGAGTTTTAAGAGTTCTTCATGTATTCTAGGTACAGGTCCTTTATCAGATACATGCTTTGCAGAGACTTTTTTTCTGGTCTATGACTTATGTTTTCACTCTCTAAAGTATCTTTTGAAGAGTAGACATAGTTTTTCTGTTTTTTCTTAGTATTAATAAATAAAAATAAATCTTTATTTTTTTATTGAAGTATAGTTGATTTACAGTGTTGTGTTAGTTTCTGGTATATAGTGGAGTTGATTCAGTTATATATTATATATATCTATATCTACACATATATATATATATTCTTTTTCAGATTCTTTTCCATTATAGGTTATTAAGGTATTGAATATAGTTCCCTGTGCTATACAGTAGGACCTTGTTGTTTTATCTGTTTTATACATAGTAGTGTGTATCTGCTAATCCCAAACTCCTAATTTATTCCTCCCCCTCCTTTCCCCTTTGGTAACCATAAGTTTGTTTTCTATGTCTGTTAGTCTGTGTTTTGTAAGTAAGTTCATTTGTATCATATTTTAGATTCCACACATAAGTGAAATCATATGATATTTATCTTTGTCTGACTTACTTCACTAGGTCCATCCATGCTGCTGCACATGGCATTATTTCATTCTTTTTTATGGCTGAATAGTATTCCATTGTGTTGATGGACCATTTAGGTTGCTAGCATGTCTTGGCTATTGTATATAGTGCTGCTATGAATGTTGGGGCGCATGTCTTTTTGAATTAGTTTTCTCTGGATATATGTCCAGGAGTGGGATTGCTAGATCATATGGTAGTTCTATTTTTAGTTTTTTGAAGAACCTCCATACCATTCTCCATAGTGGCTGCACTAATTTACATTGCCATCAACAGTGTAGGAGGGTTCCCTTTTCTCCACACCTTCTCCAGCATTTATTGTTTGTGGACATTTTAATGATGGCCATTCTGACTGTGTGAGGTGATACCTCTTTGTAGTTTTGATTTGCATATCTCTGATAATTAGCGATGTTGAGCATCTTTTCATGTACCTATTGGCCATCTATATGTTTTCTTTGGAGAAATGTCTGTGTAGGTTTTCTGCCCACTTTTTTGATTGGGTGGTTTGTTTTTTATTGAGTTGTATGAGCTATTTGTATATTTTGGAAATTAAGCCTTTGCTGGTTGCATTGTTTGCAAATATTTTCTGCCAGTCTGTAAATTCTTTTCATTTTGTTCATGATTTCCTAGACATTAATTTTAAATGAAGTCCAAGTTATTAATTTGGTTTTTTGCAGATCATACTTAGTGCAATATCTATGAAATTGTTGTTTAACCCAAAATTACAAAGATTTTTTCCTAAAAGAGATATATTTTAGGTTTTAAGTTTAGGCCTGTGATCCACTTTAAGTTAACTTTGATCCATACTTCACACCCTACATATAAATTAATTTTTAGACATATGGATATCCAGTTGTTCAAGCAACATTTGCTGAGACTATCCTTTCTCCACTCTGTTGCCTTTGCACTTTTGTCAAAAATCAGCTGTCCATATCTGTGGCCCTAATTATAGACTCCATTCTGTTCTGTTGATACATATCTTTATCTTTGTCCAAATATGTCACTATTTTGATTACTGTAGTTTTATATTAAGTGTTAGAATCAATATTCTTTTTTTTTCCTTACAGTTGTTTTGGCTATTTTAGGTCCTTTGCATTTTCATACCAATTTTGTAATTAGCTTGTCAATTTCTACCAAAAAAATAGCCTCCTGGAATTCTGATTCAGATTGCATTGAATTTATAGATATCTGGAGAGAAATGACATCTTAACAACATTGAGTCTTCCAATCTGTGAATGCAGTGTATCTCTTTAGATTTTCTTTAATTTCTCTCAGCAACATTTTAGGGTTTTTAGTGTAAAAATCTTATATTCCTTTCATAAGATATATTCATAAGTATTTCATGTTTTGATAGTATTGTAAATGGCCTTTTGCCTCATTTCTGATGTCTTTTTTTATTGCTTATATGTAGAAGTACAACTGATTTTGGCATATTGGTCTTGCATTCTACGGCTCTGTTAAGCTCATTAGTTCTAATAACTTTTTTGGGGTAAATTTTCTGGATTTCTACCTAGGCAATTATATGATCTTTGGAGATAGTTTCATTTAATCCTTTCTAATCTGAATGCCTTTTTATTTCATTTTCTCACCTAATGGTATTGGATAAGACCTCTTTCTAGTGTATTGTTGAAGATAAATAGTGGGAAAGACCATTCTTGTTTGTTTCTGATCTTACCAGGAAAGCATTAAAACTTTAACTGTAAGTATGACATTGACTGTATGGTTTCCATAGATGCTCTTGACCAGGTTGAGGAGGTTCTCTTCAGCCTAGTTTGGTGAGAGTTCTAATCAGAAGTAGGTGTGATTTTTTTTTTTCCCCAGTGATCTTGAATTTACAGATGTTAAAACATACAATGACTTTTTTTAAAATAATTTTTTCTAAGATTTTTTGTTTTTGATGTGGACCATTTTTTTAAAGTCTTTATTGAATTTGTTACAATATTGCTCCTGTTTTGTTTTGGGTTTTTGGCCACGGGGCATGTGGGATCTTAGCTCCCTGACCAGGGATTGAACCTGCAACCCCTGTACTGGAAGGCGAAGTTTCAACCACTGGACTGCCAGGGAAGTCCCATATACAATGACTTTTATGTTTTTCAAAAATCATATTATCTTTTAAAAAAATATTGAATTTAAAAAATAAGGTTTTTAAATACCATTTTATCTAACCCTGGGAGTTGAGCACTTTTTATTTCTCTGCCTCTTCTTAGTAATTACCAATGTGAGTTGTAGGGATAATGTATTAAGATTGTGATTACTAAAATTTTAATGTACTTACTGAAATTTTAAATGTATTAAGGATTTTTAAAAATCAGTTGGTTTACTTATTTACAACAATGATTACACAACTTTTTACATTGCACTGGTATCAATATTTACTGATCTCTTGTGCCTTTTTGTTCAAGTTCTTATATTTGATTAATCATATGGTTGAATAAAGAATATATTTTGAGTAATTTTTTCCATGAAAAGTAATAGGCAATACATTTTGCCTTCAGAGAGAAATTAAAGCTGTCATACAATTAGATAGACATAGAATTTAGGGTAACTACATGTTCCTTAAAACTCTAGAGTGATACTAGTTCAATTTCATCTCTTACTTAATGTTATCAGGTCTTAAAATTCTTTGCAGTTATCTGTTCATTTTAATTAGTTTTCTTTTCAGGCTATAGAATTCCGCCCCCCACGTTTGTCTTGAAATTAATGATTTCTTGAGGCTATATCTTGGTATTAGTTTCTTCTATTAGCTTATTCTGTAACATGTTAAATCATTTAGTCTTCAAACTCAGATTATTTAAAGTCTTTTTTTTTTTTTTGGCTGCATTGGGTCTTTGCTGTATGTGGGCTTTCTCTAGTTGCGGTGAGCAGGGGCTGCTCTTTGTGGAGCACGGGCTCTAGGCGCGCGGGCTTCAGTAATTGTGGCACATGGGCTTAGTAGTTGTGGCTTGCAGGCTCTAGAGCGCAGGCTCAGTAGTTGTGGCACACAGGCTTAGTTGCTCCATGGCATGTGGGATCTTCCCGGACCAGGGCTCGAACCCGTGTCCCCTGCATTGGCAGGCAGACTCTTAACCACTGCACCACCAGGGAAGCCCCAGATTATTTATTTAGTACAGGAAAGTTTTCTTCTATGATATATTTGATTACTACTTCAATTTCAGTTATGATAATCTTCCTTAAGAGTGTCTATTATTTTTTGACTGAATATTCATTTCTTTTTATGTCTTTGCTCACTGTTTTAATGTCTTCATTCCCCTTGGGAATTCTTACAGTCTCAAATTTTTCTCTACCACACTGAGTTAATTTCCTACAGATTTGCCTCTATTAATCTCTTTAATTTAGTGTATAATTTTTTTTTCAATTTTTTTCCTACATAGTCTCACCACTGCCATCTCCTTTTGATCCTATACTCTATCTTAATCATGTCCCCTTTCATCTTACTTTACACTGCTATGGACATGATCCTTTTTGTTGTCTGCATCTTATTAAAACACAAATCAGCTTTCATTTTTCTATTTTTATTCAATTTACTAGTGAACATATTGGACAGTATAGCATCAAAATTCAGTTAATAAATTGACTTAAGTTGAAATTTGGGGCATTTGTGCAGCTCTTTAGACAAATTCCTTGAGTATGTCAAGGATCTGGCTAGTGTCAGAGTGTAATCTACAACAATATCATGAAAGTTTTTACTACCACTCTTAAATTCCAGAAGATCCATCAGCATGTCACTGAAATAATGAATCCCCTATTCAAGAATCTGCACCACTACTTCCATTCTTTATGCCTCTAATCTCTGTCTCATAATCTGTCTAGGGGATGCTGAGATTCCAGGTTCAGAGTAGTTTATACCTGTTGGTGTACAAAGAAGAGTGGCAAAAGGCCAAGATTGATGGAAATATATGGAAGGCAAAGATACTTCTTCTATCTCTTGAAACTCTTCCAGAAATGTTCCCTCCCAACTCCTGAGAGAAATTCTTGGACCAATAGAGACCAAGAATTCCAAAACAAAGTTGGTGCTCACTAGACACTCGCATTCAAGTATAAATAGGAATAGGAGACAAAAGACAGAGCATTCTAACAATTTTTAGCATCTGGAAAGCAAACTTTATTAAGGAAAATTGATTGCACATGGATAAGAAAAGACTGGAAGGGAATTTAATAATTAGAAAGAAATGATTTATTCTCCCTTGCCATTGAGAACAAGGGTAAAAGAAACTGGCTTAGATAATAAAATGTTTTGTTTAAATATTACAACATACTTTTTTATGTGTGGCTTTTATTACATCTTTCAAATATAAAAGTGACTCTTCTGAATATCTTTAAAAATAGATGATAGTTGTATGTGTTTGGAATTGCTTATCTAAAGGTGAGTAATAATACTTTATATAAACTACTACTCCCAGTGTTTCAATATAGCCTTTTCACTTTTTTGTGATAATATACTTCTTAATGGACGGTTTTTCCTTGTAAATTTGATGTATTAGTTCTTTCTATGTAACAGAAACTATTCATAGGCTCCATATTATTAAATATTATTAAATTTCTACTGATTTAATAATAGAAATCAAGGTTCTTTATTGGCAGTACATTTTCTAATTACAGGGTTTTGCTAGGATTGCTACCCTATTCTTCTCCATCCTTTTCACACTCCAAGGATATATAGCCTTTATCCAAGGTCCTGGTTTCTCATGCTGGAGATATATGGGTTTTTTCCTTGATCCCATGGATCATGGTATTTCTTTATGGAAAACCTCAAATAGTATATACCATTACTCTTTTTCTACAAGTATTATGGAGAAAAGATAATGCTAAGGGTGGATTACTCCTAGTAACTTCGCAGGATGCATATGAGCATAACTGAAACAGAATATCCCAACCCCAGCCCTACTCCTGAAACATTATTAAAGCTAGCTTTTTGGAGAGGTAATATTCTAGAGCCCTGGGGGTTTAATATTCAAATAGAAGTAATGTAAACTCAGAAAAACAAAACTTTTCAATGCCTCATTCTGTATTCGTTGTTTGATATCTAACAACCCAAAGCAGAATAACATGCATAAAAAGTTTCTTGCTATAACTTGCATTCCCAGATAATCACCTTTTTGAGGCCACTTATAGTCCCCTTTCTATAAGGTGAAGGTATATTTTGGGAAAAGTACTTTTGGAAATACACGTCTCTTATTTAGTATAAAAATCTAGGTAAATAATGATTTTTTAGGTGACTGGCATAAGGTACCTTTTATACTGTGCTCAGTGTGGTAACGATAAATGTTGGCAGCAGAATAAAAGAGAAAAGATGGTTGCATTTATAAAATCTTTGTTCATAGTTTTCTTCTTTGAGTCAGACCTGAATTTAGTCCCCTGGTGTAGTAGATGATTAGTCAGTAACATCTAATACAATATTAGAGCCCAAAGATTTCTGCCTTGTCTTTTTGTCTGTTATTCCCAGCACCCTAAAAAGACACCATTATCGAGGAAGATGGTTTGTTACTGGCAACACTTTCTCTTTCTCACTTAAGGTTGTTACCTTAGTGCTAATTACAGTTTCCAGAATGAATACAGTAAACCGACTTTTTATGGAAATCAGTAGCTTTGGTACCTGAGCAGTGACTCTTAATTGGGTGGGAGCAAGAGTTTTGTTAGCCAAATTTTTTTGCCTGATTGTATTGGGCTCTGAATCTCCGAAGTGAGGACACACTGGGATTGGTGCGTAAGGAGAAGGAAATGGTGTTCTTCAAATGCTCTTTTTGTTTGAGATTTAAATGCTGTTTTTGTTTGAGATTTAAGCACAGACTCCTTGCTGATCATTTCTAATCTGGTCCATCTACACTGAAATTAGGTGAATTCCTTCAAGAAACTGACAAAACTGTACATCAGTAGCTTTACTTTTTCAGAACTTTCATGAATTTATACTTTCTGTGTCCTTATATATGTATGTATGTGATACTTTAAAAGGGAATTTCAGAGAGAAGAAAAGAGGATGAATTGGGAACAGTTAGCCAGTAGGCATCACAGCCCATCAATCTTGGAGCATTTATTTTCCTCTGTGCTGTAGGCAACTATCAGTACAAAATCTGTAGTTATACTTGCTTTATCAACTATAAGAAGCTGAAAGGCTCAAATAAGATAATATATGTGCAAAAATGTCAAAGAGTTAGAGGTGCCATATAAAAAGTTAGTATTATTTATTTATTATAAATTTATTTATTTTTGTTTGTGTTGAGTCTTCATTGTTGCGCACGGGCTTTCTCTAGTTGCGGCGAGCGGGGGCTACTCTTCATTGTGGTGCGTGGGCTTCTCATTGCGGTGGCTTCTCCTGTTGCAGAGCACAGGCTCTAGGCGCACGGGCTTCAGTAGTTGCAGCATGTGGGCTCAGTAGTTGTGGCACACGGGCTCTAGAGCGCAGGCTCAGTAGTTGTGGCCCATGGCCTTAGTTGTTCCGCGGCATGTGGGATCTTCCCGGACCAGGGCTCGAACCCGTGTCCCCTGCATTGGCAGGCAGATTCTTAGCCACCGTGCCACCAGGGAAGTCCCGAAAGTTAGTATTATTTATATACTTCGGATCTGCTCGAGTTGTGGGACTTTGTGTTTCCTCCTTGACCCACTAACATCTAGCACAGCACAAGACTAAATTTACATATTCAAGCTTATATTTAAGCAGCATACATAGAGATGTAAGATCTTCTACCCATTAATTTTTGTGCCCTGTCACCAAGATAGGATAAAATTAAATCTCCCTTCATAAGTAATGAGGATTGAAGTAAAGGGAATAGGGACTATGGGAAAGCCATAGAGGCAAGTTATGCCTTTTTTCATGTTGGGAACAGCGTGGTAACACCTCTCACCCCGCAATAAGTGTGTGATGGTAATCATGTTACCTTGATTTTTTTCACATAATAAAGGCTTAATCTCACAGAGATTTATAAAATTCTTTTGGAAGACATCACTTTAAATGATCATAATATCCAAAGAAGGCCTTAAAATAACGTATTTTGCAATGGTAGAGTGTAAGACCATTAAGAAGAAATATTTAAATGATAATATAGCTCGTTGCCAATTACAGACAATAGGAATGTGGCAAAAAAATACTACTGAAAGGCCCCTGAAGAATGTTAAAAATGGATTTGAATATCTAGCACAGTGACACTAAATGTTAAAATTTCTTAAACACCAAATAATGATAATACAGAGAAGGTTAAAAAGCTGCATTGAACCTTGCAAATATGAATACATGGGCAAATAACAAATCTAAATCCATGCGTTTTGAGATAGGACTGAAATTTGAAAACAGCATATTGACACATCAAGTATTGCAAAGATGCTTCAGAAATAGTATTCCCTAAGTATCAAGCAACAGACTTCTCTCCCAGAGGAATGGCAAGCCACGTGCTCACACTTTCAGGAATTCGTCCTTTCATAAAGGAATCTAAAAACATGTGCTAAATATAGCAGTGCCTTCTTCCTTAGGGGCCACAGAAGAAAGTGTAGCTATATGATCATAGGTGAAAATGAGGCACCAGAAATTAAAAAGCTTTATGAGAACTTTCAAAAGCTTCCCTTTATGAGAATGAATTTTTTTTCATAATCAGCTGAAAAGATGCTGATATAAAAGCAATCACTAGTGAAGATATTCTTCAAGGCTACTGTCCCTTGCGTAGTGATACACTAAATGTGCTGTACAATGCAGAAACTACCAGGCATTTGAAAAGCAGTGAATTAGACAGGCACATCTTTTCTGTATCTAAAAACGGTATAGTAAAATTTCAGAAGAATTAAAAAGAATTGAAAAACAATTAATCTCACACCCCTCCCCACCATTTAACTTGACTTCCTTTTTCTACATTGGTTTGATTATCTTGTTTTCTGCCCATTTTTCTCATGTTTTCCACACTGATCAACCTCTTTACTCCTACAAGAGGCACAATACAACAGGGAAAAAAAGGCACATTCAGAAGCAATGCCTCTTTTCTATAAAAGAATTTTGCCTTTTTACCATTAAGGATATTTTATTTATATATACATATGTGTATATCTGTAAATCTACCTTTTTGGTCATTATGTACCTAATTTAGACTCTGAAAGTCCAGATGACGGGACCATGTCTTCTTGAATAGCACTGGTTTTAGGTTGCTGAAAAAAAATTTTTTTTATATAGCTGCATGTGTAATTTCTTTGTGGTGGTAAAAATAAACCCCATAAAATTTACCATTTTAACCATTTTAATGAGTATATTCAGTGTATTAATTACATCACAATGTTGTTCAACAATCATCACTACCTAGTTCCAGAATATTCGTCACCCCAAAAGAAAACCCTAAACCCATTATGTAGTCATGCCCCATGTTTCTCCTGCCCCCCGGCTTCTGGCTACCACTAATCTGCTCTCTATCTCTATAGATTTTTCTGTTGTTGGCATTTCATATAAATGGAATTGGCTTTTTGTATCTGGATCCTTTCACTTAACATAATGTTTTCAAGGTTCATATGTTTTAGCATGTATCAGCAATTCATTCCTTTTTATGGCTGAGTAATGTTTCATTGCATGGATACACCCATTTTGTTTATTCGTTCATCAGCTAATGGCCATTTGGGTTGTTCCATCTGTTGACAATTATAAATAGTGCTGCTATGTACTTTCATATACACATTTTTGTTTGAACATCTGTTTTCAATTCTTTGGGGTATATACTTAGGAGTGGAATTGCTGGGTCATATGGTAATTATATGTTTAATTCATTGAGAAACCATTAAATTGTTTCCAAAGCAGCTTATTCATTTGACATTCACACTAGTAATGTGTGAATGTGCGCTCCCACTTTTCCACATGCTTGCTAACACTTGTTCTTTTTCTTTTTAAATTGCAGCCTTTCTGGTAGGTTTGAAATGGTATCTCATTTTGATTTTGATTTAGCATTTGCCTAATAACTAATGACATTGAGCATCTTTTCATGTGTTTGTTGGCTGGTTTTGTATCTTTGTCCTAATGTTTACTCAAGTCTTTGCCTATTGTATTAGATTCTTAGGGCTCCTGCAACAAAGTACCACAAACTGGATGGCAAAAAATGACAGAAATTCATGGCCTCCATGTTCTGGAGGTTAGAAGTCTAAAATGAAGGTGTTGGCAGGGCCATGTTCCCCCCGAAATCTTCATGGGAATCCATCCTTGTCTCTTCTTAGCTTCTGGTGGTTTGCTGGCATGCTTAGCATTCTTTGACTTGTAGCTGCATCCTGCCAATCCTCCATATGGAATTCTTCCTTTGTCTGTCTTCACATAGTTGCCTTTGTCTAAGGACACCAGTCTTATTGTATTAGGGGTCCACCCTATTACAGTATGACCTCATATTAACAAATTACATCTGCAGAAACTCTATTTCCAAACCAGCCCTTCCGAGGTACTGTTCTTAGGACTTTCATGTATCTTTCTTGGGTGGAACACAGTTCAACCCACAACATCCATTTTTATTTGGGACTTTATCTTTTTGTTATTGACTTGTAAAATTCTTTATATATTCTAGATATTAGATCCTTATCAGATTTGATATGCAGATATTTTCTCCCATTCTGTGGATTGTCTCTTCACTCTCTTGAAAATGTCTTTTGCACAAAAGTTTTTAATTTTGCTGAAGTCCAATTTATTTTTCTTGCTTGTGTTTTTGGTGTCATATCCAAGAAACCATTGCCAAATCTAAGATCATGAAGATTTAATGCCTATGCTTTCTTCTAAGAGTTTCAAGTTTTAGCTCTTATATTTAGGTCTTTGATTCATTTTGAGTTAGTTTTTTGTAAATGGCATGAGGTAAGTGTCCAACTTCATTCTTTTGCCTGTGGGAATCCAGCTGTCCCATTATCACTTCTTGAAGAGACTATTCATTCTTCATTGAAAGATCTTGGCACCCTTGTCAAAAACTAAAAGAAAAGAGACTAGAGGTATATTTTGGGGCTCTCAATTTTCTTCTATTCATCTTCATGTTTATCCTTACGCCAGTGCCTATTTTGGGGACCTTGTAGTTGTCAGTACCAATATTTCCATTACTGAAGCATTGAAGTAAGTTTCAAAATTGGGACATGTGAGTCTTCCAACTTTGTTCCTCTTTTTCAACATTGTTTTGGCTGTTGAGGGCCCCTTGCAATTCCATGTGAATTTTGGAATCAGCTTGCTTATTTTTGCAAAAAGCCCACTGGACTTTAATAGGGATTGTATTAAAACTGCAGATTGCTTTGGAGAATATTGCTGTCTTAACAATATTGTTTTCCAATATATGAACACAGGATGTTTTTCCATTATTTAGGTCTTCTTTAATTTGTCACAGCAAAGTTTTATATTTTTAGGTCCTTGATTAAAATTTATTTGAAAGTATCTTACTCTCCTTGATACTACCTTAAATGGAACTTTTATTAATTTCCATTTCAGATTGTTCATTGTTAATGTATAGAAATACAGCTGATTTTTGCATGTTGATCATGTATCCTGTAACTCTGAAATCATTGACTTTTTAAAAATTCTTTAGGATATTTTTAATATATAAAGATCATGTCATCTGTTAATAGTTTTATGTCTTCATTTCAAATTTTGTTGTCTCATTTCTTTTGCTGAATTGTTCTGGCTAGAACATCTAGTACAGTGTTGAATAGAAGTGGTGAAAGGGGGTATTCTCATGTTCCTTAAGGGGAAAGCTTTAAGTCTTTCATTATTCAGTATGATGCTACTGTATATTTTTTACAAATGTCCTTTATCAAGCTGAAGAAGTTCTCTTCTAACTTGTAGTTTGTTGAGACTTTTTAAGAATGAAAGTGTATTGAATTTTGCCAAATGATTTTTCTTCATCAACTAATAATACTGTGTAGCTTTCCTGCCTTCATTCTATTAATGTAGTCTGTTACACTGAATTTTTTTTAATCAGTTAAACCACCTTTACATTGCTGGAATAAACCCCACTTGGTCATGCTGTATAAAACTTTTAATATCCTGCTGGATTAGATTTGCTAATATTTTGTTGAGGATTTCTGCATGCAGTCATAAGGGATACTGGTCTATAATTATAGTGTCTTTTCCTGGTTTTAGTATCAGAGTAAACGCTGGCCACATAAAATTAGTTAGGAAGTATTCCATCATCCATTTTTTGGGGAAGAGCTTAAGAAGGATTAGTGTTCATTCTTCTTCATTGGTGAATTCTACCAAATGTTTGAAGCCATCTGGTATTGTGTTTTTATTAATTAGGAGCTTTTTAAAAACTGATTTGATTTTCTTGTTATAGGTCTGTTCAGATTTTCTGTTATCTTCTTGATTCACTTTTGGTAGTTATGTTTCTATGAATTTATATCATCTAGGTTATCTAATTTGTAGTTGTACAGTTGTTTATAGTACTCTATAATTTCTGTAGGGTGTTAACGCTCCCAATTTCATTTCTGATTTTAGTAATTAGAATTGTTTTTTTTTTTTTTTTTTTTTACTTAGTGAGTCTGAAAAGGTCATCAAAATTGACAAACCTTTAGCTAAAGAATCAACCTTTGGTTTCCTTGACTTTTTCAATTGTTTCTCTATTCTCTATTTTGTTTGTTTCTCCTCTAGTTTTTTTAATTATTTCCTTCCTTCTGCTACATTTGGACTTAGATTGCTATTCTTTCCCTAGTTCCTTAAGATGTAAGGTTATGGTACTGATTTGAGTTTTTAAAAAATATAGGCATTATCACTATAAATATCCCTCTGAGTATTATATTCACTGCATCCCATAAGTTTGGGCATAAAATGTTTTTTCTTCTATTCATCTCCAGGTATTCTCTAATTTCCCTTGTAATATTTTTTTCCTTTGACCCATTGGTTGCTTAACAGTTTGCAGTTTAATTCCACATAGATTTGACCCTTGAACAATGTAGGTTTGAACTGCACAAATTGACTTATACACAGATTTTTCCATAGTAAACAGTACTACATGGCCTGTGGTTGGTTGAATCCATGGATGCAGAGGAACCATGGATACAGAGAGCTAACTATAAGTTATATGCAGATTAACCCCACCTTGTTCAAGTGTCAACTGTACTTGTGAGTTTTCTAGTTTTCCTTCTGTTACTGATTTTTTTTTTTTTTTTTTAGTTTCATTCCATTGTGGTTGGAGAAGATACTTTGTATTATTTTGATATTTTAAAAGTTACTGAGACTTTCTAAAATAGTCTGTACTGGAGAATGTTAACATGTGAACTGGTGAAGAATGTGTATCATGCTGGTATTGGTGGAGTGTTGTATATATGTTAGAATTTACTGGCTTATAGCATTGTTTTTGTCCTCTATTTGCCTTTTTCTCTTTGGTTACCATTTGCATGGAATATCTTTTTCCACGTATTCATTTTAGTATATTTGTGTCTTTGGATATAAAGTGAGTTTCTTATAGACAGCATATAGTTGGATATATTTTTTTAAATATTAAAAACATTTTATGGACAAAGGTATACATGAATGAACAACATTTTTATGTCTCTCAAACCTTTCTGAATATATTGGGTTATATATATAAACTTGGTGCCTCTAAGTAGAAGAATATTAGCTATCAGTCTCAGAAAAGTACTTTTCTGCATGTACCATACCTTTTTTTTAAAAAAAAAACAAGGTAACATTGGTTTGTAACATTATATAATGTACACAAGAAACTTATATATCAACTTCTATATACACTGCAGCGTGGTTACCACCAAAAGTTTAGTTTCCATCCATCACCATACAGTTGACCCCATTTCACCCTCCCCCACTCTGCTCCCTCTTTTCCTCTGGGAAGCATTAATCTGTTCTCTGTATCTATGTGTTTTTTTGTTTATTCACTTATTTTTTATTTTCCACATATGAGTGAAATTATATGGTATTTGCCTTACTCTGTTGGACTTATTTCACTTAGCATAATAGTCTCAAGCTCCATGTCATAAATGTCAAGATTTTATGCTTTTTATGGTTGATTAGTATTCTATTGTATATAGGCATGTATATATGTGTGTGTATACACACACAAACACACACACACATCTTTATCCATTCATCCATCAATGGGTACTTGGATTGTGTCCATATCTTTCCATATTTTGGCTGTTGTAAATAATGCTGCAGTGAACATAGAGGTGCATATATCTTTTCAAGTTAGTGGTTTTGTATCTGGAAAAATACCCAAAAGTTGAATACCTTGATCATATAGTAGTTCTATTCTTACTTTTTTGAGGGACCTCCATAATGTTTTCCATTGTGGCTGCACCAATTTACATTCCGACTAACAGTATGTTTATGAGAGTTCCCTTTTCTCCACGTTCTTGCCAACACTTGTTATTTCTTGCAGTTTTGATAATAGCCACTCTGATGGGTGTGTGGTGATATCTCATTGTGGTTCTGATTTGCATTTTCCTAATAATTAGTGATGAACATTGTTTCATGTGCCTGTTAACCATCTGTGTCTTTGCAAAAAATGTTTATTCAGATCTTCTGCCCATTTTTTTGATTGAATTGTTTGTTTTTTGTTATGAGTTCTTTATATATTTGGAATATTAACTCCTTATCAGATATGACTTGCAAATATCTTCTCCCATTTGGTAGGTCTTTTAATTTTGTTGATGATTTCCTTTACTGTGCAGAAGTTTTTAATTTGATGTAGTCCCATTTGTTTATTTTTGCTTTTGCTTCCCTTGCCTGAGGAGACATATCCAGAAAGATATTGCTGAGACCTAAGTCAAAGAGCATACTGCCTATGTTTTCTTCTAGGAATTTTATATGGTTTTAGGTCTTATATTCAACTTTAATCCATTTTGAGTTAATTTTTGTGTATGGTACAAAAAAATGTCTTTTCCTTCTTTTTCATGTGGCTGTCCAGTTTTTCAACACCATTTATTGAAGAGGTAATCCTTTCTACACTGTATGTTCTTTGTTCCTTTGTTGTAAATTAATTGTCCCGCTGTATGTCTGGGCTTATTTCTGAGCTTTCAATTCTGTTCCATTGATCTTTGTGTCTGTTTTTTTTTTTTTTTTTTTTTTTTTTGTGCTAATACCATGCTGTGTTGATTGCTATAGCTTTGTAGTATAATTTGCAGTCAGGGAGTGTGATATCTCCAGCTTCCTTTTTTCTCAGAATTCCTTTAGCTATTCAAGTTCTTTTGTGGTTCCATACAAATTTTAGGATTTTTTGTTTTAAATTTGTAAAAAGTGTCATTGGGATTTTGATAGGGATTTCACAGAATTTGTAGATTGCTTCAGGTAATATGGACATTTTAGTAATGTTAATTCTTCTAATCCATCAGCACAAAATATATTCCTCCTTCTTTGTGTCTTCAGTTTCTTTCAACAGTGTCTTAGAGTTTTTAGTGGACAGGTCTTTTACCACCTTTGTCCAATTTATTTTATTCTTTTTTGCTGTGACTGTAAATTGGATTGTTTTCTTAGTTTCTCTTTCAGTGAGTTCATTTTTAGTGTATAGAAGAGCAACATCTTTTTGTATATTGATTTTTATACCCTGAAACTTTGTATCCTTTTATTATTTTTATTGGTTTCTTGGTGGAGTCTTTATGGTTTTCTATATATAAGATCATGTCATCTTTAGTGACAATTGTATTACTTTCTTTCCAATTTCAATGTTTATTTCTCTGTCTTGCCTAATTGGCCTGGCTAGTACTTCCAATACTATGTTGAAAAAGAGTGGCAAGAGTGGGCATCCTTGTCTTGTCCCTGATCTTAGAGGGACAGCTTTCAGTTTTTCACTGTTGAGTGTGATAGCTGTGGGTTTGTCATATATGGCCTTATTATGTTTAGGTATTCTTCTATACCTGTTTTGAGTTTTTTAATCATAAATGAGTATTGAATCTTGTCAAAAGCTTTTTCTGCATTACTGAGATGATCATACGCTTTTGTTTCATTTTGTGGTATATCATGTTGGTTGATTTGCAAATGCTGAACCATTCTTACATCACTGGAATAAATCCCACTTGATCATGGCATATGGTCTTTTAAATTTATTGTTGTGTTTTGTTTGCTAATTTTTTTTTTGAGTATTTTTGCATCGGTGTTGATGTCTGTGTTGTCCTTGTTTGGTTTTGGTACAAGGTAATGTTGGCCTTGTAAGAGGAGTAGGAAGCATTCCCTCCCCTTCAATTTTTTGAAAGCATCTGAGAAGGATAGGTAGTAAATCTTCTTTGAATGTTTGCTAGAATTCACCTGTGAAGCTGTCTGATCTTGGACTTTAATGTTTGGGGAGCTTTTTGATTAGTCTTTCAATCTCTTTACTAGTAATTGGTCTAGTCAGGTTTTCTATTCCTTCTTGATTTAGTTTTGGAAGTTTGGATGATTCTAAGAATTTATCCATTTCTTCCAGGTTGTCCAGTTTGTTGGTGTATAGTTCATAGTATTCTTCATAATCTTTCATGTTACTTTTTTATCCACTATAATTTCTCCTCTACCATTTCTGATTTTTATTTATCTGAGCCTTCTCTCATTTTTTTCTTAGTGAGTCTAGCTAAAACTTTGTCAATTTTATCTTTTCAAAGAACCAGCACTTAGTTTCACTGATCTTCTATATTATATGTTTAGTCTCTATTTCATTCTTTTCTGCTCTGATCTTTATTTCCTTCTTCTAGTAACTCTGGGCTTTTTGTTGTTGGTGGTGGTTCTTTTTCTAGTTCCTTTAGGTGTAAGGTTAGATTGTTGAGATCTTGTTTCATGAGGTATGTCTGTATAGCTATAAACTTTCCTCTTAGTGCCACTTATGCTGTATCTCATAGATTTTGGTACCACAATTTCATTTTCACTTGTCTTCTGGTACTTTTTAAATTCTACTTTGACTTCTTTGAGCCCATAGTTGTTCAGTAGTGTATTGTTCAGTTTCCACAGATTTGTGATTTTTCCCCAGCTTTCTTTATGCAGTTGATTTCTAGTTTTATTGGAAAAGATGCTTGATATAATTTCAATCATATTAAATTTATTGACACTTGTTTTGTGTCTCAACATATGGTCTATCCTTGAATGTTCCATGTGCACTTGAGAAGAATGTGTATTCTACTGCATTTGGACAGAATGTTGTGTATAAGTCTATTAAGTCAATCTGGTCTAATGTTTCATTTAAGGCCACTATTTCCTTGTTGACTTTCTGTCTGGGTCATCAGTCCATTGATTTAAGTGGGGTGTCAAAGTCCCCTACTATTATTTTGTTGCTGCCAATGTCTCCTTTAAGACTGTTAATAATTGCTTTATATATCTTGATGCTCCTATGTTAGGTGCATATATGGTAATAAATCCTACATTTTCTTGATAAATTGTCCCTTTTTTCATTATATAATGTCTATCTTTGTCTATTGTTACCTTTTTTGGCTTGAAGTCTATCTTGTCTGATATGAGTATGGCTACACCTGCTTTCTTTTGGCTGCTATTTGTTTGGAGGATCATCTTCCATCCCTTCACTTTGAGCCAATGTTTGTCTTTAGAGCTGAGATTAGTTTCGTAGAGGCAGCTTATAGTTGGGTCTAATTTTTTTTTAATCCATAAAGACACCCTGTGTCTTTTGATTGGCAAGTTCAACTCATGTAGATTTAGGGTGATTACTGATAAATGAGGACTTAGTACTGTTATTTTACTTTTTATTTTATGGTTGCTCTAAAACTCCATTGTTTTTCATTGTGTTTCTGCCATTTTAGTTTGGTGGTTTTCTGTTTTTTTGTCAGTTTCTTCTTTTTTGATATGTTGTGCCTCTGCTCTAAGTGTGTTTTGTGGTTATTATGAGGTTTGTATAAAATGATAAACTAGTCCTTTGTCTGCTGATAGCATCTTCATTTGCCTATACGACTTCAGTCCTTTTCTTCCCCTTATGTTTTTGTTGTTTCAAATGATTTCTTATTTTGTGAGTTTGTTACCAAATTAAAGTAGCTATAGTTATTTTTATAGCTTTTTTTCTTTAATTTTTATGCTATAATTGCTTAACAACCTATCCTGATACAGAGTTTCAATTTTCGGAATCTGTCCATCTATATATAACTTTACTCAAAGTTTTATGTACTTTTGCCTTTTCGTTTCAGGTAGAACTGCTTTCAATACTTCTTTATAGGGCAGGTCTAGTGGAGATTAACTCCTTCAGCTTTTGTTCATCTGGGAAATCCTCTATTTCCCCTTCACATCTGAAGGATAACTTTGCTGGAGAGAGTATTATTGGCTGACGGGTTTTTCTTTCGATACTTCAAATCTGTCACTCCATTCTCTCCTGGCCTGTAGAGTTTCTGCTGGGAAATCAGCTGATAGCCTAATGGGGATTTCTTCATAGGTTACTGTCTTTTTTTCTCTGGCTGCTTTAAAAATTTATTCTATGCTATTGACTTTTGCCAGTTGTAATGTGTATCGGAGAGGGTCTTTTTTGTGTTGAGATAATGAGGTGTTCTCTTAGCTTCATGGATTTTATATACAGTTACTTCCCCAGGATTGGGGAGTTATCAGCGAATATTTCCTTAACTCTCTGTGCCCTTCTTCTCCCTCTCTTTTCCTTCTGGGATATCCATTATTCTCATTTTGTCTTTCCTAATAGAGTCAAATAGTTTATACAAAACTTCATTTTTTAAAAAAAATGATTTTAATTTAATTTAATTTAATTTAATTTAATTTTAATCTTCTACCTGAATCATTTCTGGAGTTCTGTCTTAGAGCAGACCTTGTGAAAGAGAAAATTAGCAAACTCAAATTTCCAATGCTTTCAAATATGTTCTTCATCTCATTTATTGAGTTCTTCAGCTCCAGAATTTATGTTTGGTTCTTCTTTTTAGAATTTCAGTCTCTTTGGTAAAGTGTTCCTTCTGTTAATCTGATTCTTGAGCTCACTGAACTGCCTTTCTTACTTTTTTTTGTAGCTTGTTTCTTCATGACAGCTATTTTGAATTCTCTACGGTTGCAGTGTTCTGTGACTTGAAGTTTGGTTTCTGGAGAATTGTCATTTTCTTTTTGTGACTCTGTTACCATGGTTTTTCATGGTGCTTGATGAGTTGTTCCTCTGCTGGCACATTTTGAAGTAGCAAATACCTTTCTTCTTTAGGTAAAGCTTGTCTTTTACTTTGATTCTAACAATTTAACAGGTTGGTAGTTAGACGCCTTTCTTTGTTTTTCAGTAGGTGGCCCTATAGCACAAGTTACTTGTTTCTTTTACCTGGTCTGCCTCTGGCTATATTTGAGAATCAGTACTTTTTATTTCATGGTGTCTGACAGGTCTCTTAGGTCTCATAGGCATTGCCCATTTTTCCTTCGTTCTTTTTGTTTTGTTTTTGTTCCTCAGACTGGATCATTTCAATTGATGTAGTTTCAAGTTCACTGATTCTTACATTTGTCTTTCCTGCTGTTGATTCCCTCTAATGAAGTTTTCAATTCAGTTACGGTACTTTTTAGCTTCAGCATTTGTATATGATTCCTTTTATAATTTCTATTTCTTTATTGATAGTCTCTATTTGAGACATTGTTTCAAATAGTTGTTTCCTTTAGTTGTTTATGGTTTTATTTAGCTCTTTGAGTATATTAAAGACAGTTATAGTCTTTATCTAGTAAGTCCAGTGTCTGTGCTTCCTCAGGGATAGTTTTCTGGTAATTTTTTTCTTTCCTGTGAACAGACTATGTTTTTTTTTGTTGTATGCTTTTATTTTTTGAAACTGGTCATTCTTAATACTACAGTATGGCAGCTCTGGAAATTGAATTCTGCTCCGCCTTCAGAGTTTTTGTTGCTCGTTGTGGGTTGTAGTTGTTTGGTGACTTTTCAAAATTGTTTTTGTAAAAACTCTATTCTTTATCATGTGTGGCCTATGAAGTTTCTATTTCATTAGCTTAGTGGTCAGATAGTGGTGTGACAGCTTTCCTTAAATGCCTAGAGACAAAAAGAAATAAAAAGAAACAAAAGAAAATACTATCCTGGTCTTTGCAGATGGACTCTGTGTTGTGGTGCCCCTTCACCACTTACCTAGGGTGTTTACAGTTCTGCTTTAGCCTTCACTTCCTGCTTGGGCTTGGGTGTAAAGATCAGCGAGAGGTAAAAGCTTAAGGTCTTTCCAGATTTTTTATGAGGATGCATCCTGCCCTGGGTTATTGGCAGGTCCTTTTAGATTCCTTAGAATATGTGGGTACTTATCAAAGCCCTTATTCCCCAAAGTATGTCACTCTCCAGTTTTCCTCTCAGGCTTTCAGCTCTGTGCCTGTTGTTTATCCCAGCTATTATCTTTTGCCCAGGCAGCAGCATGTTCATTTACCTTCAGAGTTTTAGAGAAACACCCTCTGTGTGTATCCTTTTTGCTACCCTGAGTTGGGTGAAACAGAGGCAAGACCCTTGCATCAGTTCTCCCAGGACCCTCCAGACAGGTCAGAACAAACACTGTTCTTTGGGAACAAGGTCTGTTCTGTTTCCTCCAGAACCAGGCACCCACACTAGGAACACAGGCTGCCATTTTTAAGAGGCTGACTGAGGAGGAGGGTGGAGGAAAAGTAAGTTGAAATGCCATTAAGCTCTCCTCCTGGGTTTCAGTTGTTTTATGTTTGCTTGCTTGTTTGTTTTTTAGCATTTATTTGGTTTCTGTAAGCCTTTAACTATTTTCCAGACTTTGAACAAAACTGACTTCTATCAGTTTTTGCCAGTTTTTTTAGTGTTTCTATGGAGGGGGCAGGTCCCTAGAGTTCTTCATTCTGCCATTTTTGTTGACATATATGCATAATTTTAATGGAAGTAATGCACCAACATTTGGGTGAATGTGAAATGATTTTCCTATTATAGTCTGAATATATGATCTTTATTAAAACTTTGTGTACTTACACTTTAGTTATGATATAAACATTTGCATATATTTCAGAAATATAAGTAGATAAAGAGTATGGAAAATTAAAAAATGACAGATGCTCATGAATTATATAAGTAAATTTAGGGGCTTATATGTACATACTTATACCCTTTGAGTGTAACTAGCTACTATGCTCATCCTTTCCCACTATTAGAAAAAGTACTATTAGATTATTGGTTGGACCCAGTATAGCTTCCTGCTGGCGTATGAAAAGCATCTTGTTTTAATGTTTTAAACTTAACGTTCCTCAGAGCCCACGGAGTTCATTAACTTTCCAAGAGGCCACTCAAATGTTTTGTCCCTAGATGCTACAGCTAATGTGTTTGCCCCTGTCACCAGTCCTTCTTAAAACATGATGTTTAACGTCTTTGGTATGTCATGCCTTACTTAGAATAACCACTCCCTTCATGTACCCTTAGAGAGGTTCTCATGATAGCAAGAAAGGGAATACTTGGCAAGCTCTTTGGTGACAAGATCTCATTTCCCCAAATTACCATGCTTGCTGAATTGTAACTGACAAGGATATTACTTCATGTGCTAAAAAAAAAAAAAATTACAGTAAACACACAACAGTATTGGACTTACTCTTGTGAATATCTAATGCAAGGAAGAGTGTGCTAAGGAAAATGGAACACTTTATTCATCAGATGTTATTATAGATGAAATTTTTATATTAAGATTTAAATGGAATATTACTCCTTTAGATGGAATTTTATATTAAGATTTTTCTCTCCAACTGAGTAGGAAAGTTAATTCCTCTTATTCTAACTGGAGATCGTTAAACATATAATACATTTTTAAGGGAGTCTTGCATGCAGTGAATCTAGCTGAAGTGACATTGGTGGATATAACATAGCACATACAAATTAATTTTTCAATTTAAAGTATTTGGGAAAGGTAAAGATAATATATTTTGTATGTGATTTTTCCACATGGTACATTCTGAAAGCAAACTACATTTGAGCCACTCTCTGTAGCACTTTCCAGTAACAACTTATTTTAAGGCAGATTTTTCCCTTTCCCTAATGCAACAATTGTCTATAGAGAAGCCACATCTTTTTAAACTGAAATTCTGAAAAAAAAATTGTTTTCATAGTTGGCATATTTTTAATATTTGGAGAAAATTACAGAATGTAGGCTAGAATTTCTTTTACTAATCTGAGATAGGGAAGTTTTCCTTACCTCAGTCACAGTGTCTGAGAACTCTCTGTGGTCATGATTAAACATTATTAGGCTTTATACAGAGAGATTAGATGTGTGTTGTTAATAAGAATTTTGAGCTTTAAGGGGACAGACGTAAGCAACTGTAATTAATAAACATTTACTCGATGTAAAACTTGGCCTCAAACTCCAATTTTGATGTTTGTACTGAATAAACTTTAGAAAACAGAAAAGTACTAAATGGATTAAGCTTTATAGGTCAAATGCTACCTAGGTGTAGATATTAAACAAATAATTATGATCACTTAATGGCTTTTCCATAAATGCCATTCCAATACTGAATTCATCAATCTGTGAACAGGAACTAGGGGAATGAATGTGATTTTTAATAATAGATTTTGGGAATATGTAATAGTGTTAACATAGTTCAGAATTTACTTCGTAATTTTTGCTGAATATAATTGTGTTTTGAAAAGATAGCTTTCTTCCTGCTAGCACACATACTGCCCTGAGATTTAACTTCATATACCCTTGTAGGCTTTTATATTTCCCATTCTTTACTGAATTTCATAGATACAAAACGGGTAGGGTCACTGGATATACACCTGGGTCCTGGTTTGAGACTACATAGGTGGAACTCTCAACTAACAAAGTTCTCCATGGTCTATTACTAAGATCTTAATGAAAATTAGATAACAAAGCCTAAAAAAAAAGTTTATTGAGCTGACTAAATAACTGTGTTTCTAAATCCTTCTTTAGGAAGCACCACAGAAAATAGAAGTTCAGGTTTGAGAGTTTGAAAGCCCAGTTACAAGCTCTATTTTTTCTTTGCGGCTTTCAGCTTCCAGTACTTAAATAAGTCAGATAAAATTTACATTTCCTGTCTAAATTCCTGTCTAATTTACAGGGTTGATGTGAAGAAAAAAATACTGCAATGTATGGGAAAGTGCTTTATAAACTAAAATACAATATACAAACATAATAATGGTTACACTCCTATATTTGATTTTCAAGAAAGCGTCATTGAGTCCCTCATATTAGGATAACTAATCTATATCTGGGTCTGGGAATAAGGTTTTGATGGCAAGCTTCTTCCACATAACACAAGGGGAAAATGTCCATAGTGGGTTAGTTTTGTGGTTGTAAGTCTGGATTCTTGGGTGACACTTCTAAAGTTGGAGAAGAATTAATTCCTAGTTGTGGTGTGTTGCTTTCGTTGCCTGATGCCTTGAGGCATGTTGATTTAGTCATGCTGGCTTTACATTTATATTCTGGGAAGGACCTCCATGTCCCAGCGTAGGCATCTGAGCACTGTTCATCCAGCTCCCTGTCCTATCTCCTTTATCTAGTTATGATGAATAAGAACAAAACACTATTTGTAACCATACATGTCCTTTATACTGAAACTGCAGAAAGTATAATTTTTCAGTACATCACATATTTTCATGCATACACCTATCTCTGTACAATCCCAAGAATTAAGATACATTTCATAGTTTTCCTTTACTAACATTGTGGTTTTCTTTACTAGTGAGTGAACAGTTTAAAAGCATGAATTCATAACTGCACTGTCATTTATTTCAACCTATCGCATACAGTGAATATAATATGCTTGAAAAACACTTCAGTGATGCCTTTGTTCTTTCCATATTAAATTTAACCATCCATGTCTATGAATTAAGTTTACTAGGAAAACTCACGTTTAAAAAAATTGTACAAGAAACAGCTGGATTATCACAATCAGCAAGGAAATGAACTCAAGTATTTGAACTAGTATGTCAGGAACACTTTGTCTTCATGGTAAACATTCACTTTACGCAAATCCCACTCGGCTTCATTTAATTAAAAAGCTGAAAAAGAAAGAAAATTATGTGCTGAAAATAAAGAAAACACCATGTGCTTTTTATTCCATTCTAAATTAGTACATGTAAATATAAAATAAAAATGTCATAGTTACATTATTTCACCTCATTCTAATTTTTGTATCAGGGCAATTTCTCTGAACTAGTTCCTGTAATGGGGTCAGGCTTGTGGTAAGAATAGGTCAGGGGTGGAAGCAGTTGTTGATAAGAACTTGAACTTGTGGTGTTTAAGTTTGAGTAACTTCTTTTTTTTTTTTTTTTTAATAGTTGATTAACAATGTTGTGTTAGTTTCAGGTGTACAGCAAGGTGGTTCAATTATACATATACATCTATCTCTTCTTTTTCAAATTCTTTTCCCATTTAGGTTATTACAGAATATTGAGCAGAGTTCCCTGTGCTATACAGTAGATCCTTGTTGGTTATCTATTTTAAATATAGCAGTGTGTACATGTCAATCCTAACCTCCCAATGGGTAACTTCCGTGAGCCATTCTCATTGTTAGCTAGACCATTAGTTAAATCGGCATTTAAACTGACAATGTAGGGGAAGAAAAGGGAATGGATTGAAACACATTTGGAGTGGGCCATTTCAACGTCCTAAACAAAATATTTTTTTCTGGTTATTTAATCTATAATGCATTTCTTAAAATAACTAAAGACTTTTAAGGATTTTATAATTTCATTATATTGAACAGCCAAAAAAGAATGTATTATAAATCATAATAAAAATATCATCAGATTCTGATGAAACAACACAAATATGTATTTCTATATGTACATATAGAAATACAAGTAAAAAGTAACTATTTTTCCTTTCTTAACTTCCCTAAGCAAAACTTTAACCTATGAAAAGAAATTTAAGTTTGTAAAATCGTGAGTCAATTTAAACAACATTCTTTAAGCTTTTGTTGGTTATTTGTACCTTTCTGCTAACAGGTAGCAACTTTTTTTTCTAAAGTCTTGACAACATAACTTTAGGACAACCAGAGATGAACCAATTCTTAACTAAATATTAAAAAAAAAAATTAATGGTTACTATAGTTGAAAAGCCATGTAGTTGGGACACTGTTCAAACTAGTAAGTTTAATACTTGAACATTTAAATTATAATATCCTAGGCATATGTTACTTTGTCTTTCTGAACCTCGGTTTCCTCATTAGTGAAAAGAACGGTTGTTTTGGATGATTTCTAAAGTTCTTTCCAGTGCCAATATTTTATAATCCTGGTGATACTATATGCTAATATTTTATAATACTGGTGATACTATATGCTAAAAGTAAATATATGTATTATAAAACATTATATAAAATATTTAAACATATATTTTAAATATATGTTATCTATATTGGTTTACATTATATAATAAAGTAATTATGCAATACAAACTAAACTTTTTATTACTCTGTATCTGTTTCTGAGGAATTACTAAATTACAAGATAGAAATCATTGTGCTGATATCTAGATGCAACAAGACATTGCTTCTATTTTTGTGGTAACAAGTTATGACTTAAGTACTGCCAGGGTAACCAATGCCATGAAGAGTCAGAAGTAAAATTCCTCAGAACATTAAGATACAGATGCTGTTCAATCCACATAATCCTTAACAACACTGATGGCAAAGCGGGTACATATGTCATGTGTAGATGAACACTTCGGCTTTCTCTGTCCTCAATTAAAAGACTGCCCTGAAGATAAAGCTGACCGAAGAATAAGGGTTAATGAAAAAAGAAAACCTGATCATAAAATATTTAAAACTGTAATTAAAGTTGAAAAACTTATAACTTAAAAGAAACCTGAGAATTTATAGTTTCTTTTTTTGTGTGAAAAATAGTCCGCACATTTCCAGCGAGGGAATACTAAAGATCACCTTTTAGCACTGCTAGAAGTATTACCATCATAAAAGCAAGAATAGTAATATGACCTTTATGGTCACTTTATACCTGCTAACTTTCTGATGCTGGAAAGGTTAAAAAGTTTCTACAACTTTTTATATGTTGCTACATTCACAGAGTAAAAGGATCTTTGTATTTTCTTAATATTGAAATAGACTAAGAATCCTTAGTTACCAAGGTATTTGTTTACGCCAGGGTTTTTTCCAAACTGAAATATTTTTAGAAAACTGTTAAAATAATCTTTTTTTATATATTATTATAAAATGAGAAATACATATTTAATCTTGAACTGATCATTCTATTGTACTAAAATAAAAGTTTAATCTAGCAGAGTACTATCTAATTTATATTTAAAATAATCTTTTTCATAAAGAGTTATAAGCATTTGTTCAAGACACCAGAAATACCTGAGGCACAAAAGTGTCAAATATTTTGTTAAGATGTTTCTTAGAAAAGTATGAACTATTATTCTCCAGGTAATCATTCAATAGTTCATGTTTGATTTTATTTTTTTATTATATAAATGTCCAAGTTGTGTTCCAGTATGAATGTTTTATACTGATTTCATCACTCAAGAAATAAGTTCCCTCATTTCTATGTATCAGGGTCTGACATACTTTTTGCTCTTCTCACATTTACCTGTCTAATGTTGATGTATCATCTAACGGTTCTCATAGATTCATGCTTCTAATACTGTTTGGATATTAACTTTCCTAATAAGGCTTATTATAAAACATATGCAATGCTTTTGTATCATACTTAAAAACTGCTGAATGCTAAAAACTGAATATATTCCTCTTATTTGGAATGTATTTTTCAGTGTTGCAGTCTGTTTCCTCAGAGGGAGAAGCTGCCTTGGGTGCTATAATCAACTTCTGTCCACCCGCCGTCATGAATGAATCTCATGACAATTCATGGTAGTCTATACATGCGTAACACTGACTACCGTGGCTGGCTTATTCTCAAGTGAATACATGCATGGTCAGCCCTAACTCAGGTAGCAGTATAAGACGGATGCTACTTGGCAAGGTTATCGACCTGTACCCAGGAAGAAAAGGTAGAGGCCAGGACCAGCAAATATGCCCCAGAAGCTCCCCTTCTCCTAGCCTAAAGGGATGCAAATATTCCCTTCTAGTGTGTAACTTTATTATTGCTTAAAGTACATCAGGGATGCCGAGGGGCCTTGTATATACAAAGTCAAAGCACTTCTCCCTTTAAGTCTGGCTCTCTGCTAATGCTCCCTCACAGTAGCAAATATTCAGGATTTAGATAAAAATGCAGTCCCTGACTTGCTGGGGAGTGATATTCCAAAAGTTCATAAACAAGCTTATTATTTGAAATCAAGTTTTTCTAGAGAAAGATTATTTAAAGTAGTAACTATTTCCTCAAATTCAGGGCCCCCAGAAGTCAGCTTCAATCAGTATTCAACAAGACTTACTGATCATCTACTGTGTAGAAGAATATTATGAATAGAAGGGTGTTGCAAGAAAAGGAATGATTGAAAGTCATGGCCATTATGTTTCTTCTCTAGAGGAGAGAGACCTGGATACCATAAAATATAACACAGTGACGCACTTGATAAGATGGCAAAGAACAATTTAAACAAGCAAACGAAGGAAAAAACTGGGAACAAGTGAAATGAAGGGATAACAGCCTAAGCGAAAGGAGCTGATGGAGGAAAGACAAATTATGAGAACAGATTCCGTGTGTGCCTTACGGCTAAACCAGGAGTCCGCACACTGTGAAAGGCCTGGAAGTCAATATTTTAAGCTATGCGGGCCGTAGGTCTCTCTCAGAATTACTAAATTAAACTGCTCTAGGGCAAAAGCAGCCAAAGACAAGGCATAAACAAATGAATCTGGCTGTGTGCCAGTAAAACTCTATTCATGGACACTGAAGTTTGAATTTTATATAATTGTCACATCACAATATTCCCTTTTTTCCAGTGATTTGAACCTTTCTTAGTTTATACGGCACACAGAAATTGGCAGTGGGCTAGATTTGGCCCAAAGGCAGTAGTTGCTAACCCTGCTGTAAACCACAGGGTGCAGTGAAGGCTGTGCTGGAGGATGAAACAGACGGAACCAAACTTTAATATACCCCTTCCCTCGGTTCAAAATATATACAAGTCAAACTGCTGACATCCCAGCTTGAGTGTTGGGATTATAAAACATTTTATTTTATTCAGTTTCTTGATATTTTCTAGAAGGAACCTGTATGAACTTTTCCTTCTTTCTGGTTAGCCATCACTGGATTTTGATGAAGCAGCAGCATAATCTGTGCATATCTTAAAAAAAATTCTGCATTACTCTCGAGTAAGTGATGGCTTATCGATGGTAACGACTAAACACAGAGATAAATTAGGAGGCTGGGTGATATTCTGAAAAAGATACTAGGTATATAAATTAGGACAGCAGCAGGGGGAATAGAAAGTGATGGAGGCCAAACTGACTCCAAGGTTTCTATCTTGTATGATTATGAGAATAACAGTGTCGTAGGGAAAATGGGCAGGGCAGGAGACACAGGTTTGGAGCAGAGAGTTTGAGCTTGGCTTTGGGGTTGAGGGTGAGGGGTTAATGTGGTATTAAGGTCTGTTTCTAGATCTCAGGAGAAAGATCAGGATTTAGCATGTATATTGGGGACTGAGAAGTAATCTAAAAGGAAAAAGGAAGGTCCAAGAGTGCCATGTTACAAAATCCAGGGCATAACATGTCCAAGAGGAGCTAGTTAACTAAAGTCCTAGAAAGGTTACACGGGTTGCAGAATGAGAAGAGACATCTGGATTTGGTTATTGGGTGGCTACTGTAGACCCATATTACATGTAATATGTAATGTTTGTTCCTTTTCTCTTCCTGTGAAATAGCTGAACAGGCACCAAATAATGGTTTGCACTTTGTTTTGACTTCTCTTAATTAATTTATCTGTTCCCCAGTGTTTTAAAAAACCAGAATGTATGCGGTGCTCTTGAATGAATGAATTCTGTCCAATTGGGAGCAGGTTAAATTCTCTACCAAGATCTTCAGCTGGACGGAATTTTCTTGTCTAATGTTCTCACTTCCTGTTCTCAAACTGGGAAAGAAGTCAGAAACATCATGGTTATGTAATGGCACTCGGTCGCACAGAAATCACTTCTGTGGATAAGGGGCAGCTGCTCCGATTTCATCTTGGAGCCAAAGATGTGCAGAAGGGAGGAAAAGCCTTGGTTCTTTACTCAGAACAAGGATAGGCCACTAGTGAACTCACTCCTGTTCCCCTGGCCTTGTAGCTAGTAGAACTTAATGAGTCACTCTTCTCAGGATTTTCTAACCTTTATATTCACAAGTGTTCTAAGGGGATGCAGGGAGAAGTAGTTATGGCTGTCAGCCAGGCCTCTTCAGCCAAAAGCCCTGGGGCTCTCTTCTTTGTAACAGAAAATTACCAAATCCAGAAAAGTCTTCAGGTCTGAAGTACATGATCTAAAATAAAGCCCTAAAGAAATTCAGGACTTTATTAGGAGTTGGGAAAGGGATCTTTGGGAATGGAAACCTTTCTATTGATATACCTACAGTTACACAGGGTGAGAGCTGTCAAGTTTAACGACTGTTGAGGCCTCTTCTCTACAGCCTACAGAGCGGGGCACTTCGGAAGAGTCTGGATAACATTATTGTTACTATAACTAGGTGTGGTCAGAGATGTGGATGCTAGGTCTGGGGGGAAAAGACCAATAAAGCTAGCATGTGGGGTAAGGTTGAGGGACAGGTGAACAACAGAACTTCTAGATCACAGGAGCTTCCTACTCTTTCCCTCCTTTCGGGGGTTGCTGAATGGTGGAGTTTCTGCCGGCGTAAGAAAGTTGTGTTTGCACAGTGGAAATAACCCTCTAGAGCTTCCTTTGCTGTGTGTGTCTCTGCTCAGACCATGTGTTCTGAGGTTTGAGGGACTGCAGTGGAAAATCAAAAAACCTGGGCTCTGAGTTTTCTATAAAAATTACTTTGGATTTATACACAGGTTCCCAGTATCTATTTCTGAATTATCAAATGTTGATTAAAAAATCAGTACGTGTTTAGAAGACTTGTATTTTATTATTCTGGATATTAAGGCTTATATTGTTTGTTAGTGGGAAAAGGCAGTTGACTATGTTTTTCCTCAGCAGAATTAAACATATTTCTGTCAGTTGTTCTGCTTTCCTCCCTCAAGTAATAAAACAGAAGTAACCAAATAGAATTATATTTTGTTTGAAGTGGTGGGCATATGCATGCATATGAATATTATTGTTTAAAAAAACATACTGTGTTTGTCAGTGGCTAATTCCATGGGTCAAAGTCTATTGCTGGAAATTTTTATCTGAGGGCTTGTCCCTGTAGCAGCTAAGTACAACAGCGTAAGGCTGGGATACGAGCTCTCATAGCTCTAAGTTATCTTGCATTTGTAAAACAATAGTTGGCCACAACTTGTCTTACTTATGAGATAAATATTATGGTTGTTATCCGAAAGATGAGGAAAACTGAGGCTCAGAGAAGATGAAAAGACTTGCCTGAGGTTACAGTTTTAAAGTGCCATGGTCCAAATCACATCTTCTCACTCAAAGTCCAGATCACTTTCCAATACACCACAGTGAAATACAACAATATGGAGAAAATAGTCCTTAAGATTCGATTTCCATTTGTACAATAGTATTACAAAGATTTAGCACTGTATTCTTTGTGTAGATAAGATAGGACACACACAGCGGTGCCGCTATAGCACTCCAGCTCTTCTCTGAACCACCTCTAAGTCTTTGGTCCTTTACGTCATTCTTCAAAGCTAGAACTCAGCATCAGAAAGGCAATCCCAGTGAAATTCTTATCAATGATACATATTGTGGATTGATCACCACACCATTTCTGTATTTTCTTTTGGTATGGCTCAAGATTGTGTTTTATATTTTCCCTACAGACGAAAGATCTACATCTAAGTAAGATGTAGAAAGGAAAGTGATATTGTTACATAGTGTACGTCCTGGGATTTTTTGCCTTGCTGTGCTTGTTCACTAGCATACTTTTCTCAAAATTCATTAGGAATATCTTTCATGTCTAGCTTTTATTCTGTACTTTCCCTTACTGAATGTCAATCCTTTTTTTGGTTATTCATCATCTCTCAAAGTAACCAAAGCCATCATGAATTACAAGTATCTTGTTAAGACAATGGAATAGTTTCTATGTCCATTGTAAGCTTAATTAATACATATTTTTACATTTACTTTTGATGCCAGCCAGCTCAGGATCATTTTGAGGTTGCAATAAGTATCTTTAGAGCCCAGGTTTCTGGAATAATGTTTACACACTCCACACACCCTTCTAGGTGTGTGGAACAACCCAACAACTCCATGGGGTATCATGTGATGTGAATTCCACCTTCTGGAGTTGTGCAATGTGGCAAACCAGTACTCTTCTCTCCACTATGTTTCTATCTTAATGGCTCCTGTTGCAGTTAGATAAGGAATAAATAAAAAATGTTTTTGAATAAACATATTCAATTAACAAGTATATGATGAGCACCTACTATGTGCACAACACTTTGGAGATATAAAAAAGGCATTTCCAAGGACCTTCTCTAAAATACCTTACGATACTCTAGAATGAAAAGAACTGCAACACACAAAAGTTATATATGAATACTTAATGAAAAATGTTAACATGGTAAGGTGCTACTGAATAACCAAGTGCTGAAATGGCTAGTACAGGCAAGAGGTAGGTTAAGTAATTACTTCTGAGAACCCACTACCTTTCAGGCACTACAAATTGATTATATAATTTATCCCCTCAAAATTCTCAGATAGGTATTAATTATTATGCCAAGTTTACAGACGAAGAAACAAGCTTAACAAAGCTGTTATCCAACCCCATAACACTACTTTTAGAGGTGAAGAAAAATGAGACTCAAAAGTTAAGTAACTCCAAGTCCCAAAGTTAGTGAAGAGAACGGAAGATTCAAACTTGGATCCATGTGATTGCAGAGCCAGAGTTCTTAACTAACATACAAAATTGCATACTGAATTTGAACTCAGATCTTGTGATTCTAAACATTATTTTTCCATTATACCATACTACCTCTCAAAGACAACCAAAGATTCGTAAACAGGAAGCAAAGTGACAGAATTAGTAGAGAATGTTTCATGCTGTTTTCCTACTAAAACAGACTTGATATGTCAAATAGTTTTATAGAAATTTTTTGAAGAAAACTTTGAATCAAAGTGTGTCAGTGGAAAACAGTGGGAAAGTAATTACCCATAATGGAAGACTCTCATGTATGACTGCTAGCACTTTACTCTTCTTAGAAAATGGAATAAGCCCTAAAGTTAATCTTTAATACACAAGATGAATTCAGTGCTATCACTAGAATAAAATTCCTTCTTTTTCTGAACTATGGCTCAGATGGTAATTACATCAAATTCTTAATAATCTTTGATATTTCACTGATAATTTCAAGGGATTCGAGAGCCCAATGAAGTTCATCAAAAGGTTCAGGGAAAATCTGTTCTTCACGCAACTGAACCATGCAAATAAAAAACAACAGTTGCCAATCCCAAACTCCCTAACAACAACAACAACAACAACAAAAAGACAAAAAAAATTGTAAATCACTATATTGTACACCTGTAACTTATATGATATTGTACATCAACTATACATCAAAAAGAAAGTGAAAAAAATAAACCCCAAAACAACAACAACAAAAAAACCCCCAAAACAACAGTTGCTTAATCTTTAGCGTAAAAAAATCCTGCTTAGGAAAAATTAAATATAAATGTGTAAAATCTTTATATCAGAACTAATGAGAATAATTAGCATCAAAGAGTTATTGAGTAATTAATACTATGTGCCCTTTACTAAGTACCAGGCAATGTGCTAAGTGATTTACATCATGTAATCTTTACAAATATCAAAGTATGTAAACATTTCCTATTTACAAATGAGAAAACCAAGGTTTAGAAAAGTTACTTAACTTTCCCAAAGTCACTGAGCTAGTAACAGGTAGATCAGGGATTTAAATGAGGGAAGTTTGCTTATTGAAACTTAAAGATGATCTGGGAGAATTTAGTGATGGCATGAAACATGTTGATACTGTGGGAAAAAACCCTTCAGACTAAAATGTGGGGAAGATTTAAGGAAATAGAGTAAACATGTAACAGACTTTTATCCCTTTCAGCAAGTACATAGACCAAAACCAAAAAATATAGCAGTGTGAAGTACTCAGAAAATAGGAAGCGCATGAATGTTTAAGGTTTTGTGAGGTTTAAAATTAAAATAAAAATGAAAAGCAAAAAGATCATTCCATATAGAAGAAATTAAAGGTTGTATATCAGACAATTCAAAATTGTGAGGAAATAAAAAATTAGTTTTAAAATAAATCTGGACATAGTTCTGTGCATCAGAGGCATTTCTTGGTACAAAGGTTATAATTCACAAACCTAAAACACAGATATCAAAGCCTACCAAAGGCTGGGACGTTACACCCAAGAGAGTACTTTGGCATTGGAGCCAAAGCCCCTGGCTAAAGGTGTTTTTCAGTTAGTAGATGGTGTTATGTTCAAATATGCATTTTCAGTAAAGGACATCTCTTATCCAAAGTACTGGTATTATCTAAAGTAGGTAGAAGTGGGAGGTTTTTCCATTCTTTTTGAAGAAAACTGTTTATTTGTCCTGGCAGTTCATCTCAAAGTCAAGGAAATGGTCTTGGTTGAGAAAGTCTTCTTTTTTTTTTTTTTTTTGCAAGCCTACTTCAATGTATGTCTGGCACAAAGGATTGGATTGATTTAGCTCTTGGTCACCAGGGTTTATGATTCATTATACTAGGCACTAGCTCTCATTGAATATGGACATCCACAATGTCTTTTCAGAAGTACCCAGGCCAGGACATACCTCTGGAATATGGAATACCTTTCCTCTTGCTATAATGATGGTGTCCAGTATCTCATTTTCTCATTCCCTACAAACTACTTTTATCCGATAGGAGCAGTATTTGGTTTGGTTTTTATTTATCAAATACTATAATGCTGGTACCACAGACACGGCTTCTGGGAATGCAAAGTGCTCCTTCAGAGTGTGGTGCTATGTTCATAGCTGACCAAACCTCTCCCATAGGATACTGCAGTGGGAAGTCGTCTCTTTTCCTTTTTTATTAACGTGTCATCTTTCAGCTATTCCCAGAATTATTTCTCTTGTCCTTTCTTTCATTTATTCCCTCTCTCACTCTGGCTTTTGCTATCACCTTTGCTTTCTCTCCAGTGAACTAGTTGGACAGAAATTTTTTTCACTGTACTGCCAGGTTTTTAGAACTTAGCTCAGGATTTATCCAAATCCCTGGTATATATACTCTCTCCAGTCCTTTTGGCAACACTTGCTCTTGATGTTAATCATCTATTTATTATCATAGTCATTCGTAAGAGAACTGATAAAATTTCTAAGAAAAAACCTTATTCTGAAGGAAAATGATGCAGTGGATTAAAAACAAACCCCAAAGCAATACCTACCATTACTAAAGTAACTCTGGCATATATCCACGTGTTAGACTAATAAGAGAATAAAGCTTTTCAGACGCAAAGTTGGTATTTTTTGCTCATAATGCTCCCCTCTACCATATTTTGTTAGCTCAGAGGGATGCTGTAAATGTAATGAAGGGAACACATATAACCTATTCTATCAACCTGACAAGGCAAGAGAATTTGATGATGAACGATTGGACAGGTATGAGCTAGGAGGGCTAGAAGGATTTATGGAAGTGTGATGAACGACACATCACTATATCCATGGAAAAGACAGAATGCAGAAAAGCAGATACGAACAGAAGTTCTTAAGAGGCTGAAGAGGAATATTAGAAAGCTTTGAAGTGATACAGGAAGAGATGAATAAACTAAAAGAATGATTTAAACTGGGCAGTGAAATAGCTGGATGGCTAAGTCCTGCAACAGCGCAGCAGACAGTGGAGCTTGCAAGAGTGGAGTCCAAAGCCAGGATCCTGCCTTCACGTCTCTGTAATGACATGTCACAGTCTCTCAGTGCACTGGGTTTCCCAGGCTTTTTTGCTGAGCTCTGTTCTGATTCTGTTTCTTGGCAGCTCCTTTTATGGGTTTTCATCTAAACTATGTCAAATTTCATATTCACCAACCACTCTTGGGCGTGATTTCCATCTGACCTCTTACATCTCCACTTCCAGCCCTGTGAGGCCAGCTAACGGCAAGCCCAGTCCTTGTTTAGCCTGGTGGGCCCTCGACAAGGGAGTGTGACTGTGGCCCAGTAAGAATGGTCGATGCCACACTCATAAAGAAATAAGCTTATACTCTGGTTCAGAAATGCTTACTATGAATATCTAGGGTGAGGCCTGGAATAGGTATTTTGAAAAGCTTCCCAGGTGACTTACATGTCCACTCCTGGTAAAGAATCAGAGGATTAGAGACTTATACTACTAAATGACAATTACTTCTTGGGAAAAAAGTACAAACTTAAACTCTTCATATCATAACAAAATAGTGCTGTCAAATGTAACATTATTCTATGGAATGAGAAAAACAACTTTTCTCTACTTGTTCTAACATAGCGATATAATGACTAGGAAAATCTAGATAGGGGATGATATTCTTGCTAGATTTTGATGCTCTGATGTATAAGGGAAGCTGGGATTCGCTCTTTACCTTCCCCTGTTTTCTGACCGTCAACTACATAGGTTTTTTAAGAATCGCACAACATCCCTTACTATACTTTACCTTTTATTAAAATAGACACCTTTCATGGACACTGTAAATGCTGTAGGTTGAAATGAATTAATTTAACTGTTTTTGGCACCCTGAATAAAAACTTAAGAGAAATAGAAATACTCTTCTACAGATTCCATCAACAGAAAACATGCAAGTCAAACTAAGACTCCAGTCGTACAGAACTGTGATTCTCAGTCTTAGGATAGGGGAAAAAGAAGAACATAAACTGCATCTTTCTTGGGCGTACTTAATCTGGGATTTGATTAGTCTGATTTCACATTTTCAAAACCAAAATCAGATAGCCAGCCAATGTCAAGAATAAAATCAAGAAACTGGAGGCTTTAATTGCCTTTCTTATTACTCTTCTTGCCCTCAGAACTAATGTTTTTTAAAAATTCACTTACGCTGCAGGCAGGATTAAAGGTAGATGGCCTCACAGCTCAGATCTGATACTCACATTTCTTCCACTCCTTTAGTACATTTATTTTTAATGGGTGTGAGAAGAAGAGATTGGAAATGTGCCTCTGTCTATATGAGAAAAGAGAGAGGTGGGGTTGAAGCATCTTACTCTTCATTATAAGCCCATAATCAGATCTCTGTCACGGGAGTAGTTCTGTGCCCCAGAAAAAGCTATACATTGCTGCCATCACCTATGTAGAAACATTCTCTTAATATAATTGCTCAGTTCACATGCAAAAGGGATGTAAGGTATGAGATTTTATTTTCTATCAATATATCATCAGTTCTACTATCTCAACAGAAAAGAGTTTTCAAAATCTCTGAGAAAGGAAATACAGCACCTTTACTTATTAATTAGAGAGAAGGGTGGGTTATTAGAAGGACTCCCTAGAGAAAGAGAAAGTGGAATATTGATTCCTTTGAGAGAAGCTGAGGGAGGAATGTGGTCAAGAAATGAATCTGCCTAATTCATGACCTGGACGACTCTAATCTGATCTAATCATCAGTTGTATTTTGCTTTAGTGAAAAGTATACTTTGGTTATAATAACATCATTTTGGAACGAATTTTCAACATCTTTCCATCCCCAATTATGAAAATATGTTGGTGAAAATCTTAGGAGATACTCATTATACAGCTTCCAGTGACCAGACATTATTTTATCATTTAATTTTCCCTTTCAAGTTTGCTTTTCTTATTTGAAAAAAAGCTAAAGCTTTGCAGAATTCAAAAGATGATGCAGTTTATTGGACACTGAAGAGTAGATTTTATGAGAAAAAAATTTTGCAAATGAAGTAAAAATCATGATGGACAGGCAAACCAAGACAAGAAGAAATTCTGATAAATTCCACAAAATTTAAAACATTTTGTTATATGTTTATGTACATATGTAATATGCATATGACATGTATCTCTAAAATAAAACGATACTATGCTGGGGAGCGGGAACCATGCCTTGTATCTCCTCCATATAGTCTATGCGGAACACATGGCAGGTGCTCAAAAACTTGCTTAACAGAGTTTCAAGTCACTTGGCAAGTAAGTTAGCTACTTTATATTAATCCTTAAAATATATATTAACCATTGAAATTCTGTTTATTCTATTAGTTAAAAATGAAAACAGTCACATTAGTATAATGATATTACCTGTAAGGGTAGCCGTGGTACTTGGAACGAAATATTGAAAGTAGAAAGCTGAAGAAGAAGACCACCAGGCCTAATCCCACTAGACAAATGACTAGAAAGAGACAGAAAACTCCATTGGTCTAGACACACACAAGCCAAATGTTTATATTCTTTAAATGCGCTCAGTTCATTCCAGCGCACTCACACGCACCGGTTCATGGCACATGCAGGTACAGCAAACCAGACTGTCACTATGTTCCACATTCTTCTCAATGAAAATGTACTGTTTGGGGTATGAAGACAACCAAAGTGACTGATCTAAGTCTTCTGGTGGTTTTCTTCTCTTACAGAATTCCTACAAGTACTAAAATGCCCCCAGAGGGATCAAAACAAAACACAACAAAATATGTGATAAACCGCAAACAAGTTTATCAGCCCCTGCACTGTGAAGTACTGGCTATATTAGCAGAGACATTTGCATTATTAGAATGTGCAATATAATTTTATTTTCAGATGCCATGGAATATTTACAAAGAAATGTAATTTTAGGTTATTGGCTAGATGATTGCCTCAGTAAAAAGCCTGTTACTTAACAAATAACAGTTCGTCCCAGCACGCTGAAGGCTAGGAACAAAAGCTTGGGGAGTGAGAAAATATGAACTCTGTGACAGTCAAAGCAGGAGAAAATCCTCCTAAATTGCTGGTTATAGTGTCACGGTATTACTGTTTGTTTGTTTTACAAAGGAACACACGGTATATGTTACAGCAGAATGTGCTTAGGCTGTGGTCTAGGTTTTCAGTATCACTTTGTCCAAGGCAAGTTGACAACAGGGAAATTTCTTTTCCTTTCTGTTATGGTTAGGAAGATTTTACTCTAAAGTAGATGACTAATCAAATATATATAATATATATAATAAAAATGTATGCAAATACATATATTGGATTTTAATTAAATAAGATACATTGCTATTAGTAAAATAAACAAAACATAAATGCTTAAAAATCTGAGCCAATTAAATGCAGGTATGTTTAGAATAAAAGAAAACATAGGTATATTTAGAGAAATAGAAATTTATTTAAATTTGTTCTGTAAATAAGTAGAAATTAGTTCTCTTAATAAGAAATAGCTAACCGTCTCTTAAGAATAAAACATTTGCACGATACTTGTATCCTTTCGTTAGTTTCAGGGAATTCTTTAAAAACACTGAAATATCTAATATAATTAATTATAAAAGAAAGGGGAAGACAAAAGAGATTAAACACACTAAGACAGAAGGAAACAAGGAAGATTAAACAGTTCTATACGCTGCTATAGTGATGAAATACGATTTTTAAATTAATCTAGCATATAAATTAGACCAGGTTTAATTACAATCCTGGAAATCAGGGAGTAGATAAGGTATGGCATTGTTAAAACATGGTCTAGAAATCTGTCAGTTTTCTTTCAACTCTGTAGGAATACCATTCTCTCAGTTTTGAGAACAAATTGCGAAAAGTCCTAAGTGCTTAATAGCGTTGAGCTGCAGCCTCTGTGGCATTTCATTTCAGATAACACTCATGAAGGTGAACTTCAAATGAATATTGGCAGAAAGCAAAGCAAAAACAGTTGCTGAATACCACAGAAATGAAAAACACCTTTTTTTCCTTAAATTATGGAATGTCCAAGTATGACAGACACTAGCCACTAGACATAGCAACTGTGCTTACCATAATCTTAGTAAACCCAGAATTAATGACATGATGCTTTACTTTATACCTTCCTACATTTGGCATTACCAAATACTTCTTCCTTTCCTCTGTCTTCTTCTCCAGAAGCTGAGTAAAACACTTTTTCACTCCCTTTGCCGCTTTTGGTAGCCTCATCTGATTGTGTTCGATGGGAAATAAGCCTCAAAATGTGATCAAGTAAGACAGAGTATATTACTTGATTCTATGCAGTGGAACAAAATAATGCTGCTCAAGTACTCGCACGTGGGGGAGAGGGCCCGAGACAGGAGTCAGTAATGACCCAACAAACCACTGCAGCCCGTACGAGATAACATACTTGTGAGAAGAAAATGCTATGACGACACGGACGCATTCTGACCTGGGCAATAATAATCACAGTACTTGTATTATATCAAAAATAAAAATCACACTGGAATCAAAAGGGATCATTTAAAAATATATTTCCTATTCCCCCACCCCTTCTGTCTCTCTCCCCCCACTCACACACACTCACACACACACGAATAAATAAACTGGCAGTGGGTGGGGGCTGGAGTGATTATTTATATATATATAATTATAGACCTGCGATTAAAAAATTACTACATATTTCTTACTATTTTAATATGAAGGATACATGATAAATACAGAAACACATAAGAATTTGTCCTTATAAATATTACTTGTCAGTCCCAAGAACGTCACATTCATTATTCAAAACATAAATCACAAAATGTTCTGAACAATGATTAACTAAAGAAAGTAATGCATTCGTCGCTTGTGTAGTTTCTTTCTAACAGTGTATAGATGGCATCATGGGAAAACAGAGGGTAGACTTAAGTGTCTTACATCCAAAACATTTCAACACTTAAGATACCTAAGAATTATATTTAGAAATCACTATGACTGACTTACATACATGTCGCCATAACTAAAATTCCCATAAAAAAATAAGTCTGGATTTTTATTTTAAACTTCTTAATAAATTATGAGTCTTTTCCAGATGCCTGTGTTCCTCATACATACATTCTGGGTTTTAAAAAGGGTTCAGAAATGCAAAGCATATTGGGAAAAATCTTCATTATAGGTTTCTGGAAGCATAATCATAAACTCACATAGGGACTTTATATTAATTATAGAAAAATCTGTGGCAGGAAATACTGAATTTAAGGCTGTCTGTCCTTTCCTAACCTATGCTCCTCAGGGCAGAAGATTTTTCCCATGTGTTTTTTCCCTTTTCCTGCCAAAAATATGTTACTTTATAAACAGGTATTCTTTTTCTACAACTCCCTGAGAGGAACAGTTCTGTCAAAGGATAAAACGTAGTCACCTTGTTAAGACATAGTGCTGGAACTTGGTAGAGTTGTAAATCTTGGAATATCATTGGAAAAGGCAAAGACACTGGAAAACATGGTATCATGAAATGCCCCCTTTCTAAATGTTGCTAAAAGGAGGTTTCGGAGGTAATCGGAAGTATAATATTTCAGGGTACAAGACCTATGCAAAAACTTCTCTGTCTGAGTCAGTCCTTGAATCCATACCTGATTCTTGTGGCACAGGGAACATATCATTAGCCAGTAAAGCCTCTGAAGACTCTGCCCGCAGAATTTTCCACCTCTTCTTGTAGGGTGGACATGACTACAGAGACTACAGCTTCAGCAGAGATGCGTCATAGCACCCCAACCAAGGGTGAATAAGAGCTCATCTTTATATCCAGTTCCAAAGAAAATCACCCAGTCCCATTTTGGAAGAAATGTATTTTTAAGTATTTGCACACACACATCCAAGAAACAGAAAAAAGTAAGAAACACCACAACTGTCTTCAAACCAGAACATTTCTTTAGAAGTTCATTTACAGAGGACTTTTATCTATTTCCCATTTGATTTAAATGAAGCTTAAGACTAAAACAAACTTAGAAAAATACCAACACAGAGACTTACTCCGTCTTTTTCCAACATCGCCTTTGGATGTTGCCGCTTCATTTAGAAGAACCATCCCCATGGTGATAGCAGCATCTATAGTAGTTGTCAAGGAAACAGTAGAAATAGATGCAAATAAAATCTATTAATTTTTCTGGATCTGAACACAATGTGTTCTGTCCCAGAATGATTAAATTACAAACGCACACAGAGGTAAATGCAATTTATTCTCTTTATATAAGATTACCGCTCTTTGTGTATTTAATTAAATATGCCTTAATTTTTAGACTATATAACCTGAAACTTTGAGATTTTAAAGGTCTAATTCTAAATGCCCTTAAATTCCAGAACTTTCATAGTGCATAGGAATTATAAACTCTCAAAACCAATAATGGTATTTCACATTATACATAAAGATATACACCAGTTACAATTAGAATGACAATTTATTGGCAATCATAGAAAATTAGAATATATTCAGCATGGGTCCAACCAACCAACCTTGGCTGGACGCCTCATGCATACAAGAGAAAAAGCCACTACCAGCCCCATGCAATACCATCCCCCTGCCCGACACACATGTATACCACTAAACTTTGAGGGAATCCACAATAACACAGAGGTTTGAAAACCACTGAAATTTAGATAATTACTAAGTTCTTTGTGTTTCAATCATGTCGTCATGGCCTGAAAGGACAAGGTAAGAGAATGAATGTTTTGCAGTAGCAGTATGTTAGTTTGTGGACTTTAAGGATTCATTATTCTTAAGGTGTTTTGGACAATTTACTGATATAAACTCTCTCGAGTCCAGAGTCATAGGAGGTTGCCAATAATAAAATGATCGAAAAATTAAAAGCTTGTATCACTCAAACTGCTGATACACAGGGAATTTCGACTGCTTAACTTAGTTCTGTGGAGCAGACTGATAGGACTGATGTAGATCCTTAATAAGGAATTAAATTAGGGTTCTCCTTTCATCTTTCTTTGGCAACACCCTTTTATATTCATGTAGAATTCGAATCTATACATTTATGTACATACTTGATCTACTGAAAATTCATAGAGTTCTGGATTATTTTAACTATCACAAAAACATTTTTTATAAATATTCAAAATATAAATGACACTTAAAAATGATTTTATACAGATAATATAAATGAAACAAATATTTCTTTTATGACACCATCTGCTCAGTAGTTTCCAAAATTCCTTTATAAAACAGGGAAAATCACAGTATGTTTATTTCTGGGGAAAACAAGTTTTAAAAATTTAAATGCTTTAAAATTTTAATGAGAGTAAAGCCATATAGTCAATATTCTCAGGATAAAACTGAATACATGAACATAATATACGTGTGTGTGTGTCTTATTAGCACACACAGACATAAATATGCACTTAGGGAGAAGTTATTAAGCAAATTATATTTTATTGGATATTAACTATGGTCACTCAAGTGTAATATAACCCTGTTAATATATCTTCATACGTGTTATTTTTACTGCTGTCCCTCTGTAAATTGCCGCATTATTATGTCGTAAACTATGTGACCTACATGCTGCTCATTTGATTGCTTTTGAACTTCACACAAATTCAAACAATGTTGTTACATAATTGTAAGATTTTCATAAGAGTGTACCACATGTTATTGCTTCATCTTACTGATGGGCATTTGTTTCCAAATGTTTGCTATTTCAAATACTCCTACAAAGACTGTCTTTTTATATGTACACGTGCAATATTTTTTTCTAGGGTCTACACCTAGAGGTAGAGTCTTTGAGAGGCTGATATGTGTATTTTCAAATTTACTAGGTATGATCATATTCTGTAAAACAAGTAGTGTTGAGAGTTTCCATTTTTCTTACGTTGCCGAAGAAACGTTACGTTGGTATTGCTGAACTATTGATATTATCAAATTGTTGAGTGGGGATCTGTATCAATAGTGAGTCTGAGTATCTTTCGATATGTTAATTCTTTTTTCTTTAATCTTTTGTATAGTGCTTATTTATTTGTCCATTTTTCCATAAGCATACTTGCCTTTTCTTATTAACTTAGAAAATGCTTCACTTTTTTCTGGATATGAATTGATTAAAGTGTTGCATATAGATTCTTCTACTTGTCTTCTAAATTGTTTAGTTATGCAGAAGGTTTTCATTTTAGTATGGTCAAAATTATTATTCTTTTGTGAGCTTTGGTTATTGTTTCTTGCTTATGAAATTAATTCCTACCCCTAAGTCTTAGAAATATTCTCTAGCTTTTCTTAATTGAAATGTACAATATTATGTTAGTTTCAGGTATACAACGTAGTATCTGGACACTTAAATACACTAGGAAATGATCGCCACCGTAAGTCTAGTAACCATCTCTCCCATACAAAGTTACTACAATATTATCAATCATACTCCTTATGTTGGTATTACATCCCCATGACTATTTTAAAACTGTAAGCTTGTACCTCCTAATCTCCTTCACCTGTTTTGCCCAACCCGTCACCCACCTGCCCTCTGGCAACCACCCTGTTCTCTGTATCTATGAGTCTGTTTTTGATTTGTTCTGTTTTGTTTTGTTCATTTGTTTATTAGATTCTGCATACAAATGAGATCATAAGGTATTTGTCTTTCTCTGACTTATTTCACTTAGCGTGATACTCTTCAGATCCATCCATGTTGTTGCAAATGGCAAGATTTCTTTTTATTTAATGGTTGAGTAATATGCCATTGTGTATATATACGTATATATATATATATATATGTGCATATATATGTGTGTGTATATACACACACACACACACATACACACAGACCATATCTTCTTTATCCATTCATCCATTGATGGTCACTTTGGTTGCTTCCATATCTTGCTTACTGTAAATAATGCTACAATGAACACAGAGGTACATATATATTTCAGAATTAGTGTTTTTGTTTTCTTCAAGTAAATAAAATATCCAGAAGTAAAACTGCTGAATCATATGCTTGTTCTATTTTCAATTTTTTTGAGGAACTTCCATACTGTTTTCCATAGTGGCTGTGCCAAATTAGATTCCCACCAACAGTGCACAAGGGTTCTGTTTTCTCCACATCCTCGCCAACACTTGTTATTTATTAAGTTCTTGATGATAGCCATTGTGATGGGTGTGAGGTGGTATCTTATTGTGGATTTGCGGTTTCTTGATGATTAGCGATGTAGAGCATCTTTTCATGTGTCTGTTGGCCATCGTATGTCTTCCTTAGAAAAGAGGAAGTCCTCTTCAAGTCCTCTGCCCATTTTTTAATTAGGTTGTTTGCTTTTTGATACTGAGTTGTATGAGTTCTTTATTATGATATTAACCCCTTATTGGATATATGATTTGCAAATATCTTCTCCCATTCAGTAGGCTACCTTTTCATTTTGCTGACTTTTTTTTCAATGTGCAAAAGATTTTTAGTTTGATGCAGTCCCACTTGTTTGCTTTTGTTTCCCTTGCCTGAGGAGACAGATCCAAAAAATTATTGCTAAGACCTATGTCAAAGAGCGTACTGCCTATGTTTTCTTCTAGGAGTTTTATAGTTTCAGGTCTTTAATCCATTTTGAATCTATTTTTGTATATCGTGTGAGAAACTGGTCCAGTTTTCCCAACACCATTTATTAAAGGGGTAGTCTTTTCCCCATTGTACAGTCTTGCCTCCTTTGTTGTAGATTAATTGACCATAAGTGCACAGGTTTATTTCTGGGCTCCCTAGTCTGTCCCATTGATCTATGTGTCTGTTTTTGTGCTTATACCATACTGTTTTTATAATATTACCATAGCTTTTTAATATAGTTTGAAATCAGGGAGCATGATACCTCCAGCTTTGTTGTTCTTTCTCAAGGTCGCTTTGGCTAATCAGGGCCTTTTGCAGTTCCATGCAAAATTTAGGATTATTTGTTCTAGTTCTGTGAAAAAATGCCATTAGTATTTTGAAAGGAATTGCATTGAATCTGTAGATTGCCTTAGGTAGTATAGACTTTCTAATATATCATTAAAGTCAGTCAGGTAATGCCATTCTTCTCCTCAGAGCACTCTAATAGCTTTCCATCTCTCTCTGAGTAAAATCTAAAGACCTCAGAATGACCCCAAGGCTGTACCTGATGTATATCCTGACCCACTTCCTACACTTCTCCGCCCTTGATTGCTGTGACTCATGTCCTTGGTATTCTTCCAACAAGAGGAACCCCTCTGCCTCAGGATCTTTGCAATTGCTATCCCACTGCTTGAATACTCTTTCCCCCCAATGTCTATGTAACTCACTCCCTCACCTCCTTCAGGTTTTTGCTCCAATGACATCAGAGAAGCCTCCCCTGAACTCTGTACTTCTTTATCCTGCTTTGTTTTTCTCTGTTAACATTGTATTTTAAAGAAATTTTAGATTCTGTATCTTTTTTATTCACTTATTGTCTCTGTCCTGTCACTACAAATGTTAGCCCCCAAAGGGTAGGAACTTTGTTTTGTTCACTATCTTACCCAGTACCAACTACTCTTTGAACTACTCTTTGATGTAGATACTGTAATATCATTATTATCCTCGGTTTACAAATAAGGAAACTGAAGCCACCAGAGAGATCCAAATAACTTGTGCAAAGCCACAAAGCTAGTGACTAAAAGTTGCAGACCAAAAGAACATAGAAGGAATGAAGTAGGATGATGAGAGGGTTAGATGAAAACGATGAGGGAGAAGCAAAGGAACAAAATAGCTAAATCTATTTTAACATAATGTGTAAGCATAAAATTTTATGTCAAGTGAAAATGTACATAAACAATATAATCTCATCTCTTTAAAAACAAATAGTAAGAGAAATGCAGGGAAAGAAAGATAATAAGTTGAAAGCAACTGTCTTGGGGTAATGAGGTTGTTGTGGGTTTTTGTTTTCTATTATTCATATTCTACATAGCAGTAGTTTGCAAACTTTTTCTCTAAAGGGCCAGAAAGTAAATATTTTGGGCTATGCAAGCTGTATGGTGTATTGTTACTACTCAACTCTCCTATTGTAGTGCAAAGTAATCATAGACAATACATAAATGAAAAGGTGTGGCTGTGTTCCAATAAAACTTTATTTATAAAAATAGTAGACAGGCTGGATTTGGCCCTTGCTGGTCCTAGTTTGCCAACCCTTGCTATAGAGGATCTAAGACCATGCCAAAGATACTATAAACTATTATGTCTGAGAGGAAGTTAGCTTTGCTCTTACGTGAAAATAAAGAAATGAAAAACTTAGTAAACCCTTGTGTTATGATCTTGAAGTAGGAATTTTAAAGCAAAGGGATTACTAGATACAGGTGTTATGTACAACTCCAAGATAAAATATTTTATTAGAAAGCAGCAGGGTCAGGAACCAAGTGTGAGTTTGTGCTCAGAATGTTTTCTGCTAAAGTGAATTTTCTAGGCTTTACCAAGGAATGAGCTGTGAACCTACTTTAAACTTGATGGCTGTAATTAAGATACATGAATGAAACTAAAATGGCTTTAAACTTGCCAACCCTCCTCTTTTATTTAAAGATACTTTTAAACTTAAGGACTTTGAGTATTGAGAATTATTTAGCTTAAGTTCTCCTGTATCACTGAAAACAGTTTTGGCTAAAAGAAAGCCTACATAATACTTAATATTTCGGGAAAAAAATCACATTGGTAACATAAACATTCTTAGATAAAGGACTGATTTATAGACAGAGGAAGAAGCTTGAAGATTATTTGTCAGAGTTAATGTGTAGGTCTTCTTTCATTGGGTGGAAGGCTGAATGACTAATGAAAGGTCCTACAAATCTCTAAGAGATTCTATGTCTGACTCTGGAGTAACAGATGCTTTTCTGTCATTAAACTGATGGGTGTAACCATTTGACTATGCCTTATTAAAGAGTCTCAACATTAAAAAAGAATCAAAGAGATGTAAATATACACTAGATAAATTATAATGTTCCTGAGACTTTTTCTATTGTTCTGAGATTGTTAATGCCTATGCCTACACACACACACACACACACACACACACACACACACACACACACACACGCCCTTGTTCTACTTCATGTATTACTTTGCACATTTGCATTGATTAATATCATAGAAATATACACTCAACTACTGTGTACTCTCCAGTTTCTCTCTTTATCCTGTCAATCACCTTCTTACCATGAAAAAAGTCAAAATATTAATATGATCCTACATAAAACAGAAGCTGCTGTTTGTGTAAATTATATACAAAACCCAGAGGCAATGAGCATCCTACTGAACTGGTAACACATACGTTTGCATTACATTATAATCCATTCTCAATTGCACCTGATGTTGGGTTTACTGTTGCTCCTAGGAAGAGAATCAGGACTGTCAATTTAAAGATAAATGCAAATAAATGTTGAAAAAAAGTCAGCACATTATAGAAGACTTGGTCTTCTATCTAAATATAAAATATCAACTTGCATCTGTCATTAATTTCCTTCTATAGTATGTTTCTCCTAGGATATAACACATTAAAATAAAAGAAATATTTGCTCTCTATCATAGATTGAAAACAAATCAGAGTAAAATCATATTCTTTCATAATAAATGGAAAACAAATATTTTTCTCATAGGAAAAGCAAATATGAACCGTGTAAGAATACATATGTTTTTAAATATTTTAAAACTGTTATTATTGCTAGTAAAACCTCTGCCTTTTACTTCAGAACTTTTACTTCCAGTTGACACTAATCTCATGTCATCTTCTTGAGATTCCAGAACTTAGAGGATATGCAGAATTAAGGGACAGGTCAGAATTTGTATACTTGGCAATAAAGCCAATCCTGGAACTCATGTGTCTTGTTTCAACTAGCACATATAACATATCTTGGTGATTGAAATTTCTTAGCAAGGTATGGGAAGATATTCATTATCCAGCCAACTAACCTTTCATCAATCTGCCCTTCACAGTTTGAGAATGCTCTCTCATTTTATGTTTTTGTACCTGTTGCACCTTCCACTGGAATATTCTCGCTCACTCATTCTCCACCTGGGGAGAAAACCTTTTTCTGCTGTATCAAAACACAGCTGAAAAGTCCGTTCAACTTCTCCAGGCATCAAGTTGCTCCTTCCAAGCACTGATTATAGGATCTGTCATACCAGATTAAAATTATTTCTCTATCAGTCTACCTTCTTGCAAACAGCAAATATCTTATATTTTCATTACATAACTAAATGAAAAATTAAAAAAATATTTTACTCGGAAAAATATAAAGGATTATATGAGTTAGTCTTAGTTCGTATATTCCTTATTAAAATGTCATAACATTTTTTATTCCTTTTTAAAATAGTTTTCTCTCAAAGACTACTTAGGACTGTTCCCCGCGCCCCCCCAATAAGGTACTGAAATAAAACACTACTAAAAGGGAGAAAAATCTTACTTTTACTAAATGTGAATCAATAACCTATGACATCAAATGACTCCATCTGTTCTTTCTTAGGTTTTTTTCAATAAAATTTTGTATATAGCAATTGCATCTAATGATCTCACTTACTAAATTAGGAAGAGAAAACCAAAAGGCAGAAATGTTCTCTAAACAAAAAGCAACCACCTGGAATTTACCTTTTTTGTTGTTGTTGTTTAAAGAGAAAAAATATCCATGCAAATTACAAAAAAAAATTACATGATAAGTTTAAAAAACATCGGTAGACTCTGCCAAGGAAAAGTAAAATCAGAAATTATTATATATAAAAAAAAGAAATTATTATATACTGGCTTCTACTAAACTTTTATTGATAATTTTAATGAGTCCACCATTTTAAAAGACATTTTCTCTTTTCATAGATACCTGTAAATAAAAATAACAGGAGCAATAAAGCAACAAATAGTTACTAGTAGCAGAAAGAAAATAGGGGCTTTTAATTCTATGTGTTACTGTTAAAGCAATTATACTCCAATAAGGACATTAAAAAAAAAAAAACAACTACATGGAAGACTTCATACTGTTTGTGGAATTTCTTTGCATCCTAAATCTCAGCTTGATGCCAATGAGCCAGGAAATGAAACCTTGGGGAATTCCTGCCATACAATGGAATGACGGTCTCAACACACCTTTTCATTCCTTTTGCTAGGTACTCCTGATGTATTTAATAGGCTAACTGTTTGGAATAAAGTATACTGCTAAATGCCAGCATGGATTGAAATCAGATAGAAAAAAAAAAAAAAGTTCATACAAATAAGTACCAAAAAGTTACCTCCAATACATATTCCCCCTTTTCTGCAGGTTCACTTCTGTGGTTTCAGTTACCCACAGTCCAAAAACATCATATGGAAAATTCCAAAATAATTCGTAAGTTTTAAATTGAGATTTAAATGTCATTCTGAGTAGCATGATGCAATCTCACACCTTCCTGCCCTGTCCCACCTGGACGTCAATCATCCCTTTGTCCAGAGTATCCACGCTGTATTCACTACCCATTCATTAGTCACTTGGTAGCCATCTTGTTACCAGATAAACTGTCGTGGGATCACAGTGCTTGTGTTCAAGTGACCCTTTTAACTTAATAAGGGCCTCAAAGCACAGGAGTAGTGATGCTGGCAGTTTGGATATTCTCTTACTGTGCCTGATCTATAAATTAACCTTTATCATAGGTATGTATGTGTAGGAAAAAATATAGTATATGTAGGGTTTGGTACTATCCACAGTTTCAGGCATCCACTGGGGGTCGTCTTGGAACGTATTTCCTGTGGAATTTGGGGGGGGGGGTTTCTGTACTGTGTTTTAACACAAATGTGTTTTACTTCATAAATTAACTTGCATAATTAAAAGATAAATTAAGAGCAAATATGGCATTACCCTTATTTTTTTTTAATAAGGATGAGATGTTCCTAGAAATGTATTTGCACATATTTTATTTTCTCACCTAAATTCCCTCTAAATGTGCAGAAAGTATTAATCTCTTATCATATGAAAGTTGGAAAAGAGAAACCAAGTAGTTAACTTATCAAGATCACAAAATTTGAGAATGGAATTGGAAATACCTACATTTAAGTAAACAATCTGAGACAGACTAGAGCAAAAAATACTCAGTACCTTCTTAATTGTGAAGCCACAAAGCACACAGGAAATTAAGTAAATGCAAGGAATGGGTTACAGATATGCACAGTTCCATGAAATGCACTCAAGTATGAGTAGCCAAGGATGAAAGGAATAAAAATGTTGAGAACTGATACAGAGGAAGAAGATGGTCGATGTTGTTTGCTGAATTTCAAAAAGATAGTGTTTAGTTCCCCCCTAATAGAAAATGGAGTCTTATAATCTCATTTAAAGCTTCATTTCCAAGGTCAAATCTTCCAAAGGTGTCATTTTACTGTCTTGTTAATTACACATGATTCATGGGCTCAGCGAATCACACTCCAGAAAAGTTAATCCATTGTGTTCCCAGTGTAACCTTTAGAATTCTGATAAATACCATAGGACTATGTTTTTGTTTTGTTTGTTTTGTTTCTGGTCATCTATGCCTTTGCCAAATGTTAAAAGAATCAACCAGTAAATGTTTATGCGTGGTACCTGTGACCAGCAAAGTTCTGAGTGAGAAAGATGGGAAAATATAATGGGACAAACCAAAGCCCTTAGTGAGTACTGGATGTTTTCCTTGTGCCAGCTATCTCATATTCCACAGAGAAGTGCCATGTGGTTAGCTGACTAACCCTGGTTTTACAAATGAGGAAGTCTGTGAGCTTCTTGAGAATTGGGAGTGCTTTTAAGAACCTCCCACTCCTTTCCTCCACTATAGTTAACACAAGTCTCAGTATATCCTGGCACCTGATGCACTGTCCAGAGCATATTATGCAAGTAAAAGAGAACTAAAGGTGGCATATACATATTTGCTAGGTGGATTAAAGAGTGCACTGTTATAGCACAACAAAGTAATAAAATACAAAGCTTTAATGCTATTAAAAGATAGTCTTTTCCATCCAGAATAAAATTAAAAACTTCAAGATGTCACGACTGACACTTATTCATGAAATCCTATAAATAATAATATAATATATAAAACCTGTACAACCAGTAGACTATTAAAAAAAAAAAAAAAAAAGAAAACTGAATTCTAATCCTAGTTCTTCCTCCAACCTAAGGCAAGTCCATTAAATCTTGCGGGTTTTAGTTTTCCTAGCTATAAAATAAAGTTTTGGCCTAGGTGAGTTCTACGAATCCTTAAAGGTTTAAATAGTTATGGTTACATCAAATACTGGAAAATTTGGTCTAGACTGCTTCATTTGAATATGAATCTCAGTAACCAGGAGAATAATCAAATTCTATAAATGACACTATAAGGCACACTCTAAATCCCGATAATGACTCAATACTTTCAACACTAAATTTAACATACAGATATTTCCACAGGACTCACACAAATGTCAATGTTCCCCCAAAGTAGTTTTTGGCCCCAAAAGTAACCTTACTTCATTCTAGTAATATTTAGTTTGTTTTTAGATACATGAAAAGTATCCTATCCTGCTATCTTCTTTACCCTTCCACCTCTTTCCTATCCTGCTATCTTCTTTACCCTTCCACCTCTAAACCATAAATTGTACTGTGTTATCTGATTCATAACATTTAGTCTGCCATGTTCCAAAAAGATGTCGAATTATCCTAAATCCCCCTCTTCTCACTTACTATAATATTTAAGGGAACCAGTACTAAGATAGTTTTTTTTATCCTGCTTTTTATATTATAGGACACTTTTTTCTCCCCATTAAGATCCTAAAGGGGAAAACCATACAAAGGTCACAAAAAACTCTAGCCAGAGATAATCAATGCAGAGCAAAAGCTATTCTTCAAAATTCAGTAGTCAGTTAAAAAAAAAAAAAATTACAGTCTATTAATGATTCAGAATTTAAAAAATTACAATGCAAGAAAAAATAATCAGCATAGTATAATTAGAAAATTAGTCAAATGGTAAAGTTTAGAATTTAATGTCTTGAAAGTCTTGATATTAGAAAAAATCAATTTGATAGCATGCAGCTTTGCTTTGTCCTTTTCAGTCCATCTGTGTTTTAAAGGATACTTAGTAGCAGAATAATGTGTGACTCTGCCACGAATTGAGCCTGGCTGCTCCCATGGATGTAGCTCTATAAAACAAGACAAAGAAGCGCAAATTACAATCCGGGCAAAAGCAGATGTTGGGTAGTTTTTTTCTTTGTATTGTATAGTTTTATGCCTTGAAGATAAACAGTGGATGAATCTATGAATTAAGCCCTTATTTATATTTTTGGAATAAAATAATTATTAGTTATTTTTGAATAAAATAATGATTAGTTAACTAGAAATAACAGATGAAAATGTTGGTGGCTGATGTAACTGTAAACTGTAGAAAGCAACCTAACATCAGAAGTAAACTTAATATAATTTGTTAAAAGGTTTTACCACAAATACATACGCACAATGTAATGATTCTTCCAGAGTTACTGTAAAATGTACTTAATATAAGCATAAGGTACAAATTAGAGCAACTAAGTTTAATGACTCTCCATCCTTCAAAGTAAGTAGAAAGTGACCTATCAAAAGTTATATGACTCTTTTCCACATTATCAAAGTTTTAAAAATAAGGAGATAACTTTATCACTGCATTCATTTTATGAGAAAATTTCATAACCCCATTGAGAAATGTACAGTGTCCTATACCTAGTTAGAATTCTATTAGTTGATACCAGTCAGTTATAGAAATTTGACAAAAATCTCCATCCAGGATATTTTGCTGATTCCCACAGTATTTCTGCTTTAATGGAAAGAGTATTTAACTAGGAGTCAGAAAGTCATTCCATCTTGTCCTCAACCCTGGGCATGTCACCAAATCTCTCAGCTATTCAATATCCCCTCATCTATAAAACTAGGAACTGGATTAGATGATTCCTACAATCTTGTGGAAGCATATACAGTCTTGTGTATATTGTCATCAATTCTGTCTTGGTATTTCCGCGCAAAGGCTGCTGTTGATACTCTGATCTAAACTGTCTTTGTTTCCATCTCTAATTTCTCAGTCATTTGTAGTGCAGCTGCCTCATCCAAAGGTGTGTTTGGATATATTTTTAAATCACAGCTTCAAGCAAACTGACTAAAAAATAGCCGTTTCTGGTTTATTCACATTATAGCTTCTGAGGAATCCTATTATGTGTGTTTTCTTTTTATTCTATTAAATATTTACCAATGAATGACAATAGTGTAGCAAAACAAATACAAATACTATAAGCCATGTGCTTGACATTACTTCATCTGATTAGAAACTAAGATCTTCAGAACTAAGAAATGAAGGTTTTATTATTCTAATAACTGTAACAGCATAGATAATAACAAATACAACCATACCAAGTACTAATAACAACTACCATTTATCAAGCACTCATTTTGTGTTTAACACAAGCTCTACATGCAATATCTCATTTAATTCTAATAACTGTAACAAAGTAGGTATGCTTTGGCATAAGTTCCTTACAAGAAAAAAAAAAAGTGCTCACACCAATTCCAGAGAGATGTGATTTTGAATTGTGATCACTGAAAAAAATGTAACTTATTTAAAAAAGAAGCATTTATGACACCAAGAAAATGGCAAATGAAAACTAAGGTTTGATAGTGCCTGGTGTTACCCAAATGACAGTTTCAGTTCAAGATCAAATCCACAAAAGCACTTTTGGTCCCTTCTTTCATTTTTAAAGTACATGATTGCAGAATGAACCAAGAGCTTGTCAACAGCTAAAGGAAACGCTGTTGTGATTATAATTTACCATCTACATGAATTCTTTCTGTCCAGTCTTTTCATGCAGTTTGCCTCAAATTAGTTATGAAATTTTATTTGCTCATTTTCTTTCCCCCTTCTTGCATACATCATGAAAAATTACCTATGTGAATCCTTTCAGCTTTTTTCAGTCCCTTATTTACTATCTCCCAGTACAAGAAGAGCAGACACTTGAAATTTAAGAAAATATTTAAGTGATAATCTCTCACTCGTCTAGCATATGACTCTCATTCTTTGCAACAGAAGTACTACAATAGCAAAAAAAAGAAAACATGATGATTTATTATCAACATAAAATCAGAATGTAGGATGAAAACCTTGTATTTTCTTTGGCAACACTTCCAAGAAGTCAAAAGAGTTGCCTCATTGCTCTTAAATAAACTGATGTCTTTAAGGTTAAGTAATTAATTCTCATCCCTCCCACACACACAAAAAAACACTTCTAAACAACAAATGGGTTAAAGAAGAAATCTCAAGAGACATTTTAAAATATTTCGACTAAATGAAAATGAAAAACAGCTTATCAAAATTGTGTAATGTAATGAAAACAGTGCTTGGGAGATATTCATAGCACTGAATGCATATATTAGAAAAGAAGAAAGATCTGAAATCAGTAATCTAAGTTTCCGCCCATAGAATGTACACCACCAAGAGTGAACTCTAAGGTAAACTATACACTTTAGGTGATTATGATGTGTCAGTGTAGGTTTGTCCTTGGTAAAAAAAAAAAAAAAAAAAATACCATTTTGGTGAGTGATATTGATAATGGGAGAGACTATAAATGTGTGAGGTCAGGGGATATATGAGCAATCTCAGTACCTTCCTCTCAACTTTGTTGTAAACCTAAAATTGATCTTAAAAAAATAAAAGAAAGAAAGAAAAAAAGTTAATCTTGGCTATTTAAGATTTGCCAGTAGAAGAGCCACTGCTTTCCTGATCAAAGCCTATAGACAATGAGGGATCCGTTTTTTATATATGATAGAATCAATCCTTTTTTTTTTTTTTAAACCATTTAACTCTAAATAAAGAAGATGCTATTTTAAGATATATTAGTTAGTAGGAGTGCAGTAATGACCCCCTAGGCCTCAGTCTCCTTCGTATGCCCAGGTAACCAGAACTAAAATGAAATCATCTTTATTATTTCCTTCTCAGTTTCTTTCTGAGAATACTAACATCCAGGAAGAGATTCTTTTGAACTATTAAGATATACTATCTTATTTAGTGTTAAATTTAATAGAAGTACTTAAAGGCATTCTATGATCTTCCCACTGTATGATACCACAATCTTGCTTAAGGTGGAACCAATTACTTGAGTCTTATACTAAAAGCAAAGTGTGAGAGCAGGCAGGTAGGCAGACGGGCAGGCAGGTGGGCTTCTGTTGGCAAATGGGAGTATCCGGGTCACCTGCTGGTGCACAAAACGAGTGGAAATCCCGAGGTACTTAGCACTCTGGCATCCTAATAAAAGATTTCTCTATTTCTTGACAGTTACATATTCCTAGCCCTTTCCTTAGGGGTCCTCTTTTTATTCATCAAACTACATAAACTTCTCTGAGGTAGCACTAGTTCTTGCTAGGCTGCTACACCAAATGGCAGATGTGATATAGATCATACAATAGCTAGGCCAAGTCCTCCTGGATTTACCTAAAAGAAGAGATATAAATAGGTATTATCTATATCCAGGTGGCAAAGAATGCCATTGTGTTTGATTTCCCCAGGCTAGGAAGGGTATGATTGGTCTTAATCAAACCCTTCTCTACAAAAAGTTGTCAGCCCTGCTAGTACAGTGGCTGTCCTTATGAGCTTTACCTGAATCACAGTGCCAATAAGACTGGTAGTTCACATAATGTAAAGGGGGGAGGGGAGGGGGAGAAAAAGTAACAAAACAGAACACCAAAAACAAAAAGCTCCAATTAATACTAAGGAAATCCTCAGCAGAATATGCTGAAATAGTTCATTATAATTGGCCCTCCCTAGAAGGTCAGCCAATGAGAACACAGAGTGCAGGGCTGGAAGACTCTGCAGATACTATAAAACAACCCTAAGCCCCAGACACTAGTAAGACAGCTACTGGGGATAAAATATGTTTGGAGAAGCACCTTTTGCTTTTTGAACAAAACTGATAATAAGACTGATGAGAGAGCTTCTCATATTCACTGTGCTTTCAAAATGTTGAGAGGTAAAAAATGTGACAACACAGTAAGACTAAGTTTCTTCCAAGTGTATGGCAAAAACTTAAAAAGGCCTATGACTCAGCTTCTAAGTAATTTTAGTAATTAATATTTTCCTGAGAACACACTTCTAGACTTATTATAGATTTTCTTTTATTCACTAATGAAAGAAAACTTGAAATGCACAGTATAATTACTCTCATAGAATTTTTTTGGTAACTAAAGTAGTAAGTTCAAAATGAAGTTATGTTATATTCTTCATTTTAAAATCCAACAGAACAGCTTTTGATGTGAGATGAACTGAATATGTAAATCTACAATGCAAAAGTTTTGGTAACTCTGTCATATCAGATATATATGAAAAGTATAATTTAATAAAAATATGTGGGCTTTTCTCCTTTTTCTCCTTGGAAAAAAAATCAACCATCAAGGAACATTACTATTCTCATGTCATTATTGTAAATGTAATCTAAAATGCAAGAACAACAACAACAAAACAACTAATGTAGCTTAAAATTTACATGATTCTGTGTTAAAAATAAAATCACTCATTTCATATCACTGAATATTTTGCATCTGTGATTGGTGTAAGAAATGCATTAGGAACAGAGTTTCTCTTTTGCCCTATCCTAGCTTTGCAAATAAATGATTTCCCCCAGCAAAGCCATTTAACCTCTCTTTAATTCATTTCCCTGGTACGTATCATATTTTGTTACTTATGGGGCTACTAGGTGATAAAAAGATGCTATTATCAAGAAAAATCTATAAAATGCATTTAAACAAAAAATAAACAAGAAAAGGACCACTGTCTTTTGAAGCATAGTCTCTTACATTTTTCCTCTTTTTTGGCTTATCTGTGAATAATGGACATTCACATCTTCACTCTCAGTGCTCACATGATAATCTTTGATAATCCTATATATGGAAGCATCTTCACATGGATGAAAGTACCCTGGGTGGCTAGGCAATTATTTCTTAATAATGAATCTTTTAGCATATCTATGAGATCATCCTTTGATCACTGTTTGTAGTTGCTATTTTTTCCTGTCACCGCCTCACTGATTGCAACATGAGTAAAACACTGCTCAGTCTGGGTCCCATTACATCATGCTGGACTACCTGCTGTGACAGTTTTTCTAGTCCAGTTCTTCAGATAGCTGTAGTCCTTGAAACTTCTCTTATAGTGTCTTAAGAATGATACTCTCTCTAAAGTTCACCTAATGCCAACTGCTTTAAAAGTCCAGTGTCATCCATTTTCTCCGAATGTCCAGGATCACTGCATTCTGATGAGCAAGTCTGGAAAATCACTGCCTCTATATCTTTGACATCAGAGACTTTATCTTGACATTTGATGTGAAATATAGCACAATGGTATGATAAATGAAACCTGTCTAAAAAATGAAAATGACGCCGATAAGGATTCAGACATTGGATCCATATAACACTGTTGACAGTACCACAGCTCTGCAGGCCTTGAGACTGGCTTTAACTAATGATGGCTGCTACTCGTTGAGCCTGCTCATCTGCCAAATGAGACATCATATTCTTGGTGTGATTCTCTATTTCTTTAAGCTTAATATTTGAAGGCTTCAAATTAACGGCATTCGTCTGTATATTTAATCAGTATACTAGCAACGTGAATCCAGGTATATGAGAAGTATTTTGCACGTAGAGGCTAATATACAACTTCTGGTTCTTCCATAAAAACTTTAGAGCACCAAACATAGCAGTCATCTTCAACAGAAGTACCACGCTGATGGCTGGGAACTCTGGCTAGAAACCAGGCTGCTAGCGGTGTGGGATGGGGCGTGTTACGTAACCGACCTGTGGTTCCGTTTCCGTATCAGTAAAGCAAGGATGTTGTAGTAATTTTTTTTTTTAATTATTTATTTGTTTATTTATTTATGGCTGTGTTGGGTCTTCGTTTCTGTGCGAGGGCTTTCTCTAGTTGTGGCAAGCGGGGGCCACTCTTCATCGCGGTGCGCGGGCCTCTCACTATCGCGGACTCTCTTGTTGCGGAGCACAGGCTCCAGACGCGCAGGCTCAGTAATTGCGGCTCACGGGCCTAGTTGCTACGTGGCATGTGGGATCTTCCCAGACCAGGGCTCGAAACCGTGTCCCGGGCATTGGCAGGCGGATTCTCAACCACTGTGCCACCAGGGAAGCCCTGTTGTAGTAATTTAAAGCTTTAGAAAAGTATGACATGAAGTAAGCCTTCACTAAGTGTTGGCTATTGTTGTTATATTTATTTATTCAACTGGTATTTATTGAATGTCTCATATGTGATAGGTACATTTCTAGGCACTTGAGATAAGAGTGAACAGAGCAAATATCCCTGGCCTCACGGGGTTTATAGTCTGGTGTTTGTGCACACATGTGTGTGTTGGGGGAGAGAGCCAGAGAAAGACAAAAAAACAATGAACATAAATAAGTACATAATACATATATGTATATATAGATAATATAAAATTAATTGTATACAGAGAACAGTATCACCCATACTGATTTTGAGGGACGCACACACCAGGCAGAGGGAAATCATGGCCAGTGCGAAGGCCTTAAGGTAGAAATGTGTTCAGGGAACAGAGAGGTCAGTGTATTGGTGAGGCCTTAGATTTTACTCTGAGTCACATGGGAAGCCTTAACAGGTAAGTTTTGAGCAGAAGAGTAATGTGAGCTGTGCTGAGAATAGACTAAAATGGAGTAAGGATAAAAGCAAAGAGATGAGATGGAGGTTACTACAGTAATCCAGACAGCAGATGCTGGTAGTTTAAAGCAGGTTGATGGTAGATGGTAACAAGTGATCTGACCCTGGATATATTTTGAAGGAAGAACAACAGCATTTCTTGTTTGCTGTGTGTTCTTACGCAAAAGGAGATCAAAACTTTATAACAGATAGAATGTGTAGTAAAAATTTAGTTATTTCAAAGTTCAAATTCATAGTAAATATATATATTACAGTATTTATACTAATATATAGAACATTCACATTCAATTGGGAATACATGAATTTAAAACAAAATCTAGGTATTCAAGGGTTTATTAAAATAAAGAGGTCATTAAAAATGGTAACATGTACTTTAATTAGTAAGGACTCTATAATTGAAATATAGAAAAGTTACGTTATTTGTCCATGACATTCTATTCTCTTTTCACATTTTCTCCTTTGGATGATTCATACTCTTAAATTCAACAGCTCTTTTGTATGAAAGACTCCTTCTCACACAGGTCTATAGTGTCACATTTTATGGAGTAACTACTAATTGGATATATCTACTTGAATATCCCACTTGAATGTCCTAACACTCGAAAACTAAAATTTTTTCAAACAAATATCAATGTTCTCCGCACAAAATAATTTACCTTTGCCAGACTTGCTAGACTTCTATGTTCCTGTCAATAATGCAACCATTCTTCTAACGACCAAGTTTCAACTTTAGCATTTATGTCTGCATCAATCATAGAGCCAGTGAACACTTCCTATTCTACATTTGCCATTTTTCTGTTACTTTGACACAACTGATTGTGTCTGAATGTTTATTATATCATGCTTGGATTACAGATGCTCTAATCTTTACACTCCAATCTCTCACTTCTAGCTAAATCTTCGAAAATCACCACTTTCATCAGTCTACTGCCCACAAACCTTTGAAAATTTAAAATTGCTTAGAGGCCAAAGCCCTTGGCAATTAAGTCAAACACTTTTGAATCAATCAATTAATAAATCAAGCCAGAAACTATCTACTCAGTACTTAAGAGAGATACTGTATTCCATAAAATGAGAAAACAAGTAAATATAAAATGTGGTTTTTTTGCTCAAAAGGAAACATAGTAACATTTGCATAAAGAGATCTCTAACCATATAGACAAAATAAAATGAGCGCAGTGTACTTAAAGCACTCTAGAATTAGTAGACCAAGATTTGAGTCTGGGCTTGAGTTGCCTCCTTTGTAAATGGGGATAATAATAGAATCTTTCTTACTGAGGACTGCTATAGGATTGAACAGATCAGAAGCTAATAAAATTAGCTACTAAATTACATGGTATTTAGTAAGGACTATAATTTTGGCTATCAGTTTAGCTGTGTGTTCAGTGAGTTCTAGAGAAATATAAAAGGTGAAATTACTGTAGGGTGAAATGGAAGGAAAAGACTCCAAAGATGGTTAACTGTAAACAGGGTATTTCAATGGAGATTATGTTGAGATAAATTAGGAACACTGGGAGAGGATTTTAATCAGGTAGACTGTGACAAGGAAATTAACAGAGGATGGGAAGGAGTTTAATCTTACTGGGAAGGGGTATGGAAGTAGACATGATTGGGATGCCACATTAAGTCCATTTATTCTCACACTATTTCTATTAGGAAAGATTACAGCTCAATGAAAAAAAAAATTATGGCCCCCAAACATCCTATCCTCGTTTCCAACTCTCTATGGGTTCTTAAGGCTGTTCCATTTTTTTTCCCTGACCCATATCAAGGAATGATCTTTATTCTTACTGGGTAACCAAAATTCAGCTTGATTTAATGCCAACTCAAATTCTACCTCTTTTAATAAAATTTAATAATTAATTAATAAACAGTTAATGCTCTTAAACTATAATACTTACTGTCTATAACATTTAATCTGTATCTTAATCACATATGGATTTAGAATGTTAGGATTCTGGACTTAAAACTCACATGAATAACACTGTATCAGGAAAAAGCATATATCATTTATAGAATACAGAATATTATTTTTCAAAAAGAGAACAGGCTTCAAATACTTGCTTCTACATATTTTAAAGCAATTTAAATACAAAACATATTTAAACCCTAAAGCGAAATGTAAAATGATTGTAGAACTCTGTATATGTAGTGTAATTCAGGAATTTTTTAAAAATCTAGAGCATCTATTAATAACTCCATATTTTTTAACATCTTAGATGAAGCTAACATATGAAGTTAAATTCCTCAAAATAGCATAAAGAACAGTTAAGCTCAGGAAATTTTATATATAAATCTTAGAGAAAAAGTGATGCTTGATGCTTTAAACAGCTATGAAGCGTGAATGTTATTTAAAATTAATAAAATCAGAGTTTACTCTTTTCAGATTGAGACTGAGCTCATTAAATAATGATTTTATTTTTAATAAGCAGTTTTTTGCCAATAAAATTTTTAACAAGTAAATATTGATATTTGGTGGTTATCAGTATGTACTATAAGCATATAATTTAAAAAATCATATTTCTCCAGAGATTTCAAGTGTATTCCATCATTAGTAATTAATGTATTACAAATATACTTGTGTATTAGTATTACAAGCGAGTATTTGTGTGCACTTAATGAATTTTTTACATATAAATTGGTTTTTTTATATATAAAATTCCATTTTAAAAACATTGGCTTTTTCTTTATAGATTTTAAAAATCTTACATGAGAGCTTGCAAATATCAAAATGTGAACTTACCTTCACATATTGAGAGTTTGTGACACTATAAATATATACATTATATAAAGACTAAAGCTTCTTTTAACAGTGCTTTCTCTCTCTTTTTTTAAAACTGGCTAATTCATAAGAAATTCTTCAGATTTGTTTGTAATCAGAAATACACAATAGGGGGAAAAAGGCACTCACAAATTTTGTATTTGGATATTTAAGGCCAGTCAAAACTCATCTTATAGATTTAAGACTTTTGCACTTTTCTGTCAATTCTAAAGAGGTATATTTTCAAAGAAATATTATCTGGAAAAAATAAGCAGAAACAAATGAGAGTCTTTCCATCGTATCTGTAATAAAATTCTTCCATGAGTTTTTCACTTATAATCAGGAAGTACTTTTTTTCAAAAACAGCCAGCACTGCTGGGAGAAATTTGAAATGACTTTTTACAAACACAAACTATATACACACATATATGTATTTTTTTTTTTTACAAGTGGACATGTGTGGAAAAGCTTAGAAAAGCAACTTGAAAGACCTGCACAAAATTGTAAACCACTGTTAACTGTGGAACAAATTTTACAAGTTGAGAGAGGAATATTGAAAAAGGAAGCTTACATATTTTCTTTTACATAGTTCTGTATTATTTGAATCTTTTACAACATTTACAAAAATATTTGTGGATTATTTGGGGAACAACATGTTCTTTTAAAGAAAGGCAAAATTTTTACTCTTGTCATCAAGTAGTTTATAATATTCTAGAAAAGTAAGAATTGCTTGCAAATGCTGTGGACAAATCAGATTTTAAAAATGACTGGAAAATGTCCATCTGATTTAACAACATGGAAAGCCCTGGTGAACTTGGTGTGATTTTGAGGGGAGTGATGGGTGTACAGGAGCCAGACAGAAGGATGCTGGGAGTGACCAGAAATGAAGTGAGTTCATGGGCACAGACAACCTAAGAGAATAGAAGAAACCGAATTCAATGATACTAATTTCAAGTCTGAGAGCTTGGTTTTGGGAAATGTTACAAGTTTTGATGAGGTTTCAAGTAAATAGTTCCCAAATGGGCAGTTTAAGTGGAATGAATAGGTAGGTTATAGAATTAAAAGAGAAAAAAATGATCATAGGAGGCCAGTGTGCTAAAAGAATCGACAGCATAGGTGTTCTGAACAAAGGGACTGAAAAAAAAAAAAATTTCATCATGTCTGAAGACAGAAGAATGAATTAGATAACGTTTGAAGTCTTTTAAGACCCTCTAATCTTATTTTTCAATGAAGTTACTACGTGGTTGTCTTCAATATTGTAAAAAATATTTTCCAAAAAGAATATCAATGACACAAAGAATATTCAATCCTAAGAAATAAAAATGTAACATCATTTGCATAAGTGCTGCAAATCAACTTAATGGGATTTTTTTTCCTCTTGAAAATATTTTAAAAAATCAAGGGCTGCACAGTTCTAATTTATACTACTTAATTGGAATTAATATATCATCTGGTGGCTATTGCAATGTTTTCTTTAACAAATCACAACAACATGTATTCATAAAGTTAGTTTCTTATTTATGGTTTCCTTTCAGTTCCTAAAAATACAGTGAAAACCTGACTGTATCAAACTGGGGGGAGAAGGAAGGTATAAATTTAAAAACAAATTCTCAAATAGAATAACTCTTAACTGTCAAGTAAAATTTCGAAAGCAGAAAACCTACTCAGTAAAAGATAAAATATATTGGCAATTAGCAGCATCTTTATGGATATAAACAACCAAGGTACTATTGTCCACTTAAAGATATTTTCTTGAACAATCTAAACAAAACTCAGTCAAAACTGTTTACAGATTTAATTTGCTTAGTAAACCAGGCCTGCACCGTACAATAGTGTACTTATCTAAAGATAATGTTAAATTATCACAAACTCTAAAATTGAGTCCTTCTTTTAGTGAAGTATAGTTGACTTACAATACTGTGTTAGTTTCAGGTATACAGCATAATGATTCAGGGTTTTTGCAGATTATACTCCATTATAGGTTATTAAAAGATATTGGGTATAATTCCTTGTGCTATACAGTAAATCCTTGTTGCTTATCTATTTTATGTAGTTTGTATATATGAATTCCATATATATTGAGTCCTTAATTAATGCTTAAAGCAATTAAAAAATATATGTACCTTTCTTTTCTTTAAAATTAGTAAGGTGTTTTATAAGATAACCTTTTGGTTTAGAAAAAATAAATTATCAATGGCAAAATGCTTTGAGATTTTTAGCCTTTCAATCTTCCAAATAATGTTTGAGAAAAAAAAAAGCAGAATCTTCTATGCCTAGTGGACTAATTCTGGAACCCTACAATAGAAGGGGGAGACTCCCAAAATATGATCTTAGGGCTTAAGGAGTTCAACACCGAGGAGAAACTTACAAGAATTCTTCAGAAGAAAACTTTTATGAATTTTTATTATGAAGGAGAAAGCTGGTAGGGAGGGAAGATGACAAGAAAACAAAGGGAAGGAGAAGAAAAAGGAGGAAGTACCTTGGGGAATAATGCTTGTTACATCTGCATGACCAGGAGCAGGCCTGGACTGAGGCAGAAGTTCTGAAACTTCCTGTACATAAAATGCGGGAAACCCTTGACGGGTGGATTGAGGTGGATTAACTAGTGAATAAGGGGAGTGTGGAGCAGCTTCTGGAATGCAGGCTACACTATATTTCTTGATCTGGGGCTGACTATGTAGGTGTGTTCTCTTCATGAAAATTAAGCCACACACTTATGATTTGTGCACTTTCTTAAATTTATGTAATGTTTCTATTTAAAAAATCTAAGATGAACAAATAAGTAAATGAATTGGGAATCTTGCTACAAGGTACATTTCTGGATACCATTTTCTGGAATCTGCATTTTAACAAGTACCCTGGGGGTCTATGCAGCCATTCCAGAACATAACTGGCAAAATAATAGCTGAGAGGTTCAAAAGTAATTTCTTCATCCTCTCAGCAACTGCTTTCTCCAGCCACAGGAATTTCTGGGTATTCAGCAAACCTGCTGATTTGAAACCCTTCTACTCTAGTTGGCCAGGAAGCAGCTGGATTACTGACTATAGACGTGGGGTCAGAACTCATTTCCATCCTTACTCTTTACTTATCTAGGCTTAAGGTGCACCTGGCCCTGTACTAGATACCAGAGAAATGAGAAAATCATAGTTTCTGCCTTCAAGAAGTTTATAATCTAGTTTAAATAACTAAGCATTACCTAAAATACAAAACAAGCAAAAAATTAAGTGGCGTAAGTAGCAGCAAACAAAGCACTATAAAAGTAAGAGGAAGGATGGAGAAGCAAACAAGGCCTCTTGGAAGATAGCATCAAAACTAGATAAAACCTAAAGTAAAATGTCAACAGACAAGAGAAAAAAGAGGAAACACTCCTGAAAGGGCAGGTGGGGAGCACTATGGTAAAGACAGCACGGACTGGATATGGGCTACTGGGAAGAAAGTAGTTAAAGATGAGGCTAGAAATGCAGGCGGTCCCTACCTTTAGAGGGGTCTTGGATAAAACGCAGAAATAACTATGCCTAATTTTAATTTTATAGGAATAAGAAAGTCACAGAGGACTTTTGAACAGAAAGGAGACGTGATTGTAAGTCACTTCAGGAAGCTGAATCCGGAAGCCACAGATTTAATGTACCGCGACAAGATGAAGGTAAGTCAACATGCTGTATCACGGTGACTGTAAATCAAGGCTACACAGACAGATCTAGGTTCTCTTGCTGCTCTACTTGATCAAGCTGCTTAACCTCTCTGAGTCACAGTTTCCACTTGTGATTAGGGATAATAGTGACTACTTCATATAAGGGTACTGTATACACTGAAGGAGGTAACATGTAAAGTTCCTAACATTAGAGGTAGTTCGTCATTGTGGTCCTCGTCGTCATCCACTTTTTCACATCACTCAAGTTTTTCCTGTGCTCTTAGATATGGTATTTTTGGATGGCTCACATGAGTTTGCCTGGAGCTAAATTCTGATGAGGAAAATAAAGGGTAAGGTAAAAGGGGGTAAAGTGAAGAAGGTATAAGATTCATGTAAGAAGTTCAGTATGCCAAAGAACTAAGATATATGTGAAATAGCCAAAAATATACAAAATACAACTTTTCTAGTAGTACTTGTTCTCATCCTCTCATACTTGGATTTGGGTAAAAGCTTCCAGATTGGCTTTGATCCCTCTAACAAAATAACAGAACTGTATATTGCTGTCAAGATAATACAACTAAAAGAAAACGTGCTTTCCCTCCCCTGCCCACCCCCAGCGGTAACCAATCTGCCTACCTGATGTTCCAAGATAGCTTACGTTGGTTTTACATATCCTAGATTTTTACATATGCCTTTCCAAATTTAACACAGTCTAGTATTTGGTTGCCCTCTCTTTTCTAGTCAGGCTATCTATCCTCTTTTGAACCAACTTAAATATGACTTATCAAATCTAAATTCAGTACCACTTTCTTTCTTTTTTTTGTTTTTGAATTTTATTTATTTTTTTATACAGCAGGTTCTTATTAGTTATCTATTTTATATATATTAGTGTATATATGTCAGTCCCAATCTCCCAATTCATCCCACCACCACCCCCAGTATCACTTTCTAAATGAGGCTTCTTATAGCACTCAACTTGACATAGATCTTTTTCTAATCTTAAACTCTGTAGTATGTGTTAAGTCAGAACTACTAAGTTTATACCTGATTATATGTTGATTTGAATTATTCTCTGCTTTGCTTTTATTAGTCTCGTGACTAATGTCTGGTAAATGTCTGGTAAAGTTCTTGAAACAGGACCATGGTTGTGCATATTTATCTCCAAAATACCTAGGATAATGCTAGAAAGTGTTCCTAAAAAACTGCTGATTGGGACTTCCCTGGAGGTCCAGTGGTTGGGACTTTGCCTTCCAGTGCAGGGGTTTGGGTTTGATCCCTGGTCAGGGGGCTGGGATCCCACATGCCTCTGGGCCAGGAAACCAAAACAGAGAGCAGAAGCAATGTTGTAACAAATTCAATAAAGACTTAAAAAATGGTCCACGTCAAAAAAAAAAAAAATTAAAAAAAAAAACCTGCTGATTGACTGCTCAATGAAATTCTCCATCTAAAAATTTAATGTTATACCTTTCCTCCCCCATGAACATTCTTAGTTACGTCATAGGCTATCAACTTGCCTCCCAAGCCAATCTCAAAATCACCCCAGTCCTCTCTTCTTAATTCTACTCATTTTACCAGGTATAAAGTTCTGTCATTACCAGTCTAGAGTCACTACCACACTTTTTGTTCAGGAACCCACCATCTGTTACCTCAGTCTTCAAACTAGTCTTCCAACCAACAGTTTTACATGTCACTTCCCTAAAAAATACAGATCTACCCCTGGCCACTCAAAGACTTATAGGTTTCTAGCAGCCAAATGCCTACAGAAGACTGTCTAAACATCTTAGTGTAGCACACAAGGCTTTTCCAAATCTGTACCAAATCAAACTTCTTAGAATCACCTGAACAGTACTCAAAATTCACTCCATTTACTCTAAATTGATTACCCTGAGCCACCTAATAACTTTTCATGCCTCTGTGCCTTCAGGCATTTTCTTTATTATTGTACTTTGCCCACTGTAGTGGGTTGAACAGTGTCCCCACACAATTCGTGGCCACCCAGAAACTCACCACATGACCTTATTTGGAAATAGTGTCCTTGAAGATGTAATTAGCTAGGACTGGGATCATACTGGATTAGGGTGGGCCCTAAATCCAAAAAGAGTATCCTTAGACAGAGAAACAGAAGGAGGTGATGTGAAGGTGAAGACAGAGATTGAAGTGATGCCTCCAGAAGTCATGGAAGGCCAAGACTTGCCAGGAATCACCAGAAGCAAGGAGAGGGGCATGGGGTGGTTTATCTCTCAGAAACTCCAGAAGGGAACCAACTCTGCCAATATCTTGGTTGCAGACTTTTGGTCTCCTGAACTGTGAGAGAACAAATTTCTGTTGTTTTAAGCTACCCAGTTTGTTGTACTTTGTTATGGCAGCTCTAGAAAATGAATTCACTCAGTTATCCACTTGTCGAAATCCTACTTTAAACTTAAAGATCTGGGCTCTTTCATTTCTCTCTCCTCATCTCCTATAGATTCATCCAAGCAGTAAGGTGTTGCTCCATCTTTGCTCCCACAGAAATATATTGAAGCTTATGTCTGTCACTGAGTTGCATGGCTGTTGTCTATTTATGTCATTTCCCCTGTGGTTCCGGGAGCATATCGAGATTGATTTCCAGTATTTAGTGGTGCTTGACATAATAGAAACTTTATGCTAAAAAGTACAGGCTGCTAAAAGTATAGGTTTTAAGAAATAACATAAGCCCTACAACTTACAAATTTTATATTGTATTCAATACTGTCATTACAATGCTTATTACAGAAGTTCAGGGTAGATAAAAAGCCCAACACCTTAAACCTAATTTCAGAGTTTTTAACATGTAAATATAAAGCTTTTGAGAATAGCTTGGCAAAAGCATTTTTCAGCTGTATATGCATTTACATTAACCTATTATCTAGGTTCAATTACTCTGTGCACACACTGTGAAAGTAGCTGAATCTCAAAGAAAATAACACCATCATATGTAAAATTAGGTTAGTCTGACAGACTTTTAGTGTAATAGTAAACAGTGGTGCTAAAGCTTTCAGAGACATAACTTGAAAACAAAATTAGTATTCAGAAAAAATATGGAGTCTAAGATTCATGAAATACACTTCTCTTATAGTTCACAAATGAGGATTTATAATTCATACGATTCAACGATCAGGACTAGCGTTCTTCTAGTTATCACTGTTTAACGTTTGGACGGCTGAATCAATTTCGTGACTTCACCTAAGGCTTAATTTCCCAAATTTAAAAGCACAAAATAGTGGACTAAAGAGTAGAATAAAGATGATGACAATATATGCTTCTCTAGAAGTACTTTTGTTTCATGAAATGTTGAAATGGTTGTACAGTGCAAGCAAGGGTGTTCAGAAGATGTTCATGAACAGATTTTTGCACAATCAAGGGTTCAATGTGGTTTGTGTTGCATCCATGCAAAAGACGTAATTATGATTTTACTGTCAAGTTATGAAATATTTATCATTGTATTAACATCATATTACCAACCACATTTCATAATATAAGCAATGTAAAATTGCTTACACTGTAAAAACAATGGTAATAGTGATATCTTTTCTCCACTCCTGCAAACATAATTGCAGAATGGAAGCTTCTTCTACTGACATTTCAAATGCTTTTTAAGTATTCACATGATGATTCTGATATCTGTTTGATAAGTACAATGTCATGAAGAAAGTTTGAAGAATAATTTCTTTATAAGCTTACTTGAGAACCAGTATTTTATTACATAATTAAATGTTTTTGTTAGAATATATATCATGAGAAATCTTTGTTCCATTTCCTGAGGAAAAAGCACCCCAAAATAGAATGCTGTTTATAAGAAATAACATTTTCTTCTTTTCATTTGCTTCCTTAACTGATGTATTGATAAAATAAATGCAAAGAATAATACACTAAGTTCTAAAATGAAAATAAGCAGCAGATATACAATTATACATCAGAAGATACCATAAATATATGGTATAAGGTATATACATGGTATCTTTTAAAAATTTTTATTTTATACTGGAGTATAGTTCATTAACAATGTTGTGTTAGTTTCAGGTGTACAGCAAAGTGATTCAGTTACACATATATATGTATTTATTCTTTTTCACATTTTTTTCCCATTTAGGTTATTACAGAATATTGAGCAAAATTCCCTATGTTATACAGTAGGTCCTGGTTGGTTATCTATTTTAAATATAGTAATGTGTATATGTCAATCTCAAACTCCCAATTTATCCCTCCCCATCACCTTTCCCCTTTGGTAACTGTTAAGTTTTTTTCTGAAGTCTGAGAGTCTGTTTCTGTTTTGAAAATAAGTTCATTTGTGTCTTTTTTTTTTTTTTTTAGGTTCCACACATAAGCCATATCATATGATATTTGTCTTTCTCTGTCTGACTTGAAGTTCACTTAGTATGATAATCCCCAGGTCCATCCATGTTGCTGCAAATGGCATTATTTCATTCTTTTTAATGGCTGAGTAATATTCCACAGTATATATGTACCACATCTTCTTTATCCATTCCTCTGTCTATGGACATTTAGCTTGCTTCCATTTCTTGGCTATTGTAAACAGCACTGCAATGAACACTGGGGTTCATGTATCCTTTCAAACCATGGTTTTCTCCAGATATATGCCCAGGAGTAGGGTTTCTGGATCATATGGTAGCTCTATTTTTAGTCTTTTAAGGAACCTCCATACTGTTCTCCATAGTGATTGTACCAATTTACATTCCCACCAACAGTATAGGAGGATTCCCTTTTCTCCACACCCTCTCCAGTATCCATTGTTTGTAGACATTTTGATGATGTGATTCTGACTGGGGTGGTAATATCTCATTGTAGTTTTGATGTGCATTTCTCTAGTAATTAGCAACGTTGAGCATCTTTTCCATGTGCCTTTTAGCCATCTGTATGTCTTCTTTGGAGAAATCTCTGTTTAGGTCTTCTGCCCATTTTTTGAATGGCTTTTTTTTTTTTGATATTGAGCTGCATAAGCTGTTTGTAAATTTTGGAGATTAATCCCTAGTCAGTCGTATCATTTGCAAATATTTGCTCCCATTCTGTGGGGTTGTCTTTTCATTTTGTTTATGGTTTCCTTTGCTGTGCAAAAGCTTTTAAGTTTAATTAGGTCCCATTTATTTATTTTTGTTTTTATTTCCATTATTCTGAGACATGGATTGAAAAAGATATTGGTGTGATTTATGTCAAAGAGTGTTCTTCCTGTGTTTTCCTCTAAGAGTTTTATAGTATCAGGTCTTACATTCAGGTCTTTAATCCATTTTGAGTTTATCGTTGTGTATGGTGTTAAAGAATGTAGTTTCATTGTTTTACATGTAGCTGTCCAGTTTTCCCAGCACCATTTATTGAAGAGACTGTCTTTTCTCCATTGTGTATCCTTGCCTCCTTTGTCATAGATTAATTGACCATAGATGTGTGGGTTTATTTCTGGGCTTTCTATCCTGTTCCACTGATCTATATTTCTGTTTTTGTGCCAGTACCATACTGTTTTGATGACTGTAGCTTTGTAGTATGCTCTGAACTCAGGGAGTCTGATTCCTCCAACTCCGTTTTTCTTTTTTAATATTGCTTTGGCTATTCAGGGTCTTTTCTGTTTCCATACAAATTTTAAGATTCTTTTGTTCTAGATCTGCAAAAAATTGCCATTGGTAATTTGATAGAGATTGCACTGAATCTGTAGGTTGCCTTGGGTAGTACAGTCATTTTGAGAGTATTGACTCTTCTGATCCAAGAACATGGTATATCTCTCCATCTGTTTGTGTCATCTTTGATTTCTTTCATTAGTGTCTTATAGTTTTTGGAGTACAGGTCTTTTGCCTCCCTAGGTAGGTTTATTCCTAGGTATCTTATTCTTTTTGATACAATGGTAAATGGGATTGTTTCCTTAATTTCTCTTTCTGATCTTTTGTTGTTAGTGTATAGAAATGCAACAGATTTTGGTATATTAATTTTGTATCCTGAAACTTTACTGAATTCATTGATGAGCTCTAGTAGTTTTCTGGTAGCATCTATATTTTCTGTGTATAATATCATGTCATCTGCAGTGACAGTTTAACTTCTTTTCCAATTTGGATTCCTTTTATTTCTTTTTCTTCTCTGATTGCCGTAGCTAGGACTTCCAAAATATGTTGAATAAAAGTGGCTAGAGTGGACATCCTTGTCTTCTTCCTGATCTTAGAGGAAATGCTTTCAGTTTTTCACCACTGAGAATGATGTTTGCTGTGGGTCTGTCATATATGGTCTTTATTATGTTGAAGTATGTTCCCTCTATGCCCACTTTCTGGAGAGTTATCATAAATGGGTGTTGGATTTTGTCAAAAGCTTTTTCTGCATCTATTGAGATGATCATATGGTTTTTATTCTTTAATTTGTTAATATGGTGTATCACATTGATTGATTTGCGTATATTGAAGAATCCTTGCACCCCTGGGATAAATCCCACTTGATCATGGTGTATGATCCTTTTAATGTGTTGGATTCTGTTTGCTGGTATTTTGTTGAGGACTTTTGCATCTATGTTCATCAGTGATACTGGTCTGTAATTTTCTTTTTTTGTGATATCTTTGTCTGGTTTTGGTATGAGGGTGATAGTGGCCTCACAGAATGAGCCTGGGAGTATTCCTTCCTCTGCAATTTTTTGTAAGAGTTTGAGAAGGATGGGTGTTAGCTCTTCTCTAAATGTTGGATAGAATTCATCTGTTGAAGCCATCTGGTCCTGGACTTCTGTTTGTTGGAAGATTTTTAATTGCAGTCTCAATTTCATTACTTGTGATTGGTCTGTTTATATTTTCTATTTCTTCCTGGTTCAGTCTTGGAAGGTTGTACCTTTCTTAGAATCTGTCCATTTCTTCCAGGTTGTCCATTTTATTGGCATATAGTTGCTTGTAGTAGTCTCTTATGATCCTTTGTATTTCTGTGGTGTCAGTTCTAACTTCTCCTTTATCATTTCTAATTTTATTGATTTTAGCCCTCTCCCTTTTCTTGATGAGTCTGGCTAAAGGTTTATCAATTTTGTTTATCTTTAAAAAAAAAAAAAAACAGCTTTTAGTTTCATTGGTCTTTTCTATTGTTTTCTTTGTCTCTTTCATTTATTTCTGCTCTGATCCTTATGATTTCTTTCCTTCTACTAACTTTGGATTTTCTTTGTTCTTTCTCTAGTTGCTTTAAGTGTAAGGTTAGGTTGTTTACTTGAGATTTTTCTTATTTCCTGAGGTAAGACTGTATTGGTATAAACTTCCCTCTTAGAACTGCTTTTGCTGCGTCCCATAGGTTTTGGATCATTATGCTTTCATTTTCATTTGTCTGTAGGTATTTTTTGATCCCCCCTTTGATTTCTTCAGTGATCCATTGGTTGTTTAGTAGAATACTGTTTAGTCTCCAAGTGTTTTTTTTTTTTTTTTTTTTTTTTTTTAGTGTATGTCTGTATTATTTTAAATTTTTATTTATTTATTTATTTTTGGCTGTGTTGGGTCTTCGTTTATGTGCGAGGGCTTTCTCTAGTTGCGGCAAGCGGGGGCCACTCTTCATCGCGATGCGCGGGCCTCTCACTATCGTGGCCTCTCTTGTTGTGGAGCACAGGCTTCAGTCACACAGGCTCAGTAGTTGTGGCTCACGGGCCTAGTTGCTCCGCGGCATGTGGGATCCTCCCAGATCAGGGCTCGAACCCGTGTCCCCTGCATTGGCAGGCAGATTCTCAACCACTGCGCCACTAGGGAATCCCCACGTTTGTTTTTTATAGTTTTTTTTCTTGCAGTTGATTTCTAATCTCATAGCATTGTGGTCAGAAAAAAAGCCTGATATGATTTCAATTTCCGTAAATTTACCGAGGCTCGCTTTGTGGTCCAGCATGTGATCAATCCTGGAGAATGTTCCATGTGCACTTGAAAAGAATGTGTATTCTGCTGCTTTTGGATGGAATACTCTATAAATGTCAGTTAAGTCCACAGGAGACCCTCCAATACCAGCAGGTAGTTCTGGCCCAGGCTCTTATGAGGTCACTGCTTTTTCCCTTGGGTCCTGGTGCACACAAGACCTTGTGTGTGCTCTCCAAGAGTGCAGTTTCTGTTTCCCCCAGCCCTGTGAAATTCCTTCAGTCAAACCCCACTGACCTTCAAAGCCAGATTCTCTGGGGGCTCCTCCCCCCATCAGGCTGGGGAGCCTGATGTGGGGCTCAGAACTTTCACTCCAGTGGGAGAACCTCTGTGATATAATTATTTTCCAGTTTTCCACCTGGTGGGTATGGGACTTGATTTTATCACGATTGCATTCCTCCTACTGTCTTGTTGTGACTTCTTTGTCTTTAGATGTAGGATATCTTTTTAGTAGGTTCCAGCATTTTTTGTCGATGGTTGTTTAGCAGTTAGTTGTGATTTTGGTGGGTTTTTTTTGTAAAAAGAGGTGAGTTCATGTCCTTCTACTCCGCCATCTTGTCCTTATCAGCTATGTGGTATCTTTTAATAGTCATCCCTGATTTCCTGAAAATTCAGAGGCACACTGTGTACTCCTATGCTCAGTCAGGGGAATTGAGACAATAGGAGGTAATGCTCCTGTCTCTAGATGAGAATCCAGTTCAGTTAGGTACAAAAGATAACTATTTCTGTTAGACTCAGTACTGAAATCTGGGAGAGATTCAACCGTGTACAATATGAGCATCTGAAAAAAGTGTACTTAATTGTCATCTAAAATTTAAGTTAATGACATTTAAGAAAACAGAGAGTAGGCAATGGAATGCCTTGAAGTTCATCTCTGTTGAGTCACAGCACGGGGATTCAAGCTTTATGAGCAAGAAAGGGCATATGGAGTTTTACCTGATTATAAATAACATGTGGAACATGACAAAGGGGATGACAGCAGAAAGAGAAGCTATAATATCTAAGAAATATGACTGACTGAACATGACCCACCTGCCATCACCACTGGAGTGAAGCAGTACTACACAGAGAAGAGGCATGAAGACCTTGTTTTTCCTAATCTATCACACAGTCACACTCAAGGAGGTCAGAGTGCAGTCTTCTGAGAAGGATTTATCAGAACAGGCTATCAACACTTGAAGGCAGTTTGGCAGTTCTATCATATTACCCCAAGAAATGGTTACATGAAGACTTTGTTCAAAGTTTACGTAAATTAATATATATGGCAGTAGTGTTAGGTGATCAAATCTAATGTAACAAATATTCATCTTGATTTCTAAAAATAGTTTCACAAAAATGAATAAATTCTGGATTACTTTTCTACAACCATTTAAGACGACTTCTTGCTTAAATATTAATGTTTAGAATATTTAAACATTTATAGTTTGCTTTTGTTCAAAGTAAATCTTTTCTTTTTTAAAACATGTACACCACCATGAAGCTCTACTCACCATAAAAGCCAAAGAAAATATTCCAGCAATATTGCTTTATATCATCAAAATACTGTCTCTGCCCTCCTTCTTTGGAATAATTATTTTGATGATTATGGCTCTAATCCCTGCCTCTAAGAAGGAATGCATGATTCTGAGAAAAAAGTCAGGCAACCAGGACATTTTAAATGATCTCTGGAGAGATGGGTCATGAAAATATAAAGATGTAAATAATACACTAACGAAATAAAGCCATAAACTATGAGATGCCAACTTGCTATGTGGCTTTGGGCAAATTATTTAACGTCTTTGGTTCCCAGATTCTTACCTAAAATTTAAATGACTGGAGTAAGGATTCTTCCCATTACAGAATTCTATGGTAAAAGAGTTAAATCACATAGGAACAAACAATGTTCATTCTCTCTATTCCTAAGCATCATAAATCTGCAAAAGAAAAAGAGAAGGATGGAGGATGAGAGGAAGAGGGACAGACTGGGATAGAGGGTGAGTGCGATAAGAAAAAGGAAGGAGCAAAGGGGAAGAGGAAGGAAAGGAAAGGAGATTTCCTCTAGCTGGCATTCATGCCTATCTCGGTACTGTTCTTGGGGTGTTTCTGAATGAAGGTGCACCATTTGTGATGGGAAAATTCTGATTGTTAGTGTCCTACATGCTGCAGAACGTTTTGCTTCTCTGATCCCTAGTCACTGTGAAACCAAAAATACCACCCTATACTTCCAAAGTGCACTTCTGTGTGGGGGAGGAGGACACATTTCTGCATGTGTCTTGTGGAGGACCAATATTAGAATCCACTTTATTAGCAGCCCTAAAGTGAATGAAAACTAAGAACCAGTAAAGCTGCATGGCTGTCTTTTCAAAAAAGTGATTCTTTTAAAATGTCAGTTCATCTCACCCCTCTGCTTAATATCCTCCAGTGGCTTCCACCCCACTTAGATGGAAGTCCAGAGTCCTCGCCATGGCTCACATATCCCTACAAGGGTACATACAAGGTCTGCGAGCAAACCCACACCCCCAGCCCTACCCCTGCTGTCACTCCAACCTCAGCCATCATGCTTTCCTTCACTCTCATCACTATAACTGCACTGGCTTCCTTGCTAGTCCAGAAAAGTGTTAAACATGTTTCCACCCCAGGGCCTTTATATTGGCCGTTCCTCCTTCCAGATATTAGTATAAATCACTTCCTCACTTCTTTCAGGTCTCTGCTTAAATGACCCCTTTTCAGACAGGCCTTCTCAGAATGCTATGTTAAAAAAGCATTCCCCCCAACCTCCTATTGTTTGGCTTTATTTTTCTCAAAGGGCTTATTACCACCTGACACATTTGCTTTTTACTGTCTGTTTCCCCCAACTAGGTGGAAAGCTTTTGGAGGTCAGGAGCTTCATCTCTTTTGTTCACCACTTAACTGTAGTGAGTAGCCAAGATCACTTAGCAGCCTGATTAGAACAGTATTAGTAGACACTCCTTAAACTTCTGTTGAATGAATAAACAAGTGAACAAATGGATATGAGGCTGCCAAAAACTTATTTTCAGTATCACTAATATAAAATACACAATGTTAAAAACAAGACTGAAACTTCAAACTCTCCAACTCAAGTGCAACCCACAGTATGCGAAATTTGAAGAAATTCCCATTTAAAATAGATCAGAAAAAGAATGAGTAGTGTAGGGTAGTTGGAATACATTATTTATTTTAACCCCTATTTCGATTGTACTATATCCTGTAATTAATTAGGCTCCAGTCACATATCTCTTTAAAGTTTACAGCTATACTAGTGTCCCCTGCTATTTCTTCTACAAAGTCCTTGAATTCAAAAAGAGTTTAGAAAGATGCTTCCTTCCCTAATAACAGCAAGCCAAGCAAGGAGAATGACATTTTGCCATCATCTGGGGAATCAACAAGCAAGAATCTCAGCAGTTCTTCCTGGTACTAGGGTCTGAATGGAGCAAAAATAACAAGAGCATCAGTGCTCCTGCCTTTGCACAGCTGTTTTCAAAGAAGGACTAGCAGAGTCAGATGTGTGGTATCTCTCCCTGCCTAAGAGTTAATCACTGAAGAACAGAGATTTCTTTAAAAATATAAGAAATCCAAACACCACCTATTCATTTGGGCTTCTACTGACAATGCTTTCTAATCTCTCTTTCTCAAACCACTAACTCTTTGAGGGGGCATTCCTTCAGAAATACAACTAGATTTTCTCTTTCAACTTGCAGAAGCATGGTTTTTACCATGGTTTTTCCTTACACCAACTCATTACAAAAACGTCCATTCACTTTTAGATGGTACAGATCTGAAGCAAAGAGTAGCTATTCTCTTTTCAGTTAGTAACTAGGGACAGTGTACTTCCAAGTATCATGCACATAAACAGGTAGTTTCAACTCATCTCTCTGGAACCCCATTACCTGTCATCCTCAACTGTCCCTAGTAATGGTGCAACCAAATGAGCCGTGAGTTTAAGTGTGATGAAGCTGTTACTGTTAGAAATCTCTGAGAAAGTTAGTTTTGTTTTTGTTGTTGTTCTTTAACTATGTAAGTCTGGTACCCAGAAATAAATACTTCTCCTCCTCCCTGTTCAGAACATATTCAAACTTGAACACTGCAGTTAAGAGCAGCACTGACAAACGACAGTAAAACAGAGGACAGTAATTAGGACAGTGAAGACTTACACTCTGCCCCATGGTAACAGCTGAAGGAACTGGAAATAGGTTGCCTAGAAAAGAGTCCAGAATGATAACCCACCTCACATTTGTTCAGCTGATATACAGAACTTAGAAGGCACTTATTCTGTGAGATTTCAGCAGGTGGGGCGGTGAGTATTAGTATTAGGCATTTCAAAGGAGCAGTCTTCAAACCACTATAAGAAATAACTTCCCAACAAATAAAGCTAAAATTGGCTGTCTCATGAGAAAGCTAAGTTCCCTCTCATCTAAATTGTTTAAGAAGAGGCTCAAAAACTATGATTTAATATGGATCTTATAAAAGGGATTCTTACTCAGAGAATTTTGGCCTTGATAAACTTCTAGAATCCCTTCCATCTATAAGATCTATAAAAAGTCTGAAAATTAAATGCCAAAGTGAAAAGTCTACAAAAATAAGCCCCATCAGCCCCTGAAAACAAAATCTCTTTATTTTTACTCCAAATATACCATGTTGATTCCTTACCTAATGGTTCTCCCATTCTCATCACATCACTATTACGGTGGTTGCAGCCTTAATAACTTGAAATTTATCAACAAACTTTTAACTTATCCCTGAGAACTGAGACCATCTGTGTCAACATGACTTAGTAGTTTGTTCACAGAAATCTTTGCCTGGCAAAGATAAGACTATAAACCAAAAAAACAACCTCACTGTTTGCTTCAGGTAGTTCTTACAGATCAATTTATCAGAGACAGTAGTCTGCACACCTGAACAAACAGCTTAAAGATTTTCACCTCTAATTAATGCACAGAAATCTCTTGCATTCCTATACACTAATGATGAAAAATCTGAAAGTGAAATTAAGAAAACACTCGCATTTACCACTGCAACAAAAAGAATAAAATACCTAGGAATAAACCTACCTAAGGAGACAAAAGACCTGTATGCAGAAAACTATAAGACACTGATGAAAGAAATTAAAGATGACAGAAACAGATGGAGAGATATACCATGTTCTTGGATTGGAAGAATCAATATTGTGAAAATGACTATACTACCCAAAGCAATCTACAGATTCAATGCAATCCCTGTCAAACTACCAATGGCATTTTTCACAGAACTAGACAAAAAATTTCACAATTTGTATGGAAACACAAAAGACCCCGAATAGCCAAAGCAGTCTTGAGAAAGAAAAACTGAGCTGGAGGAATCAGGCTCCCTGACTTCAGACTATACTACAAAACTACAGTAATCAAGACAGTATGGTACTGGCACAAAAACAGAAATATAGATCAATGGAACAGGATAGAAAGCCCAGAGATAAACCCATGCACATATGGTCACCTTATCTTTGATAAAGGAGGCAAGAATATACAGTGGAAAAAAGACAGCCTCTTCAATAAGTGGTGCTGGGAAAACTGGACAGCTACATGTAAAAGAATGAAATTAGAACACTCCGTAACACCATACACGAAAATAAACTCCAAATGGATTAAAGACCTAAATGTAAGGCCAGGCACTATCAAACTCTTAGAGGAAAACATAGGCAGAACACTCTATGGCATAAATCACAGCAAGATCCTTTTTGACCCAGCTCCTAGAGAAATGGAAATAAAAACAAAAACAAATGGGACCTAATGAAACTTAAAAGCTTTTGCACAGCAAAGGAAACCATAAACAAGACAAAAAGACAACCCTTAGAATGGGATAAAATATTTGCAAACGAAGCAACTGACACAGGATTAATCTCCAAAATATACAAGCAGCTCATGCAGCTCAATATCCAAAAAACAAATAAATCCAAAAATGGGCAGAAGACCTAAATAGACATTACTGCAAAGAAGATATACAGATTGCCAACAAACACATGAAAGGATGCTCAACATCACTAATCATTAGAGAAGTGCAAATCAAAACTATAATGAGGTATCACCTCACACCGGTCAGAATGGCCATCATCAAAAAATCTACAAACAATAAATTTTGAAGAGGGTGTGGAGGAAGGGGAACCCTCTTGTACTGTTGGTGGGAATGTGAATTGATACAGCCACTATGGAAAACAGTATAGAGGTTCCTTAAAAAACTAAAAATAGAACTATCATATGACCCAGCAATCCCACTCCTGGGCATATACCCTGAGAAAACCATAATTCAAAGAGTCATGTACCACAATGTTCACTGCAGCGCTATTTACAGTAGCCAGGACATGGAAGCAACCTAAGTGTCCATCGACAGATGAATGGATAAAGATGTGGCACCTATATACAATGGAATATTACTCAGCCATAAAAAGAAACAAAATTGAGTTATTTTTAGTGAAGTGGATGGACCTAGAGTCTGTCATACAGAGTGAAGTAAGTCAGAAAGAGAAAAACAAACACCATATGCTAACATATATATATGGGATCTAAAAAAAAAAAAAAAAAAAAAAGTTCTGAAGAACCTAGGGGTAGGACAGGAATAAAGATGTAGATGAAAGACTTGAGGACATAGGGAGGGGGAAGGGTAAGCTGGGACAAAGTGAGAGAGTGGTAGTGTATATATGGACATATATGCACTACCAAATGTAGAACAGATAGCTAGTGTGAAGCAGTCGCATAGCACAGGGAGATCAGCTCGGTGCTTTGTGACCACCTAGAGGGGTGGGATAGGGAGAGTAGGAGGGAGACGTAAGAGGGAGGGGATATGGGGATATATGTATACGTAGAGCTGATTCACTTTGTTATACAGCAGAAACTAACACAACATTGTAAAGCAATTATAATGCAATAAAGATGTTAAAAAAAGATTTTCACCTCTAGGTGTCCAGTAAACCTAAACTATTCTGTAATAATTTTGCCTAATTCAAATCAGCCACCTGCCTGGAAAAGCCCACCCTAAACCATTTGAGTTCAGATCGCAAGATCCTATAAATAGCCTACTTCTACTTCCTACTTCTGAGATACTGCAAAGGGATTCTTACTGCAGCAAGTTCTGATACATTTAGCTTTGCTTTATTAACGGTTGTCTGATGACACTGGGGGGGGGGTTATGCATCTCCATGCACCAACCATCCCTTCACCCCCAAAACACCTACTGTACAACTAACTTCCTTCTTAAAACATTACTTTTTAAGAAACTATTTATTTTGGCTGCGTTGGGTCTTCATTGCTATGCACGGGCTTTCTCTAGTTGCGTTGAGCGGGGGCTACTCTTCGTTGCGGTGCGCAGGCTTCTCATTGTGGTGGCTTCTCTTGTTGCAGAGCACGGGCTCTAGGTGCACGGGCTTCAGTAGTTGTGGCTCACAGGCTCTACAGCGCAGGCTCAGTAGTTGTGACGCATGGGCTTAGTTGCTCCGTGGCATGTGGGATCTTCCTGGACCAGGGCTCGAACCCATGTCCCCTGCATTGGCAGGCAGATTCTTAACCACTGTGCCACCAGGGAAGTCCCTAAAACATTACTTTTAATATATTGTTCTATAGCTTAAAAATTTTAATAGTAAAACTATATACACACACACACACACAGACGCTCATAAATCATCTTCAATCTCAAAAACACTGTTAAGTAAGACTATATATATTACAGATATATACTCTGTAATTTTTTTCTTAAATTTTTAAGCACAGGCAAATTAATCTATGGCAATGGAAATCAGAACAGTGGCATTCTATGAGGGAGTGGGGTGTAAATGGAAGCAGGCCTGAAGAAACCCACGGGGGGATACCAATAGTCTATATTTTGATTGTTACAGGAATATATCCATGTATGAAAGCTTATCAAGTTGTACATTTAAGATCTGTATATTACATTGTACACTTTACTTCCATAAAAAATTTGTAAAAGTCAATTTTAAAACTTGTGGTTATGGATGAGATGGAATGGATGTACTTCTCCTCATTCCTCGTGCCAACTACTACCCCAAACCCTGGATGTTACTTACATATAAAACAAACATAAGAAGACTCTGAAAGGTAGGGAGAAGAACACATACAGGCTAGGGACCTCAGGAACCAAAGACCAATACAAGTTCCTTGGGGTTTCTTTGTACTTCTTACGTCCTGGAGGGGATGATACTGGAGAAGCCGGGAAGCCAGAAACATTAATGGCCCAGACAGAACAAAAGCTTGCTCCTTCTAGCCAAAAAACCCCACAACAACCAGGAAAGGGGCAGCCTCACATTGCAAAATCATTTAGACAGACATTCTCACGCCATGTCACACCACTCTTTCTGCACAACCTCCCATGATTTCCTACTGCTCTTATGATTAAGAACAAATTATCACAAGGCTTTTAAGGTCCTTCATGATACAGCACCAAGGTATCTTTATAGGCTCAGTTCTCAACATTCACAGACACTAATCACATCAAATTACTTTCTCTTCTCTGAATAAGGCATATGGCCTTTGTTCACTCTGTCCTCTCTATCCTGAATATATTTTCCACTTGTCCTTTAACTGATAAAATTTTATTTTTCCTACAATACTCAGCTGGAGGGGAAAGGTCTGTCATTCCTTCTTACTCTCTGCTCACATATCACTTTGCCTTTATCATGATTATAGCTCTTGTCACACTGTATACGAAATGGAGTCTATATTTTCCTGCATCCTGGACTAAATTGTGAAACTCGAGAATGCAAGAATTAAGCCCAGAATATTGTTACAATGCCAGAGCAACAGAGAGTGAAAAGCACACAGTAGTTATTTGTTGAACTGAACTGAAATGATTGAAATGTAAATATTTCTGTGGTATCGCATGATAACTTCAATTTTTTCTGACTCAGTGCCACTGGTTTCCTAGACTTCGAGTTTATTTGGATCTGAGTGGATTTGGATACTTAAAATACCATCACCTAGGCTTACTGCTGTCACTGCAATCTTGTCCTTTTTTGTTTTGATCTCAGGAACATGCAAAGGACAAGGTATTCAATTTCTACAACTGATAATGGATTCTGTTAAATTGTATACTATAAGTAGATTGTGATGTAGAGTGCCCTTTATGCTGACCCAAATCCTGCTTATAAAGAATGAGCTGGGATGATCTTTTATATGGGCTTTGTTGTTTGTGTAACTCTTACTTCTATGCTATTTGTTGCAAGGACAACCATTTGGTAAAGAAAAAACAAAAAACAAACACCTATTTTATAAGTTCTATTTCTCCTCTAAGTACTTTATAAAACACAGAATTAGCTTTTCCTACTGCCTTAGTTACTAATAGAAAGACTATACTCTGAAAACCGCACTAAATCTAACAAGCCACAAAGTATTCCAGTGATGTGTCACACTAGTCCAAGAGAGGGAAAAAAGCGATGCATTATCACTATCTAAAATTCATTAGAAAATCCAACCATAATTAATAAGGAAGTAAGTTTTATTCTGAATTTAATCTTCTTTCTGGAGTAAGTAGCACTAAGTATTTTCTCTGCAGTATTTTTTCCAGCTTTACTGAGATATTAATTGACATATAACATTGTATAAGTTTTAAGATGTTCAACCTGTTGATTTGATACACTTATACTGCAAAATGATTAACACTATAGCATTAGCTAATAACTCCATCACATCACATAATTACCATTTCTTCTCTGTGGTGAGAACATTTAAGATCTACTTTCTTCGCAATATTTAGTTATATAATACGGTATTGTTAAGTATGTTCATTTCACTCTGCTGTAAATGATATCCCCAGGATATAAGATATTCTTATAAGGTAGACATATAAGATACATACCTTATAACTGAAAGTTTATAACCTTTGACCAGTATCTCTGTATTTCTCCCACCTTCAACCCCTGGTAACCACCACTCTACTCTGTTTCTCTAGGTTTGGCTTTTTTAGATTCCACATATATGTTATACCATACTGTATTTGTCTTTATCTGTCTGGCTTACTGCACTAAGCATGGTACCCTCAAGGTTAATTCAAGTTTTCAAAAGTGGCAGGATGTTCTCATGGCGGAATACTATTCCATTTTATATATATACATATGTATATCACATTTTATTTATTCATTCATCCACTGACATACATGCAGGTTGTTTCCCTATCTAGGCTTTTGCAGATGTATACCCAGAAGTGAAGTTGCTGGATCATATGGTAGTTCTGCTTTTCATTTTTTGAGGAAACCCCATACTGTTTTCCATAGTGGTTGCA